>NC_090934.1:1449230610-1449533640 GCF_040938575.1 Ambystoma mexicanum | reverse complement strand
CGTGGCGAGGAAGTCCGGACCCAGCTTGTGGCCACATTTTTCACCTAAACTCCCACCCATGCGGAGTGCACACAGGCCTGGCACATACCAGGTGACAATCGATGATGACAAAGAGACAGTTAACTGTCACAACCCTACCACCCTGAGAAAGTTGCCATGGAAGTGCCACATCGTCTGCATCCCTAGCTACTTAAACACAAGCTATCCTGTGTGACCAAAAGGCACACATATGACATATGACATGATATGGGCCATACACAAGTATTCCAAGGCGCAATGAGGCAGGGAGGGGGGAACAAGGGAACACAGAGAACGCTTCTACTAGGCCAGGTGTCATTGGGATTGTGCAAGTGCAGGGGTAGGGGGAATGGGAAAAGTGCAAGGGGAAGGGTGGGGGGGAGTCCAGTACAGGGGAAGTAGCCCAAAAAAATAATACATAGGTCGCCTGGTGGCAACTACAAAGGTAAGTGCAGACAAGTGCTGGGAAGGGAGGGCTGTAGGGATAGAGAGACAGTACTGCAGTGCAGGGGTTGCCAGGGAGGCAGTGCAAGTGGAGAGTGGCTGGGCCAGGGACCGAGGTCGGTGAGAGTGGCCCAGTTGCAGCTCCTGTGCAGTTCCAGTGGAGAATTCTGCAAGGGAGAGGCAGACAGTAAGCAGAAGCAAAGAGGAAGGTCTTGAGGTGCTTCCAGAACTGGAGATGAATCCCCTCAAGTTCAAGTCAGGCCGGAAGTCTGTTCCAGGGGGCGGGCCCTGCTGCGGAGAGAAATCTACCCCCAGCTAGTTGCTCTGAGAAGCGGATGACCCGGACATGCAAGGTGTGCATCACACACACACCTGCAAACCAGGCCATGGCCATCACTGTCATGTCACTCAAACCCTCCCAAACATCAACATGACATGGCACGCAATACCCATACACCAATGCAGTAACGATAAGGTACACATTGCCATGTCCTAAATGCACAGTGGCATCGGACACTGCTGCCTGACCCGGAATCAGATGAAATGACAGACCAACAACCTCCCACCCAAAATAAGTCATTTCCAAATGCATTACAACAGTCGTAGATGTAACATCACAATGAATGCCTGTCTACATGCACATTATGCATTGCAAAATCAACACTGCAGCTCATGTGTGCAGTGTCCTACTCCTGCATCACACTGCTCAGCGCACAGCACAGTGAACAGCCATTGTGTGTGATGCACACCCTGAGCATCACATCTAAGTGACAGACCACGTCAAACATCAAATTAGGCATGTACTGGATCCATGATCGGTCACAGAACATGTGCTGCCGGGACACAGTGGGCACCAGAAGGCAAACAGTGTACACGTGGATATGCAAGGGTGGGAGTACATGTAGTGCATCAGAGTGCAAGTGTGTGGTTCTGCAAGGACATGCACTCCACATATGCATGTGCACTCAAGTGACCATCAGTGTTCCCTACACATCACATGTGAACATCCACCATGTGTACACCCCAGCATGTCAAACCACAACTATCCCTTCGCACCTGAAAGGAAAACACAACACATGAACAGGCATTGATCAGCAGAACACAACATGTACATAGGATACCACCATTACTATGTCAGAGTTCCCATCACACTGCAGGGCAAGGCAACTATCAACAACAACCCCCCCCCTCCCTCACAAATGACCATGACCCACTGAACAACTGCACCTGGGTCATGGAGCCTCCAAACATCAATTCCACCTGGCCCCAGGATCACCTTTACCCTTCGTCACCATCTCCCACCTTGTGTGTAAAAAGATGCCTGAACCCTCAGAATCCACACTCATTTCCAAAATCACAAAATCGAAGGCATAAAAACGAACCCGAACACCCTCCAGTAGATGACTTGACGTAGCAGTACCTCACAAAGGCCAAGTACTACCACAATGATGCAACAACCAAGGTAGCACAGCAAAACAATGTCATGACAGGATGTGAGACATGTGTGGTACATGACATAGGATGATGCACCATGATGGATGTGTACTGTCAGAGGTCCCCTGTACAGGCGCGGGAGTGTCACGAAACAACCACCCGCACCATGTCCCGGGTGCCTGCAAGGTCAAACTCACACAGGCCCCTGAGACCCTGGTGGGGAAGGAGGTTCAGGGATATGCAGTCGGGACAGGTGTTGACACACTGGATGACTGGAATGAGCGGCAGGAGAGGGGAGGAGGAATGACACATGAAACTAGGGAATGCACGAAAATGTACAACCTGCATGAACACATACACAATCCAAACAGACTTGGACATCATTGTCATGGCCTTCTTTAGTCCAGGCTCAGGAGTGGTACGAACTAACCACCCCCTCTAGGGTTTTGGCGCCTGCAAGTTCGGGGCTTACACAGGCATCCGCAACCCCAGTGGGGAAAGAGGGTCAGGGAACGTTGCTTGGATAGTCACGGGAAGCAGGAACACCGGGTAGAGGGTACAGGTTTCAAAATTGCATAGGATCACGGGTGATTAGGGAGAAAAAAACATACCAAATTGAACCACACATACATCCATGCATCAGTACACTCCCCAGCAAGCCTATGCAGAGCAGTTCGTAAGAAAAACAACAAGACACTTAGCTCTGGTTTTGAGTGCTGGCCTCCTGCCTGCGCACTCTTAGGTCCGGTTACAGGAGCACTGCAATGCTGCAAAGAGAGACACAGTCAACAACCTGTATGTGCCAATTGCACAAAACACAACACCAAACATGCCCCATAGCAACAGACTACTCTACAAACAGACAATCTGTGGTTGATGCTTCGTACCCATATATAACATCACCCCTGTGACGGGTCATACACAGTCAATGCAGTAAGGCAGCCGCTGCTGGGTGCGTGGCAAATGGAACACCAATGTGTCACAATTCACACAACATGCAATGTTCCCTGGGTAAGCAGACAGACCCATATAGCAAGCCATGACTACAGAGCAAGTTGCGTACCACCATGACCGAAACAAAGTTGGCAGTGCATTTATCATGAAGTACGTGGAAAAGACATGCACTGCACCCGAGTATGTCCCTTGCTGTATGTCCCTGTGAGCTGCCCCTTTCCATGTCTCGGAAGGCTACATGGTTGATACAAGTGGCTCAATGGACCTTGGTGTACCGGAGGGTATGTGCCACTGCCCCTGCATGTGTCCCAGACAACCCTACTATCAGCAGCCATCAGTCCACAAACACATCTGAGCTGCATTGTGTGCTTCAACACCAATATTCGTCTAAGCTCACCCTCAGTGCTGTGACTAAGCCTGCATGTGCAACTCGCCTGGTGCAAGCTTTGCTGTGTCGTGGCCCCCCTGTGATGCTCACCTTGCCTGGAGTTCCTTGGAACATGTCAGCAGTTCTAGGATGTGGGTCTGCAATCACTGTGCCTCTGCTTCTGCACACATGTGCATGTGGGCACCAACAAACGGGTCCAGAATTCCGTCGTCCAATGGGACATGTCTGCTGGCAAAGGTGCTCTGGAGGCTCATCCCCCTGCAGAAAGGGCATGAAACACATGATTAATGCTTCAAAGTCATCTTTGTGTGTCTCATCAGGCATCTCATTACTTGACCATGTCAGAGAGTCACATCACAAATCACACCATCAGTCCGTCTTTCACCTCCAAAGTGTGGAACACTATCTACAGCATGAATTGCAACAAGCACATGTACAGGAAAGATATGAAACATACTACACAATGCATAGCAATCAATGTCCACATTAATCATGACACATCCCATCTAGCAAAAGCTGAACAGTGGACAATGACACCTAAATCATCCCCACTAGGGGTCTGAACACAAGTCACACAGCACCAGACATGCCACAGATATGACAGTCCAAAGCCCTTGTGTAAAATGCTGTAACACCGAACCATCCTTGCGAGCCCATGGATAAGGGAGGCAGGAGTGGCATATGTGAGTCAAGGAACCCAAGCAGCAAACACATACACAAGACAACCATGAAGGGCCCAGCTGGAACAGACAGTGGATGCCTTCAAAAGCCACAAAGCACCGCACCGTCACATGAAAGCACAATGGACTAGCAATTTTAAACTAAATCAACTATTAACTAATTACACTAACTATGGAAAACCTACATTACCTATTTAAACTAAGTATCAAACAGAAACTTAACTAACTAAACTAAAAGAAAAATCAAAAATGGCCACATACGACCCGGGGGGAGGGGAGGCACCCAGGAGGGGGGAGGTACAGGGTGCTGCTCAACATCCACATGCGATGATGCTGAGCCAAAAAAAAATCCTCCATGGGCTCAACGCCTGCACAGCACGACCTATGTGGGAGATAGTTGGTCGTTCGAGTCTGGCTCATCCTGGAAAGGAGGACGTGGCACAGTAGCTTGGCCACGCCTAGCCGCAGCTTGCCCCTCGTCGGCAGCAAGTCTGCCGGACGGGTGAGCCTGGTTCTGTGTGGCGATGTGACGTAGGTCTGCATGCAGAACCTCCCGTGATACACGTGCTTCCTCTTGCAAGGTAGCACGTGTAACACGGAGTTCCTCCTGCAAGGCCTGGCTGGACAACCGCTGCACCTCCCGGCAAGCCTGTAGCTCAGCCGAGATGGTACACTCAAGCTGTGCAAACCTCTCCTCTGCCTGCTGCCTCTGGGACATCATAAGGACACCCAGAGTGGATCTGAGGGAAGCATACTCCTCCCTCAGGGCATCCATGTGCGCCTCTGCGTGAGCAGCAATTGCTTGACGCAGAGACGACATTTCAGCCTGGCGTGCCCTGTCTGAGGCCGCCATGCCCAGCCTGAGCGAGCGGGCCGTGGACCGTGCCGCCTGCTGCTGGAGAAGCACCTGCCTAGCAGTGGGGAGCACAGATCGGGCCACACGCTCCATGCTCTCAGCGATGTTCTCCATTGCTGCCCCCTGCCGTTCGGAATTGGCAGTCATGTCTTGCTCCCACTCAGTATACAGCGGTTGCGCGCGGCGACCGCGTTGCTGGGCTTGACCCCTGCGGGACCCAAGGACCGGGGGTCCTCGCTGTGTTGGCACCGCCTGCGGCTGCACGACTACATGCCCCCGTCGACGTGATGTCCCAGGCACATCAGTGACTGGTGTGGAGGGTGACCCTGCGTCCCGATCCACCACGGGCGGAGGAACCAAGACTGTCTGATCCCTCAGTGCAGGGGTCGCAGACAGAGGAGTGTCCACATCAGAATCACTCACCCCTGACACATGGACTTGATGGTCATCCAACTCAACATGGACGTCAGAGTCGTCATCAAGGCTGGACTCATAGGCAGCCAGAGACAAGATGGACTGCAGCACTTGGGGGTTTTCGTGGCCTACCACCCCACGACCCCCACTAGTGCCGGGTTGATGTGGCGTTACCAACCCTGTGTCTGGCATGACAACACCATCCTCTGCCTCCATTGTGTCATCACCTGAAAAATAGAGAGGAAAAGGTCAATACACATGTCAGAAGCACACGACACACACACACACACCGACAGCAAAGGCATCAGGCAGACATGTGACACACAACATATGACCTGGCATGCATGCTGGGTCTACTTTGAATAGCTTCTGTGATCAGACCTGTTGAAAGGTGGCAGTTTCCATGGAAGTGGGTCTATGCAGTGCAGAAAATGTGTACGCCACTCACTACCTACATGTACAAGCACTACATGGTGTGTGCCAGGAAATGTGAAGGCAGTGCAATGTCAAATTCAGACATCACGTGCATTGTGCATTCAATGTGTACCATGTCTAGAAGCCAAGCACCCCTCCACCCCAGTACCTAGCAGGGACTGCCTAGCATGGTATCAAAAGGCTGACCATACACCTGTGTATTGACAGGCAGTCTTGACTGGCATCAACAGCTTAATGTGATTCAAATTACAACACTGCAAATGATGCTGGGACAGTGGGCAGGACACATGATGGAAACTCCGGAGGCCGCCCACGTTTGAAGAAGACACAACAAGAGTTGGACAGAGTCATTGGCCATTGAACAGGCTGAGGCCTGTGAGCCACACAGATTGTCAGAGCCTAAACATGTGTGCAACGCAGGACTGAGGCACAGTTGACATGGGAAGGCTGATGAGATGGCAGGCAATGTATGTAACCAAGGACTTATATTATAGTGATCATCCAGTCAAGGACACATAGGGGCATGCGTGCAATGCACATGGAGCATGAATGGGCACTCATGTCCCTGCGGGACATGTGACCCATGCACAGTACAAGTGAGATACCCTGCATCGAGTACTAAGGCTGTACCACACGGCATATGTCTGGCAGATTCTACGCTGGAAGTTAGCATCTACACAGGACACATGAACAAGAAAGTACACATTGGCAAGATTGAAGCAGACCAGTGCAAAGGTGGAACTGGGGTGCAGAGTGGTGGAGGAGGGGCAAGGGAGCATGCCTACATGGAGTCCCGCATGCAGGCAGAGGAGACATGCATGACGGTAGCATTGCATTACTTACACATCAGAACCATGTACACGTCACATATAGCAGCAATCATGCACAACACATCCCACAAGTGAAACACACACGTCCTCAACAAACACGCATCAACACTCACTGGACTGGGCATCAAAGTCCAGCTTCTCTCCCACTCCTTCGACCAATTCAGGTGGTATGAACTCCGCAACGAGAGCCTCATGCGGAGTGAGTTCTTCCTCCTCTGGTGCAGGCCCACTGCCAGTCACCGGAGTCAAGTTGTAATTTGAGGCACGCGTGGCCTTAGTGCTGGGCTTGATGTCATTCCAACGCTTTTTGCACTCCTGCGCCGTGCGCACCTCATGGCCGGATGAACTGACATGTTCCGCAACATGCTTCCAGTGGGTGTCACGTTGGGCAGCCGTGGTCTGACTATTGGCACCCACTAGCATGTCACGGCTGTGGCTCCGCACGTAGTCCACGAGGAAGTCCAGTTCCTGCTTACAGAAAGGCTTCTTCCTCGACGTGCAGGAGGTCGTGGCTGTGTGTGGGGTCCCAGCCTGTGCTGCAGGTGCAACCTTCCTCCTCTTGGACTGTGGCGCAGACCCTGGCTGGCTAATGCCGCCCTGACCAGTATGGCCAGTGGGTTTGGTGGATTGAGCCAAGGGAGTGGCAGGTGGAGGGATGACCAGAGGCCTGACTTGTGTCAGTGGCAGCTGGGTGCCCACTAATGGACCCTGCGCAGCAACATCAGCTGTGGCAGGGTCGTTGGCCGCAACGGTCCTGGTTGGCAGACTCACAACCGGGGTGCTGTTGGGTGCATCTGCCCCTGCACTTGCCAACACCCGGTTGTTCGGGGCAGCAGATGACATGACCGCCCCAGGGACACGTGTCTTGGTCTGAGCAGCCCGGCCTGCCCCTATGGTTTCCCCCCTGGCCTGTTGGAGATCTACCAAGGGCTCTTCAAGTGCCAACGCAGCCTGCGCTGACAGACCCTGAGCCTGGGTGGCGGTGTCCACAGCTGCACCTGCAGCTACCACTACCCTTGGGCCCGTGGCAGTCGATGGAACGGACTGCCGGGTCATATGGGTGCCAGTGCCAGATGCAGGAGCTGCATCCCCGGAACCACAGGGGGTGGTGGCATGGCTGCACCGACACATGGCACAACATTGTGCTCAAGTGGCGCACCCCTCCCTCTTCCCCCTCTGTGGCTGCCCTGGACACCCTGGAGTCCCCCTACTCCCTGGTCACCACGGCCACGTCCCCGACCACGCCCGCCACGAGGAGTACACCCAGCTGAGGCGCCCCTCACCTTTGGTGGCCTCCCAACCATGGCACAGATGTAGTAGTGCTGGCACAGATGGAGTGGTGCCAATGGGAGGTGTACACCACAATTGACCTGCGCAATTGGGGTGAAGGGAGTGGGAAGCAAGATGTTAACAGCCCCCCTGCACCTGCAAGGCTGTATGTGACCCGGTGATGTGGTGACGGGTCACGCAATGCTCAGGCACCCCAAAACTGCAGTAAAACCGTGCACGCAACCCTGCAGCCTACGTGCGTGGATTCAACCTCCCGCAGTACGCGGTGGCACCCAGTAACACGAATAACGCGTAAGCGTGGGACACGCAGGCTACTATGACATCGAAAATGGGTGCGATACACAGGGGCACCCGCAGTGGGAAAAAGAGCGTGTGTGACTCACTGTCTGACTAGCGCGATGCAGAAAAACACGCGTAGCCAATACCCCCGCCAAAAGAAGAGATACGTCCTTGATAGCTGTGAAGTTGTGATGGCGCGCGAAACAACAGGAAGCAGCAACACACGTCGGTCTCCACGAAACGCACGTACAGCCAACTGCTGGGCTCGCTCACCTTTAACCCGTGCTGAGGGAAACGCACGCGCGCGTCACATCACTTACGCGCATAGGCCCTTTCCTCGTATTACACGCGGACGTGCAGTTTCCACGCGCGCGTTACGCGCATGGCCCTTTCCTCGTATTACACGCGGATGTGCAGTTTTTCACGTGCGCATTACGCGCATGGGCCTTTCCTCGTATTACACGCGGACGTGCAGTTTTTCACGCGCGCGTTACGCGCATGGCCCTTTCCTCGTATTACACACGGATGTGCAGTTTTTCACGCGCGCTGAAATGCCCATGCACGTCTGTACGCGTCACGTCACAGGGGCGCTTGCGCTTGAGGGGCCTTCTGTCCAATGAAAATGCGTATGCGTGCAGACGCGCTTACGCGCTAAGGGCCTTTCCTCGAATTACACGCTGACGTGCAGATTTTTCACGTGCCAAATCACTCCGTATCAAGCTGGCCACGCGTAAGCACACGGAAGACCACGCTCCTGCCCAGAAGGCCGAACTACTGCCCCCCAGAGCCCCGAGCACGCTCCCACCTGCCATCTGCTGCTGCCTGACTGCCTGCTGCCCACGTGCACTGCCATTTGCTGCCTGCACATCAGCCAGGGGTGCTGTTGCTGTGACCACCCCTGCTGGAACCAAAGACTCCCGACTGGGATTCCATCGCTCCACAGCCGAGCCCCAGGACCCAGTTGCCCACCCACTCCTGCCTCTGGGGTTGTCATGTCGGGGCAAACACCATCTGTGACCACTGACAACCCCCGGCCAGAGAGGCAGAGGGGCACCAGCTTCAGTGCCACTGAAGTTGGTGTCCTGGGGAGCAAGTCCTGGGGCAGTATGATGTCCTCTTTGGAAGTTCCCGCGCCGACAAGGAAGGACGGACTCGGATCTGGACTGACATCGTGACTGCCATCAACGCGGAGGGGGTGGCAGTCCGCGACTTACAACATGTCAGGAAGCGCTGGGAGGACTTCAGGTCCAGGACCCTGAACAAGGCCTGGCGCCTCTTGAAGGCAGCGGATGCCAAGGGGCGCCGGGGCCACTTGTCGGAAGAACAGATGAGGGTCCTGGAACGCATATCTCCAGCGCTCCACGTCCAGGTCCTAGAGAAGCAGACCCGTCTGGAGTCGAGCAGTGAGTGTACATGCATCCTGATTGTGAGCAGTGCGTGTGGTGATTATTCAGTATTGTGCAGGTTGCACATCTGTTTGTATGGGGTCGAGTATGGGTGGGGGTGTACAGGGCCGTGGGGCTGACACATGCGAGGGCTGTAATGTGTGAGACATGGATGGTGCTTGTGTGTATAGGCTTGCATGCCAAATGCAGTTGGTGGGCACACATGTTTGGATGAATGTGTATGTAAGTAGACATGTCCGTGATGTCACGCATGTATGTTGTTTTGGGCTGCATGTATCAGCACTGTGTACATGTGCATGTGTGTGTATTTGACAAGGGTGCAACAGTGATGCAACATGGATGCATGTGACAGCAGTATGTGGAAGCCTGATTGGCAGATGTGACATGGATGCCCGTCTGAACAGTGCGACACTTGGCAGAGGTGTACACATGCATGCAAGTGTGGTGGTGTGTGTACATGTGTGGTGCACTTCCTGTGTTGCATGTGATGTCTGGCTCACCTTTGGCTGCTCATGCTGTTGTATGTGTATGGATGGTGGTGGCAGTTGCGATATGGCTGTGGTATGGCTCATGTGTGCGAGTTGTAATGACATGTGTGTTGGGGATTGTGATGACATGTCTGAGGTTTGCCAATGCCACTCATGTACAACTGTCATGTATGTATGTGTCCATTGTACAGTGCCCTGATGCCTGTGTTTTGTTTCTCCCTGTCTGCAGCGTCAACTGATGAAGAGGGCGGAGAAGGTGCTGTGGAGCACAGCGGCGGGGATCCCACCGCCAGCCGGAGACGCAAGGCCCGGCTCCCCTCCCAGGTTGTCATCTCGTCGGGGAGTGAGGAGTCCAGTGCCGCGTCCCAGGCCGCAGCTGCCGGGGGGAGGTCCAAGAGGCGGAGGTTGGAGTTGGACTCCTCGGCAGCAGAAGGGGCAGCTGGGACCCCACAGGGCCCAACAGGGGAAAATGGCACGGAGTCATCCAGGTTGGTGGGGGGTTTGGTGGAGGAGGAGGCCGTGCAAGCACCACAGACGGGGTCTGGAGGTGGGGATCCCACTGGTGCTAGTGGTGCAGTGCAGGACCAGGGACAGGAGGCAGCACAGGCCGCCGCGGAGGTGCCTGTGTGCAATCCTGTCCCCGATCCTGTCCCTGCATCATCTTGCACCAGCAGGGATGCTTACGTCCAGACCCGTTTTCAGGCAGGGGATGAGCTCACGTCAACTGGCTTTCCTCTGCCTGCGGACGTGGCTATCCAGGTCCGGGTTGAGCCTGTCCTGGCTGGTGTGGCGTTGCGTCAACGGGCCATGCGAGGTGACCTGCAGTCTTTTCATGAAGAGACTGCACGTCATCTCGAATGGCTCGTTGACCACGTCAGCCTGCTGGGACAGGTCACCCAGGCCGGATTCCTCCGTCTGATGGGGCTTTCTCCGACCCCCTCCTCAACTGGACCCCCTACGCGCCAGTCGTCCTCTGTGCCATCTTCCCACCCATCAGTCACCTGGGTGCCCTGTGGAGCTGCCTCTGACGGTGCGGCCAGGCTGGTGGAGGAGCCATCACTGTCACAGTCGGGAGTCGGACGTCCAGCAGGGGTGGCCACATCAACAACTGCACCCCAGCCGGTGGAGGATGTGCAGGCAGCAGGAGGCAGTGCACGGGCAGAGGCACAGCAGCAGCAGCAACGTGGTGGGAGCCATGAAGGCTCGGGGCCTTCAACATCGGAGAGGCAGGCATCGGCCGGAGGGCAGGTGGACCCAGGACGGGGTGTGTCTTCCGTGTGGCAGCGGTTGGGCCAGCAGATAGGTGCGGAGCGGCGGCGGGCGGAAGAGGCGCGGCTCACAATGGTCAGGGCGGAGAACTCCATGCGGAGGGCCCTGAGGCGGGCCGAGTGCCGCGAGGCAATCCGCAGGGGGTTGGAGGAGGAGACGGCGTCGTCCCTGCAGACCCTTGGGGCCATGGAACAGGACCGCCTCCGGGACATCGAACAGGAGTTCGATGATGCCCTGGCCCAGAACACCACGGAGTGAGCCGTTGGACTTGCTTGCCGCCTTTGTATATAGTTATATAGTTAGCGTTAGGTTTCCTTTATTTTTGTTTTTATTTGGTTGCGATTGGACAATGCGCCACGTTTTTGTATGTAGTTCAGTTTTTAGTTAGTTGTCATAGTTAGGTTTCATTTGGTTGGGCTCATGGACCCGGGATTATCTTGTAAATAGTTCTTCAATGGATTTTTCTTTTTTATGGAGTTTTTTCATCGCCATGGAACAATGGTTTTTGTTTATCATTTACCCTTGGATTTCTTTTCTGACTGTGACTCTGGACACCATTTATTTTGATTGTGCTGTGTGTTTTTGATTTTTTTCATGGACATTCTTCTTCTTTTGGTTGTTTTGCTTTGTGGTTTTTCTCATTTCATTTCCATTCTAGTTGATTTTGAATACATTTATATTTTCATCCTTCAATGTGTCGTATCATCTCATTGCTTTCATGCATGTCATGTTGGGTGTTTTGACATTCACTTGCAGCCATTGTGTGTGACAGAAATGTGTTCATTTGCATTATTTACATTGGGTGTGTAACATGTAATTGCCTTTGATATGTGGGTGGATGTGATAGTTGGTTGGGCCTTTTGGCAGGGGAGGATGGCCATTACGGACATGATTGGGGATTGGTGGGACCCAGGTGCAGGGGGGCATGGATGGGACATGGGCGAGGTCCTGGTGGAGGGTGCCCCTGCACTGCTGGGGGGTGGGGGTGGTGGGAGACATGGGTGGGGGCCTGGTGGCAGGTGCCCACAGTGCTGGGGGGTGGGGGTGCAGGGGTACATGAGTTGGACATGAGTGGGGGCCTGCTGGCAGGTGCCCCTGGTGGCTGGGGGTGGGGGTGGTGGGAGACATGGGTGGGGGCCTGGTGGCAGGTGCCCCACAGTGCTGGGGGGTGGGGGTGGTGGGAGACATGGGTGGGGGCCTGGTGGAGGGTGCCCCTGCACTGCTGGGAGGTGGGGGTGCTGGGAGACATGTGTGGGGGCCTGGTGGAGGCTGCCCCTGGTAGCTGGGGGGTGGGGGTGGTGGGAGACATGGGTGGGGGCCTGGTGGAGGGTGCCCCTGCACTGCTGGGGGGTGGGGGTGCTGGGAGACATGGGTGGGGGCCTGGTGGAGGCTGCCCCTAGTGGCTGGGGGGTGGGGGTGGTGGGAGACATGGGTGGGGGCCTGGTGGCAGGTGCCCCACAGTGCTGGGGGGTGGGGGTGGTGGGAGACATGGGTGGGGGCCTGGTGGAGGGTGCCCCTGCACTGCTGGGGGGTGGGGGTGCTGGGAGACATGGGTGGGGGCCTGGTGGAGGCTGCCCCTGGTGGCTGGGGGGTGGGGTGGTGGGAGACATGGGTAGGGGCCTGGTGGAGGGTGCCCCTGCACTGCTGGGGGGTGGGGGTGCTGGGAGACATGGGTGGGGGTCTGGTGGAGGCTGCCCCTGGTGGCTGGGGGTGGGGGTGGTGGGAGACATGGGTGGGGGCCTGGTGGTGGGTGCCCCTGCACTGCTGGGGGGTGGGGGGTGGGAGACATGGGTGGGGGCCTGGTGGAGGCTGCCCCACAGTGCTGGGGGGTGGGGGTGCAGGGGTACATGAGTTGGACATGAGTGGGGGCCTGCTGGCAGGTGCCCCACAGTGCTGGGGGGTGGGGGTGCAGGGGTACATGAGTTGGACATGGGTGGGGGCCTGCTGGCAGGTGCCCCTGGTAACTGGGGGGTGGGGGTGGTGGGAGACATGGGTGGGGGCCTGGTGGAGGCTGCCCCTGCACTGCTGGGGAGTGGGGGGGTGTGAGACATGGGTGGGGGCCTCGTGGCAGGTGCCCCACAGTGCTGGGGGGTGGGGGTACCGAGGTACATGAGTTGGACATGAGTGAGGGCCTGCTGGCAGGTGCCCCACAGTGCTGGGGGGTGGGGGTGCAGGGGTACATGAGTTGGACATGGGTGGGGACCTGCTGGCAGGTGCCCCTGGTGACTGGGGGGTGGGGGTGGTGGGAGACATGGGTGGGGGCCTGGTGGAGGCTGCCCCTGAACTGCTGGAGGGTGGGGGGTGGTGTGAGACATGGGTGTGGGCCTGGTGGAGGGTGCCCCTGCACTGCTGGGGGGTGGGGGTGCTGGGTGACATGGGTGGGGGCCTGGTGGAGGCTGCCCCTGGTGGCTGGGGGGTGGGGGTGGTGGGAGACATGGGTGGGGGCCTGGTGGTGGGTGCCCCTGCACTTCTGGGGACGGGGGGGTGGGAGACATGGGTGGGGGCCTGGTGGAGGCTGCCCCTGGTGGCTGGGGGGTGGGGTGGTGGGAGACATGGGTGGGGGCCTGGTGGAGGGTGCCCCTGCACTGCTGGGGGGTGGGGGTGGTGTGAGACATGGGTGGGGGCCTGGTGGAGGCTGCCCCTGGTGGCTGGGGGGTGGGGGTGGTGGGAGACATGGGTGGGGGCCTGGTGGTGGGTGCCCCTGCATTGCTGGGGGGTGGGGGGGTGGGAGACATGGGTGGGGGCCTGGTGGAGGCTGCCCCTGGTGGCTGGGGGGTGGGGGTGGTGGGAGACATGGGTGGGGGCCTGGTGGCAGGTGCCCCACAGTGCTGGGGGGTGGGGGTGGTGGGAGACATGGGTGGGGGCCTGGTGGAGGGTGCCCCTGCACTGCTGGGGGGTGGGGGTGCTGGGAGACATGGGTGGGGGCCTGATGGAGGCTGCCCCTGGTGGCTGTGGGGTGGGGGTGGTGGGAGACATGGGTGGGGGCCTGGTGGCAGGTGCCCCATAGTGCTGGGGGGTGGGGGTGGTGGGGAACATGAGTTGCACATGGGTGGGGGCCTGGTGGCAGGTGCCCCACAGTGCTGGGGGGTGGGGGTGCAGGGGTACATGAGTTGGACATGAGTGGGGGCCTGCTGGCAGGTGCCCCACAGTGCTGGGGGGTGGGGGTGCAGGGGTACATGAGTTGGACATGGGAGGGGGCCTGCTGGCAGGTGCCCCTGGTGACTGGGGGGTGGGGATGGTGGGAGACATGGGTGGGGGCCTGGTGGAGACTGCCCCTGCACTGCTGGGGGGTGGGGGGTGGTGTGAGACATGGGTGGGGGCCTGGTGGAGGGACCCAATGCACTGCTGGGGGTGCAGGGGTACATGAGTTGGACATGAGTGGGGGCCTGCTGGCAGGTGCCCCACAGTACTGGGGGGTGGGGGTGCAGGGGTACATGAGTTGGACATGGGAGGGGGCCTGCTGGCAGGTGCCCCTGGTGACTGGGGGGTGGGATGGTGGGAGACATGGGTGGGGGCCTGGTGGAGACTGCCCCTGCACTGCTGGGGGGTGGGGGGTGGTGTGAGACATGGGTGGGGGCCTGGTGGAGGGTGCCCCTGCACTGCTGGGGGGTGGGGGTGGTGTGAGACATGGGTGGGGGCCTGGTGGAGGCTGCCCCTGGTGGCTGGGGGGTGGGGGTGGTGGGAGACATGGGTGGGGGCCTGGTGGTGGGTGCCCCTGCACTGCTGGGGGGTGGGGGGTGGGAGACATGGGTGGGGGCCTGGTGGAGGCTGCCCCTGGTGGCTGGGGGGTGGGGGTGGTGGGAGACATGGGTGGGGGCCTGGTGGAGGGTGCCCCTGCACTGCTGGGGGTGGGGGTGCTGGGAGACATGGGTGGGGGCCTGGTGGAGTCTGCCCCTGGTGGCTGGGGGGTGGGGGTGGTGGGAGACATGGGTGGGGGCCTGGTGGCAGGTGCCCCACAGTGCTGGGGGGTGGGGGTGGTGGGAGACATGGGTGGGGGCCTGGTGGAGGGTGCCCCTGCACTGCTGGGGGGTGGGGGTGCTGGGAGACATGGGTGGGGGCCTGGTAGAGGCTGCCCCTGGTGGCTGAGGGGTGGGGGTGGTGTGAGACATGGGTGGGGGCCTGGTGGAGGGTGCCCCTGCACTGCTGGGGGGTGGGGGTGCTGGGAGACATGGGTGGGGTCTGGTGGAGGCTGCCCCTGGTGGCTGGGGGTGGGGGTGGTGGGAGACATGGGTGGGGGCCTGGTGGTGGGTGCCCCTGCACTGCTGGGGGGTGGGGGGTGGGAGACATGGGTGGGGGCCTGGCGGAGGCTGCCCCACAGTGCTGGGGGGTGGGGGTGCAGGGGTACATGAGTTGGACATGAGTGGGGGCCTGCTGGCAGGTGCCCCACAGTGCTGGGGGGTGGGGGTGCAGGGGTACATGAGTTGGACATGGGTGGGGGCCTGCTGGCAGGTGCCCCTGGTAACTGGGGGGTGGGGGTGGTGGGAGACATGGGTGGGGGCCTGGTGGAGGCTGCCCCTGCACTGCTGGGGGGTGGGGGGGTGTGAGACATTGGTGGGGGCCTCGTGGCAGGTGCCCCACAGTGCTGGGGGGTGGGGGTACAGGGGTACATGAGTTGGACATGAGTGGGGGCCTGCTGGCAGGTGCCCCACAGTGCTGGGGGGTGGGGGTGCAGGGGTACATGAGTTGGACATGGGTGGGGGCCTGCTGGCAGGTACCCCTGGTGACTGGGGGGTGGGGGTGGTGGGAGACATGGGTGGGGGCCTGGTGGAGGCTGCCCCTGAACTGCTGGAGGGTGGGGGGTGGTGTGAGACATGGGTGTGGGCCTGGTGGAGGGTGCCCCTGCACTGCTGGGGGGTGGGGGTGCTGGGTGACATGGGTGGGGGCCTGGTGGAGGCTGCCCCTGGTGGCTGGGGGTGGTGGGAGACATGGGTGGGGGCCTGGTGGTGTGTGCCCCTGCACTGCTGGGGGGTGGCGGGGTGGGAGACATGGGTGGGGGCCTGGTGGAGGCTGCCCCTGGTGGCTGGGGGGTGGGGTGGTGTGAGACATGGGTGGGTGCCTGGTGGAGGGTGCCCCTGCACTGCTGGGGGCTGGGGGTGGTGTGAGACATGGGTGGGGGCCTGGTGGAGGCTGCCCCTGGTGGCTGGGGGGTGGGGGTGGTGGGAGACATGGGTGGGGGCCTGGTGGTGGGTGCCCCTGCATTGCTGGGGGGTGGGGGGTGGGAGACATGGGTGGGGGCCTGGTGGAGGCTGCCCCTGGTGGCTGGGGGGTGGGGGTGGTGGGAGACATGGGTGGGGGCCTGGTGGCAGGTGCCCCACAGTGCTGGGGGGTGGGGGTGGTGGGAGACATGGGTGGGGGCCTGGTGGAGGGTCCCCCTGCACTGCTGGGGTGTGGGGGTGCTGGGAGACATGGGTGGGGGCCTGGTGGAGGCTGCCCCTGGTGGCTGGGGGGTGGGGGTGGTGGGAGACATGGGTGGGGGCCTGGTGGCAGGTGCCCCACAGTGCTGGGGGGTGGGGTGGTGGGGAACATGAGTTGCACATGGGTGGGGGCCTGGTGGCAGGTGCTCCACAGTGCTGGGGGGTGGGGGTGCAGGGGTACATGAGTTGGACATGGGTGGGGGCCTGCTGGCAGGTGCCCCTGGTGACTGGGGGGTGGGGATGGTGGGAGACATGGGTGGGGGCCTGGTGGAGGCTGCCCCTGCACTGCTGGGGGGTGGGGGGTGGTGTGAGACATGGGTGGGGGCCTGGTGGAGGGTGCCCCTGCACTGCTGGGGGGTGGGGGTGGTGTGAGACATGAGTGGGGGCCTGGTGGAGGCTGCCCCTGGTGGCTGGGGGGTGGGGGTGGTGGGAGACATGGGTGGGGGCCTGGTGGTGGGTGCCCCTGCACTGCTGGGGGGTGGGAGACATGGGTGGGGGCCTGGTGGAGGCTGCCCCTGGTGGCTGGGGGGTGGGGGTGGTGGGAGACATGGGTGGGGGCCTGGTGGAGGGTGCCCCTGCACTGCTGGGGGTGGGGGTGCTGGGAGACATGGGTGGGGGCCTGGTGGAGTCTGCCCCTGGTGGCTGGGGGGTGGGGGTGGTGGGAGACATGGGTGGGGGCCTGGTGGCAGGTGCCCCACAGTGCTGGGGGGTGGGGGTGGTGGGAGACATCGGTGGGGGCCTGGTGGAGGGTGCCAGTGCACTGCTGGGGGGTGGGGGTGCTGGGAGACATGGATGGGGGCCTGGTGGAGGCTTCCCCTGGTGGCTGGGGGGTGGGGGTGGTGGGAGACATGGGTGGGGGCCTGGTGGTGGGTGCCCCTGCACTGCTGGGGGGTGTGGGGTGGGAGACATGGGTGGGGGCCTGTGGAGGGTGCCCCTGGTGGCTTGGGGTGCAGGGGGACATGCGTTGGTGGGCAGTTGTGCAAGTTGACATGTGGGTTGGTTGGGGTGCATGGCCATGGTGGATGGGGTGCCTGCAGGACATGTGCAGGGTAGGCCCCTATGGTGTGAGCCACCTGCAGGGGCCGTGGAGGGTGTAGAGGGAACACCTGGGAGGGCCCACACGTGCAATTCACGTG
Organism: Ambystoma mexicanum; assembly: GCF_040938575.1. NCBI lineage: Eukaryota > Metazoa > Chordata > Amphibia > Caudata > Ambystomatidae > Ambystoma > Ambystoma mexicanum. Next base: position 1,449,515,905 of record NC_090934.1, on the reverse strand, counting down.
TGGTGCTCCCCGCGCACCCCTGTAATACACGTACCCTGATGGAATCACGTGTCGAACTTCCCCGCACCCCGAAATACACGTACCCTGATGGAATCGCGTGTGGAACTTCCCGCGCACCCCTGGAATACACGTACCCTGCTGATTTCGCGTGTGTAACTTCCCCTGCACCCTGAAATACACGTACCCTGCTGATATTGCGTGTGGAACTTCACGCGCACCCCGAAATACACGTACCCTGATGGAATCACGTGTGGAACTTCCCGCGCACCCCTGAGATACGCGTACCCTGCTCGCACGGGCCCAATCGCGTGTGGAAATTCCCGCGCACCCCTGAAATACACGTACCCTGCGGAAGTCATGTGTGTAACTTCCCCTGCACCCTGGAATACAAGTACCCTGCTGATATCGCGTGTGGAACTTCACGTGCACCCCGAAATACACGTACCCTGATGGAATCGCGTGTGGAACTTCCCGCCCACCCCTGAGATACGCGTGCCCTGCTCGCACGGGCCCAATCGCGTGTGGAAATTCCCACGCACCCCTGAAATACACATAGCCTGCTGGAATCGCGTGTGTAACTTCCCCTGCACCCTGAAATACACGTACCCTCCTGATATCGCGTGTGGAACTTCACGCGCACCCCTGAAATACACGTATCCTGCGGAAATCGCGTGTGTAACTTCCCCTGCACCCTGAAATACACGTACCCTGCTGATATTGCGTGTGGAACTTCCCACGCACCCCTGAGATACGCGTACCCTGCTCGCACGGGCCCAATCGCGTGTGGAAATTCCCGCGCACCCCTGAAATACACGTACCATGATGAAATCGCGTGTGGAACTTCCAGCGCACCCCTGAAATATGCGTACCCTGCTCGCACGGGGCCAATCGCGTGAGGTACTTCCCGCGCACCCCAGTGATACACGTAGCCCACTTGCTGTGCTGGTACAGGGTTAGCGCAGCCCTTTGCGCTGGATTGGGTATATTGATGGCTTTTCCCTGCGCGAAAGGCGTTCTTGGGCGCGTAACTGGCGCTGCTGCAGGGTCGCTGCGCCACTGTGCGCCACGGCTGGTTTTGGTGGCTGGAATCCATGAATACGCTGTGCGCGGAATTGGATTTTAGCGCACGCGGCTGGCGCAGGGATTCGCACGCGCACACTGTGCGCCAGCCGCGTGCGCCACTTGTGCGCTGGATTCTATGAATTACCCCCTATATCTCAACTTGCATAGAAAAGAGCGCACCTGACAGCACTCACACCATATCTTGGTTCAGCTGAAGCCACCGACAATAGGGAAATATTAGAATAGTTTGTTATAAAGTAAAAATTAAGAAAAAGAACAAGGAAAGGAACAGGAGAAGGCAACTACTCCACAAAAAGACAAAATGGAGCAGAGAAAATACCAAAGATAAAGGATTAGAGCCCCATTAGTTAGACCAGATCGTCTAACATATGCCAAAAAACACTTATCAGAAAAAGATACAAAATCAAATGAAAATCATGTTCCCAAAAAAGTGTGAAACTCTTTATCAATATTGTGACCATTAGGGTGCTGCGTCTCGAAATCTATGATTGATTTATTGATTTGCATTTTTAAAGTGCTCACACAGCCCAGGGGCATCGAGGCGCTATTACAGATTTTTTTGTTGTTGTCTTACTTGCATATTTATAATGCACTTAAATACCCAGAGGTTTCTAAGCACGACCCAGGGATCGAACCTGTGTTGCTACGTTTCGTCTTGCTTCCAAGGAGAGCACGCTGCCACTGAGCTATCCTCCCGGTATGATGCATTTGGTCTTGCACTGTCTCAGTAGCAACTGGCTGCTGCCATGCCTAGGTGACAATTCTATGCTCTGCACCTCAGGGAATGTTAGACCCTCTGCTTGTCCCTCATGCTTCCATGGTAATGTTTCGCCATGGGGCATGCCTGGTCATTGCGTTTGATGGCTCTGATAGGTTGCAGGATACGAACCTTTAGTTTCCAAATCGTGCTACCAATTTACCACTTCATACACAGACATCTTGCAGCACATACCACGACTTGGGTATGACAGGTTGTCCTAGAAACAATCTTTACGTTGTGTCCAAGTACAGGATGGGTGTAAGAAGTGGTATTTTGTGAAAATTTACAAACTTTATATGTTGTGCATTTATAGTACATGTCAACAATATGTGCCAAATATATATATGGAAACATACCACTGTAAGAAAATATTTGAATGTTGGCTGCACCCAATATATGGCAATATGCCAATGTAAGAACACGTTTTTATTTCGTCTGTGCCTAATATATACCTACAGGCCACAGTTAGAATGCATTTTCATACTGGCTGGACCCAAATATTGGCCAGTATTACCAATGTAAGAACACAGTTGCAAGTTGCCATTTCCGAAAGAATACAAGTACCGCCATTGCTGTCCTGGCTGGGCCCAATATAGGCCAGTAAGGACACATGTTCATGCAGCCTGTGCCCACTGTACGGTAGGCACAGTGGGTAATACCAGCATTGCAGTGTAAAGCATATTTTAATACTGACCTCCCGCTCGCCCACACCTGTCTCGCTATCTGTTATCTGCCCATGCTTTGTATCTTCTATTTACCTCCACCAGTTTGCTTCTCCATGCAGTTCATGCCTCTGATAGCTCCTTAAGTAGGAAGTGGCAAAAATGGGACAAGTGGCAATTACAGACTCTCCCTGTGTACTACCCCGGCGCGTGGCCTGTGCAGTGAACGCGGCCCCCCTCAAGGGCTTGAACTTGAGCTTTCTGCAGGAGCGCCCTTCAAAAGAACAGTACCTGAGGTGCCTCCGTCAGCAGACCTAATGGGCCAGGCAAGGCTGAGGAAGCAGAACACCCCCAGCTTCATGGCCCATTAGGTATGTGCAGGCTGTGGCGTTGCAGGCAAAAGGGATGCGAGATATCCCGCAACACTGGACAGCCCAACAGCGCGGTTCAGGGAGGTGTAAGGTGTCTCTGGCCCGGCCCTGCTTTCTCCTCCATAACAAATGGAATATGGGCATGCCGCCATGTTGGCTGAATCTGGAACAAAATATGAAGCCATGGGCATGCACATTATCACTGAAAACGACCTGCAGTGTGGCTTTAATGGTTCCAAGAGAAAACTAAGCTTAATATCATCACCACATAATATGGGGGTGGGAGGGAAATCATTTTAAACATCACTGTGTCAGTCAAAGATGCACAATGATCTGTGACCTGTGTAATAGGTAACGGCCCTGAATTAGGGTGCCCAGATAAAAAAGAAAATCGGGCATACCATGGACATAGAAGTAGGACTAAAGTAAACACCATTAAAACTGTAGTCCTACTACTATGTCGCTGGCCTATTGCAGGGGTGGGGTGTGCTCACAGGCACACTCTTCTGATTGGAGGAGAGTGGCTGGGAGGGGAAGGTGGAGGAAATGGGGGCGTGAAAAACATTCACACACCTTTCACGCGCTGGAAGAGTCGCGCTGTGCCTGATTTCGGAATTTCGAAATAGGGTCCTGGCAAAAAACGGGACTGTAGCCAGCCACGCATCCAATCCTTGGATGGGGTTTATAAAATAAAAAATGTCCTGGGACCCAGGGATGGAGGGCGATTTCTCGGGACTGTCCGGGGAAAACATCGACGTCTGGTCACCCTAGTACAGAAGCACAACCTGGCTTATTCACATTCATGGGCAGTGTGTGGCACCAGTTTGCCCAGCGCAATGCATACTCATGTGGGGCTTGGCAAAATGCATGAAGATTGGTAACACCTGCGCCTCTGAGTTCCTTTCTCCCAAACTGCGTCAATTGGCTCCGGCAATCTTCCCTTGCGGGACAATGGCCCTAAGCTAAGAGTATTTGTGTTTGGGCAAGGCCATTGTACACTGCTAGACGCTCAAGTGTGTGACGTGGTGAGGATTAGAGTCATTACTGTGCAGGCAAATATTTGCCGAAGTGAGATTTTGACAAATTCGACACTAATATTCCCCAGCTGTTTACCCGTGAGAACTGATAACAGTTGGATTGATTTGCAAAGTGCTGAGGCAAGCCCGGCTGTGTTAAGGCGGTAATATGGGCGTGTGGGCGCAGCAATGTTGGTAATATTATCCAGTTATGTGGCACCCACCGCCGGTCTCTGATCCTGCATGCAGCTTGGCCAGCAAGCCCACACATGGGCCGATGAAGACTGTAGCTCGGTCCTTGGTGGCTGTAGCTGGCCATGACACTGTGCCCGGAGATAGCATAAAAGGAAATCTGCTCCATTCTCCCCATGCCCCTTCACTCTGTGCCCTTGCCGAGTGTGGGCATTCACTTTGGGTGGATTTACCAACATTCTTCAGGTTTTTTCACCCATTTTTTTGCCTGCTTTTACAGCTTATTTATTTATTCATTCAAATTTTTAGTAACGCGCCAGCTCGTCCGGAGGCCTCAGGGGACTACAAGGAGTGCCCCCACTGCCACCCCTGCTTCCACCTCAAGCCCCCTCCCTATATACCTTAACCCAACTTACCATATCTGGTTTTGTGGTAACAAACCGGCAAAAATTCGGCAAACAAAATCTGCAAAATTGCCATTCAGCAAAAGTGGGTAAAACCTTTGTGTTACTTCAGCTGTAGCGAATACCCCCATGCCGTACGTCGCTGGTGATCAGGAGTCGAAATGTCCAAAAAAAGTATGGTTACTACGTTTCCTTCTGTCCCGCCACCTTCTTAATCACTTCCCCACCAAGCTCCTACCGATCTCATTCTTTCACTCATACCCCATTTCCAACCCTATATCTGGTATGGTATTGTATTGTTTATTTATATAGCGCCTATACACAGGTAAGTGTGTCAAAGTGCTCATGGACTCTGGATCCTCCCTTTCCACCACCCCACCCCACAATGCTGTGCTTCACGACAGTACTATCAAGACGGAAGAAAACAGTGAAAGAAAATGCATTTAAATGACCATCATTAGTTCCAGTCATTGTCACCCGCCGCATGCGGCTTTAAGCAGCTTCTCCTTTCCAATCACCCACCACACCAACCTCTTACGGGACATGCCCAGGACTATAGCCAAACAACCTACTCCCATTACCTGTACAGACAGACGTGCCTGCAGCAATTCGTGCTGAATTGCCGAAAAGAAAAAACACAGAACAGTGCGTAGCCAGGGTTTGTGGCAGCTCGGGAATTGGCGTTATATCTTAAGCAGGCTATTCAAATAAACAAAATCAATCAAATGCGTGAGATAGCTCAGTAAGATGTGACAATGGAGTGTTAGCAGCAGGGCCCAGGATTGAAAGCACATTAGGGGAGAAGTAAAAAAAAAAAAGATCCCCTTCCTGGATGTCTTGTAACAGTGCTCTAGGTGACATAAAGTGAAGGAACGATGGAGGATGTCCCTGAAAAGTAGGGGAACATCGTACCCTTTAGTTCCCGCCCACTTCAACCCTGCATGTGATCCTTTGCCTGTGCCCCTTTACCCTTCACTTCTCTCCAGTGCCCCTCTGCTCTGTTGTTTTACTGGACTAACCTTTACTGCTCTTTCCACTGTGCTTCTTCTATGTTCCTTTCCACTGCATCTCTTCCGCTGTCTCATTTGACCTCTTACAAAAAAAAATTCTGGCACTGACAAAGCTCAACATATTTGTGTGTTCAAAGCGGGTTTCCTTATTTCCTCTGAATGGATGGCTTGAACCCATTGGAAGGTTGGAAACCTGCACGTATTTCATCTATATCGCCACTAGAGGGCGTTCCAATTCTATTTGTTGTTTTTTTGATAACCCTTTGGAAAGTTGTTGAATTTGTCCAATCTTTTTGCACTCAGTGAACGTATAGAGCTGATAGCCTCTCTTAAGTCATTAACGACCGTCAAAATGTTATTATCCGTTTTAATTTACTGTAACGCCTCTCAAAAGTCAGCAAAAGCACCTGTAACTGTGATCCGTGAGGTGATCTGCACATTCGGAAACAACACGAATTTCTTTGAATAATTGATACGGTGGAACAAAAGCGATATTTTCATTATCTCCAAGTCATAATTGTGGTCTTTGTCAATGCTACTATATAAAGTATATTAAATTATGTCACCGTTTTTTTAATGGCGTACACTGAAAAGCGAATAACATATAGGGACCCCCAATTCTGGCAGAGAAGGCACAGTGAAATTAAATGACTTGCCCAGGATCACACTTGGTGACGACAGGTTTTAGCCCAGAGTGCATTATTCACTCTTGGACCACACATCCTCCTCCCAACTCTAGTTTGTACAGATACGTGGTAATATTTGGCTACCCGATGCTCAAATATTATTGTAGTTTACACAGATGACTTGAAAAGTATAAAATCATATAATAAACCAACCTGTCAAAAAATAAACTGTTTCAGAAACTTGTTGAGAAAATAGACATGTATGAAGGTTTACTTTCCCCATTCTTTCAAAAACCTCGGACTCATGACAGACAGAGCCCTCCCACTCAAACTGCTGGTAAAATCTGCCGTGAGAAGCGGTTTCTTTGTACTCCGAACTATCTGATGTATCGCGCCACACTGACCGTCTTGCACAGACCCAGGCAATCATTGCACTAGTACTCTCCAGACCGGACTACGCTAATGGCCGGTACCCATGGTTACCTGATTACTTACTAAGCAGACTACACGGAGATCATAATGCAACAGCTGGGCCTCTTCTGATGCTCCTAAAATACTCATTCATCACCAGCCCCTCAGAATACTCCCCTCTCTCCCCATCATATACAGGATATAATCCAATACCTTATGTATCAACCACCCAGTCCGGGCCCCGGATTCTGCTGTGAGGAAATTCATCCACTCCAAGCCAATCAACATGCTCCAAACCAGCAACGCGCCCCAAGTTACAGTGCCAAGTTTCAATCTGAAATGCTGCAGTGGAGCGTCCTTTCACTGCCTCTCAACCAAGCACTGGAACACTACCCCGAGACATCTGCACACAGAGGAAAGTCGCCTTTCCTTCAGAAAATCCCTGCTTATCCAAATGACCCTGTAGCATAGCGCCCATAAATACTGGGCCAGACCTAAGCACCCCAGACCAGTCTCAACCAACAAACATCCCATTGCCAAGTACACCGACAGCGAGGCACATGAACAGACGAGCGCTAGAGCCGTACACCTCTGGCCACTTTACATCTTGCATGTATGTTGACCTAAAGACCACCCGCTGCAAAGAATGACCACGAGAACAAACTCACAAACCAGGACCACATACAGAAGGAAACATCTCTGTCCATTCTCACCAACATGCCCACGCCCGGCACCCGAGCCAGGGAACTTGGGACGGGCGACTAACATCGATAGCGTGGGAGATCACAGCTCTTCATCATTTAAAACATTTTTTACAAAATGTTTTATTTGAAATTTATAAAATGTACAACTCTACAAGTTAACCCTCACAGACAGAGAATCAAACACAGTGTTAGTACAATTCCACGAATCTACCCCAAATCTTCTCAAATAAGGTTCTTTTCTTAAGACAGTGAAATGTTATTCTCTCCGTAGCAGCAAGTTTAAACATTTCCTCTAACCAATCCTCCTCTTTTCGGAGATACCTTAAACTTCCAAACTCTCAAAATAAGTTTTTTTGCCAACAAACGCGCCCTTGAACAGCCATTTCTTTTGGGCAGAACTGCTCATTATTGACTCCTGGCGAGAGACTATCCGAACAGGATTGACTCCTGGGCAGAGTCTACCTGATCAGGATTGACTCCTGGGCAGAGTCTACCCGATCAGGATTGACTTCTGGGCGGAGTCTACCTGATCAGGATTGACTCCTGGGCAGAATCTACCCGATCAGGATTGACCCCTGGGCAGAATCTACCTGATCAGGTTTGACTCCTGAGCAGAGTCTACCTGATCAGGATTGACTCCTGGGTAATGTCTACCCGTTCAGGATTGACTCCTGGGTGGAGTCTACCTGATCAGGATTGACTCCGGGGCAGAATCTACCCGGTCAGGATTGTCTCATGGGCAGAGTCCACCTGATCAGGATTGACTCCTGGGCGGAGTCCACCTGGTCAGGATTGACTCCTGGGCGGAGTCTACCTGATGAGGATTGACTCCTGGGCGGAGTCTACCCGGTCAGGATTGACTCCTGGGCGGAGTCCACCTGATCAGGATTGACTCCTGGGCGGAGTCTACCCGGTCAGGTTTGACTCCTGGGCAGAGTCTACCTGATCAGGATTGACTCCTGGGCAGAATCTACCCGATCAGGATTGACTCCTGGGCAGAATCTACCTGATCAGGATTGACTCCTGGGCAGAATCTACCCGGTCAGGATTGACTCCTGGGCGGAGTCCACCTGATCAGGATTGACTCCTGGCCAGAGTCTACCTGATCAGGATTGACTCCTGGGCAGAATCTACCCGATCAGGATTGACTAGGCAGAATCTACCCGATCAGGATTGACTACTGGGCGGAGTCTATCTGATCAGGATTGACTCCTGGCCGGAGTCCACCTGATCAGGATTGACTCCTGGGCAGAGTCTACCTGATCAGGATTGACTCCTGGGCAGAATCTACCTGATCAGGATTGACTCCTGGGCAGAATCTACCCGGTCAGGATTGACTCCTGGTCGGAGTCTACCTGATCAGGATTGACTACTGGGCAGAGTCTACCTGATCAGGATTGACTCCTGGCCGGAGTCCACCTGATCAGGATTGACTCCTGGGCAGAGTCCACCCGGTCAGGATTGACTACTGGGCGGAGTCTACCCGGTCAGGATTGACTCCTGGCCGGAGTCTTCCTGATCAGGATTGACTCCTTCTACCCGATCAGCATTGACTTGCTCGGTGGGCTGATGTTGGCTGGGGAGATTGGTCCAGATGGTAAACTTTCTGGTTTCACTGCTTTAAGAGGACACATGTAATATTTCTCTCCCAAAGTCACTTTGTACTGCAGAAATACACGTTGCACTGACCTTGCTCAGACTTTCCCCCGAAAAATTACACTTTGCACAGTTCCAAGAATCAGGGTTTGTGTCAGCAGTGCAATGTCACTTTTCAGCAGTGCAAAGTCACTTAGAACTGTGCACAAAATTCCATGAATGCGTCCCTAAGTGTTTGCTTGCAGTGGGGTGCGTATCTGTCAAGTGGGTGGGTGTAGCAGAGAGGAAGTTGTGAGTTTAGTGTATTCCTGGGTCTTGATCCTTCTAGACTGCGGATGTGGTGAGAGGAGTTTGTGTGTCCAACGGATGAGAGTGTGTTGATCATTCAACATGTTGTGGCATTGAGCAAGACTCCTGGGCGGAGTCCACCTGATCAGGATTGACTCCTGGGCGGAGTCTACCCGGTCAGGTTTGACTCCTGGGCAGAATCTACCCGATCAGGATTGACTCCTGGGCAGAATCTACCTGATCAGGATTGACTCCTGGGCAGAATCTACCCGGTCAGGATTGACTCCTGGGCGGAGTCCATCTGATCAGGATTGACTCCTGGCCAGAGTCTACCTGATCAGGATTGACTCCTGGGCAGAATCTACCCGATCAGGATTGACTAGGCAGAATCTACCCGATCAGGATTGACTACTGGGCGGAGTCTACCTGATCAGGATTGACTCCTGGCCGGAGTCCACCTGATCAGGATTGACTCCTGGGCAGAGTCTACCTGATCAGGATTGACTCCTGGGCAGAATCTACCTGATCAGGATTGACTCCTGGGCAGAATCTACCCGGTCAGGATTGACTCCTGGTCGGAGTCTACCTGATCAGGATTGACTCCTGGGCAGAATCTACCCGATCAGGATTGACTAGGCAGAATCTACCTGATCAGGATTGACTACTGGGCAGAGTCTACCTGATCAGGATTGACTCCTGGCCGGAGTCCACCTGATCAGGATTGACTCCTGGGCGGAGTCCACCCGGTCAGGATTGACTACTGGGCAGAGTCTACCCGGTCAGGATTGACTCCTGGCCGTAGTCTTCCTGATCAGGATTGACTCCTTCTACCCGATCAGCATTGACTTGCTCGGTGGGCTGATGTTGGCTGGGGAGATTGGTCCAGATGGTAAACTTTCTGGTTTCACTGCTTTAAGAGGACACATGTAATATTTCTCTCCCAAAGTCACTTTGTACTGCAGAAATACACGTTGCACTGACTTTGCTCAGACTTTCCCCCGAAAAATTACACTTTGCACAGTTCCAAGAATCAGGGTTTGTGTCAGCAGTGCAATGTCACTTTTCAGCAGTGCAAAGTCACTTAGAACTGTGCACAAAATTCCATGAATGCGGCCCTAAGTGTTTGCTTGCAGTGGGGTGCGTATCTGTCAAGTGGGTGGGTGTAGCAGAGAGGAAGTTGTGAGTTTAGTGCATTCCTGGGTCTTGATCCTTCTAGACTGCGGATGTGGTGAGAGGAGTTTGTGTGTCCAACGGATGAGAGTGTGTTGATCATTCAACATGTTGTGGCATTGAGCAATTGGTTTGTGCAGCAGATTTGAAGAGTACGTGGTGTTGTGAATTTAAGGTAGCACAGTAGTGTGCAGTGGTACAAGGTTGGCTGGGATTGTTAGTGTGCCAGCGGGACATTGGGCCCTTGTGAGACTTCGGCCAGGAGACCACCAGATGTTTTAGGGTGCATTATCTGCCAGTTTCATTGCAGAGCGTCTTGCATGATCCTACCAGTGGATTAATTAAGTGCCAAGTACGAGTATGCTTGTCGTTTTTGCATAGACTTGTATAATAGCCCGGCACTTAAGAGGTTAATGTGTACTTCCAATTTGGAGATTGCTGGGTGTTTTGTCACTTCGTGGCAGGCCTTTACTTGTTGTGTATAAGTGCTGTCCCTGTGTGATGGGGGATTTGAGTACAGGCGTGGCAGACGCGGCATGTCTGGACATGTATTTAGCAATGAGCTGCCCTGTGTGTGTGCGCTGGTTGTTGATTGACAGCCATGTGGAGAAGTGTGGTTTGCATCAGGTGATTGTTTGGCTGCCTCTCCTCAGCATGGAGTTGTTTTCAAGCAGCGTCCCACTGCAGAGACATAAGGGGAGGGTGTGGCCAGTGACGTAACTTTGCTGAAAATGTTGGGGGGGACATGATATCTGAAGAAAAGGTGCCATAGCCAAATGAATGGGGACAAAATGGTGTGCCATGAAAGTTGGGGGGGGGCAAACACCCCTGTCCCCCCCTCAGGCCCTAACCTGTCTGCTAGCAAAGGGTTTTCTCCCCCGACGGTGGGGCTACGCTTGAGTCCTGCTGAGTTTCCATACTTTGAGGTCGGTTGGTTTGTGCCATCTCTTTTCCTTTTTGTGTGCCTCTGCCACTGATTTTGGTTTGTACTATTGGGGACATCCTACCCTCCTGGGTATGACTGGGTGTGTTTGTGTCTGGCTGGCCACTAGGCGTGGATGGGGTTAATAGTTGGTTAGCTCCTCTTCTGGAAGGCAAAGAGTCAAATTGCCAGGGTCGTTTTTGCCTTTCCTTCTGTGTGAGTGGGTGAATCTGTAGTTGGCATGTGTGCATTGTGTGTGTGTTGTGAAAGAGAGCGGCGTGTGATATAGCTGATGCACGTGATTTGAGTTTATATGTTATGTGGCTGTGCTGGTCACTGGTCCTTCATGCCTGCATGCCTGCAAAGTTGGTGCTTGGAGTGTGATGCGCGCATGGTTCCATGAGTGTCAGTTAGACGTAAGCTGTGAGTGCCTGAGGATGGACCGGTGAGTGTACCCACCTGCGTGTCACCTGAACTTGAGAGTAACTGGATTTTCCCCGTAATATAAACCTGAAGAAATATAAAAGCTTGCATGTACCTTCACAGTCTGGAGTCTACATGTGTCAAGACAAGCTAATTTAATTTGCGGTATAATATGGCTTTCAGCCCCGTGGTGTGGGGCAGGCATGGCCTTCCTTGCCGAGGGCCTCGCTTCGCTCTGACCTACCTGGGCTTGGACTGGCGGGTGGGGGTGAAAGCCATTCGCACCGCAGGGTTTATCCGGAGTGCAAATATATTTTTTTCTCCTCTGGTGCTTGGCTGCAGAAGTGACGCCAATCTCCACGGGGAAGAAAATGAAAAAAGATGCCTGTCACCATAGGTAAAAGTGACAAAGTCCCCTTTCTATTTCTATGGCGGTGGTGGGGAGCAGGAGGATTGCTGGGACAGGAGCTCAAAGCTCCGGTACAGCAGGTACGTGGGAGAGAGGGAGGGGGTGGGAAAGAAGTTTGGGTAGTTTTGGGAGGGGAAGGTCGGGAGGCAACAGGAAGAGGCTCTCTGTTACCCCCTAAAATTAAAAAAATGGCGCTGACCGGGGAAGGGCCATGGGTCGCTGGAAACAGTGAGTGGAGAATGTGTATTCTTGCCAGCTGCTGCGCCCCGCCTAACTGGCTCATTGCACTTTCCCGGGTGATAATAGTCTTTTAGACAGAAAATGGTTTTTGAAACAAATAGTTGTTTGATCAAATATATGTTCTCTTTAAGAAGAAAACAAATTTTCCAGTAGTTCAATTCTGCCATCCTAGTGTGTAGGTGTTGTGTTGGTGTGCCACTGAACATATTTTTCCTCACCTCCCTTGATGTAGTTTGGCAAATTCTCTCTGATAGCCTAGGCTCTCTGATCTCAGAGTAGCTGCTTCATTCTTAATCTTCTGGAACTCCAATAAACAAGCCAACGGAGAAGAGGGCAGGGGTTGGACCATCTTGTGGGTGTCCACACTCAAAGCTACAACCACGAGTGCCTTCTTAGTGTGATTCCAGGGGAGACATCTTTTGAGGAAAGGTCTGCCACACCTGCCCTCCTGATGCACCGATCACCTGATTTGAGGCTTTTTTTCATTTTCTTACCCCCCCCCAACAAGTCCTTCATTGCTGAGTTAGATTTTCAATTCAGTCTCATTGAGTCTCATCTGTCCTGTGTTCACAACAGGAAAATTCCATGCCCCCCTTGTCGGGGAAAAGAAGACAAATGTATATGGGAGCATGCTCTTCCTGGGAGGCAGGACAATATTGTTTCAAGGCAGATTATGCCTTAGAAAAACTGACTGTCATTGCAGACCCATGCATTTCTCCACAGCTTTGTGGCTTGAAGTGATTGGATGTTAAAAAGACACACAGCCAAAGTGGACTTCAAACTTATTTTTGAAAAACCCTCTTTGAGCAATAAAATAAGTGTATTTCAGCCCCAAAGCGAGGTAACTGTCTACATTTTCTTTTTTAAATTATTTTTTATTGAGTTTTATGTATAAAACATATCATTCACAAATACATTTTTTATCAAAAACATCAAATTCAATTCCATAATTATCTTAAAACGATTAATTCATTATAGGCTATATTCATAATTTTCAAAAACATTAATTCACCAACATTATATAAAAAGAGAAAAAGAGTACCTCTACATAATTACCTAAATGCTAAAACCTCATCCACTAATTTAAAATGTCATTTAAAAACCTAATTCATGCAAATATTAAGGATACTTGTCCACCATTCATGAGTTTTTCCCCATAGTATTTGTGATAAGACTTTTGAAGTGGAGGATACAAATGGACCAAGATATTTTATCCTCTTCAGTATTAAAGCCGGGCATTCAATAATTACACGATAAAGAGTTTCTTTACACAGAGTTAAACATGCTCTACAAGACCTTAGTTCTATGGGAATTTTTCGTTTAGGTCCAACTACTTCTAAAATGGGCAAACAATATAAACGAAATTTCATGTAAAGGGATCGGAACTCAGACAAATAAAATCTTTGTCGATATGGCCTTAGTTAATTTTTTGTTTCATACCAAACAGATTTTGCTTTATATAATTTCAGTCTTTGTAGATCTTTTGAGTCTGTTATTCTGTCCTAGTTTTGCAACTTTTGCTTTGTGACACTAAATGTATCATTGTTATTTAAACTAAACAATTGTGTAGACTCAAGACATCTTCCAAAATTTGAAAGATATTTATTAAAATCACCTTTTAGAGTCTCTCCCAGTATACTGGCTAAATTATGCATCAGTAATGATTCTATACAAACAGATGCACTTGTTTGTATATGAGGCCCACCAAGTTTGCGGATTAATCTCTAAGCGTGTAACACTTATCGGAACTGATCGAGGGGGCCTAAGGACTCGCCAAATATATCCCTCAAGAATATTGAAATGTTTCCTGTTAGGGAAATAAACAATTTCAGTTCTGTAAAGTATAATTGGGGTACATTTCATATGGTAAAATTCAATCAGAGGTTTAAGTGAAAAGGCACATGGTCGAAATCTAACAGACTTCATTAAAGATATACACGCTCTGGCTTTATCTCGCACCTTGTCTTTCTGCATGTTTATGATAGCATTATTAGTAAAAATAAAGTCCAAATAACAAAAAGAATCGACTTCTTTTATCGAAATTTGATTAATGGTCAAACAAAGCTCCTTGTCCACTTTTTACGAGTTTCCGTCATTACTACTCATTTTACCGGGTTTATCACCAATTTATTCTTTCCAAGATAATCCGCCACCCCGTTGAGTGAATGTTGCAGGCCAGCTGGTGTCAGAGCCAGGAGAAGCAGATCATTTGCATATGCTATGCAACGCATTATGTTACCCTTTAATTTGGGTGGATAGGCTCCCCAATTTAGAGTATGTTCCCATAAATCATAAATTAAACAATATTGGAGCTATCACGCAGCCCTGGCATACTCCTCTATTAACTGCTACATTAGTCCTCTGCATTTAACCTTACCCTGGAAGAAATGGCCGTTTCTAAGTACCTCTTCAGTTTTCAATGTAGTACGTGACTTTTAATTTCCCCACTGTATTCAATGTATTGCATGACTTCATTTTCCAAAGAATTGGGTGACTTTTATTTTTCCCAAATGTATTTTCTCTGTGTTCCCTAATTGGAGTGGTGGGGGGAGTTGTGGACCCAAGCCATGATCCCTCCAATAACCAGTTCTACCTATTGCTCAGCTGCAGTCTGAAACCACTTTAAACTATTCCTCCCACTTGCCCCCACCCTATAATTTCTATCTCCCCTTTGTCCTGGCATGAAGGCTTTCTGAGCCCTGCCAACCAAGTTCCACTTGTTGTGTCCATCATGGGTGTGTGGCTCTGGAAGGCCACTTGTCCCACGCCCTGTAATTATCCTGCCCTCTGCCAAGTCACCAAGCTAGCCCCTCGCCACGTGCACCCTTTCTGGGAACCTCCTCCATTCCCAAGTCCTGCAATTAACCTCCCCTCTGGGCCCCAAGAGCCCTGCACTCTATAATTTCATCTCCCCTGACCCTACAATTAACCTCCCCTCTGGGCTCCAACTGCCCTGCACACTATAATTTCAACCCCCCCCTGACTTGGGAATCAGTATTGTTTATTGAGGGTTACATAACCGCAGTTAAGGAGATTGAGGAGCACGACATGAAATCGAAGAAAATCCTTCTAAAGACTGAGGTTTAGATGGAGGCACCTTTAATAGGGCCTCATAGCGCAAGGAGGGATCTCAGGAATTAACATCATAACAAGTCCTGTGTAAAACAAATATAGACATACTTGAAACAGAAGGTGGTGACTGCATAAGAATTGGGGAGGAGGCAGAAATGTAGCCACCATTAATGGTGAACATGAATAGACGCATAGAAAAATCAGCACCTAGAACCTCTGATGCAGCAGATAACTGGAAGGAGTGCCAAAATCACCAAACTCGGGTACAGTGAACACAACTTCTGAAAACATGGTTGATGGTGAGGCCTCACTGGAGTCCTCCATACCTTACCGTATCTTTGGCCGTAGAAGGCAGAAAAAGACTGGGAAGACTAACACAAGTGGCAAAGCCTAAGAAACAACACACTCCGTTGCTGGTGAGGTCCAACGACTCAAGAAAATTCCTTGGGAACTTATCAAATTCAGCTGTGACTCTTGGGGTTATTATCCACAAAAATATTACACCTACCAAGAAGCCTAAAGGGGTATTTGTGGAACAAATACCTGATCCATTGAGTGCGGATATGGGACCCGAGGAGCCTATGGAGGCCTTGACATCATTGCTAGATCTGTCGGTTTATTCAATTGATAATAATAATCAGCCTGAGATTTAGCCTATATCTACTGACCCCCAAAACTGGGGATGCTTGTCTGATTATACAACCATCCAATTGTAAAAAGGATTCGCTCATTGTGGAGGTTTAGATTTCAAACTTTAGAAGAGAAACAAACTGAAGCAGACAGGAGATTTATATTAAACCAGAAACCTGTTTGTTCAAACGAGGACTCACGTCCCCCTTGGGAAAAACACTTCTGTCAAGATGATGAAAAACTCTCTTATAAGAGGGAAGTGATGATCCCTAGTGGGAATGATGGGACCTCCGGTCAGCAAAAGAAAAGGGTGAGTGGGGGGTGGTTAAAACTCCAAATAGAGATGATACAAGGAGTCTAAATTGGAAAGGTTGGTTAACAGAGAGGCTAAACTAATATTGAACAGACAAAATGTCTTGGAATTTTTTCCACTGTGTGCCAAACCTAAGACAAATTTACTCTTGTGACTTGGCACTAATCGAATTTGTAGATGACGTTCGGTTGGACGCAGGTTATCTCCATATTCATTCTCCAATTGTGAAATATTCACTTATGTAAGCGAATGTGAGTTTAAGGGGACTGGGTTAAGATCTCACCTCAGCAAGAGATCATCAAATAGAGGGAAAGGAAGATCTTGCTGATTTGGTACAGCAATCAGGAGATTTCCCTAAAGCTACGGAGTGAAAAGAACTAAGGTGTTGTGAGAAGAAAAGCAAAGGTATTGCTGCTTTTCATCCTGCAGTTAGGCCATTGACTGACACTCAGCATCTGAACATGAGAGAGATGGAGCTTTTACCCAAGCACATATTTAGTATAAAAGTAGGGGGTGCAAAGGAGGTTCTAACTAGGGGAGGAAAGTGGAAATAAAAGAGGAGAGATACTCAATGTTGGGAGAGAGGGATTCTTGGGCATGGCTTCTGGGTGCTTTGATGGGGCTGAAATCAAACTAGCAGAGGGAAGAGGGAGGGCATAAATTATACTCAATGGCCTCGTAGAACACCCGGGGACACACTTACCTCTTTGTGATGGGAGGTGAACCTGGGACATTTTGACCTGATCTGCCTTTAAGAGACCTGGCTAAGCTTTAAGCCAAGGCTGGATGGTTACTCTGTTACCTAAATCCTACCAGTGACGGCTCAGGTGAAGACCAAAATCAGGCCTACTTGTTGCCGTACGTAATGACATAGGTCTGAAAATTAAAATAATTGTTAACCCCACCCCTTATAAACAAATAGTAGAGCTGCGCTGGGAATCGTCAAAAACACAGCAAACAAATAAGGAAGACACCATTTGACGATCCAGAATGTGTATTGGAATCCGACAGCAGAGGGTAAGGAGAAATTTATTGAGAGGGTTTTAGACCTGATCGTTGAGGCTCTAATCAGTGACGCTAAAGGAGTTATAATAATCAGTAATGATTTGAACTGTACATGTCTAAATGGGAACAAGAAAGTGATTCGGGAACAATCACAACACTTAACTCCATCTGAAAAAAGAGGGCTTGCTTGGACCACCCCCTTGGACTCAAGGGACCTGCAACTTTTGAATGGACATATTAAAGGGGACTTTCCAAACAAGCACGCATGGTTCCGAGGCTCTCTCAAGTGTCTTTCACTCTCAAGTGTCAACAATAGACTATGTTTGTGCATCTCAAAATCTGTTGTTTGACATCAAAGCCCCTCAAGTGAGGAACACTAAACTCAGTGGCCATAGGCTATTGAATATATCTTGGTGGGGAGGAGAGGAAAGGAACTCTTTTAGAATGGGAGTGGAAGTGGGGCAGTAAATGGGGGAAGTAGGCTCAGAATGTCGAAGAAAAACACAGAGCGCTTTTCTGCACAGTTTGTAAGGATGGTGACCTTAGATAAGAGGTTGGAGCACACCGAATATGTATATTACACTATGTTTTCCAGAATTTTATGATCACAGACGCTCCTCAAAGAGATAATAAGCTTAAGTATTGGCCCACTTATGACAGAGCAATGGTGGAAAAAAGAAGGGAGCTAAGGTGAGCTCTTGGAGGAATAACAAAAAAGAACATTGTCAAAATAGATCGGACGGATCCAGTAGTCATTAAGTTGAAAAAGGAATACAAAAAGTTGGATCCATTGGCATGAAGCCACATTGATCCAGCAAAATGCTGAGGAGCTGCTGAGTGTAATCTGCAAAAAAGATTCACGGTAACTTTGGAGTCTTATTTGGAGTCTTATTAAAAACGAGGACTCCCCACCCCCTCACCCCCCAGACCGCTTTGCAGATCAACAGCGTATCTGAGGCTGCCATTTTAAAAACATGTATTCAGCCGTAGGAGAACCAGCAGTAGATGATGGAAATACTGCACTGGTAAAATGGCAGGTTCCCTCTGATTCCAAAGATATTAGGACTCTAATTGCTAGAGCAAGCACATGGAGAGCACCAGGCCCAGACGGTTTGACTAATGCTATTCTCAAGCAGGAAGCAGAAGTCTGGATCTAGTCCTGATGGATCAAACAGCCATTGGTCTGCAGAGATTACTGAAGGAACTAGAAGAATATGTGGAGGAAAATGAGTTGCGGATAAACACTGAAAAGGCAAAGACCTTGGTCCTGGAAAGAGCCCAGTCCAGGAAAAGATCGCCTCCTACATGACGGTTGAGCACAACTCGGATCGAACAGGTGGCATTTTTAAACATCTTGAAGTCTCCATTAACATGAGTAACAGAGAGGCCAACACAGTAAAGGTAGTCAGCGATAAAGCAAAAATGTATGTGAAGAATTTGATGATTTTCCATGATACCTGTAGTAGAGTTCTACAGGCTTAAGGTCACTGCTGTACTAACATACGGTGCAGAATGCTTAGTTTCTATCCCAGATTCTTTATGGCTGTTGGTAGAAGGTATGTTTTAGAATAAGGTGTTGAACCTACTAACGGCCACCCCAATTCAAGTAATCAGGCGAGAACTGGGATTGATATCATTAAAGGCCCGGATTGAATGGAGCTCATTGACATTATGTAGGAACTGCATCCTCGAGGTTCCATTGCTGATTATTTTCATTATTCAGAATGAAATGGACACGCAACAATGGGAAAGAAAATGTAAAGGCCAGCTTGAATGGGTTTGTGCCTCAGAAGATGAATTTAGGAGAAATCCAGATTAGGGGAAATTAAACCTTTGGAAATTAGACTGGATCCTCACTTCTGAGGAAGCAAATAAGTGAAACTATTTCATCAACTAGGTCATGAATCAAGGGCATTTGGTTCAATGTCGGAATATCTGCGCAAATTCCCTAACAGTCTCTTCAGATCCCAGTTCACGAGGATTAGTTTAAACTTAATGCTGGCAAAAGAAGTCCTGTCTGTTAGACGGCATATCAGGCCAACAGTGGTGGATTGCGACGGATCTATGTGATGACTACGACCCCCCCTAATTGCTGACTTTGTTTTGTTTGTTTAAACCCCTTTACACTACATACATATGCGGGGGGAGACCCCCCACAGCGCCCCCATATTACAATTATATCATATACCCCCCCACATATGTGTAAGGGGGGTCTAAAAAAATAAGTCAGCATGGTTGTTGCTTTTACTAAGTGGGGAAAACCTTTAATTCGTTTTAGCTATGGTATTGTTTTTAGAAAATGTGTTAGACTTTGGGTGAATAATGTTTTGTAAACTTGGATTATGGTTTTCCATGTGCAGTTTTAGAAATTGTGTTTTAATATCAATTGGATTTTATTGTTTAAACTTGGACATTTGAAATTTTGAATTTTGGTAACGAAATGTAAGTGTAAAAAAGGTTTGTAATAAATCAAATGTTGCAATACTAAAAAGAAAATATCATTTTTTAAGAATTCTACGCTTATTTTTTATTTATTTATTTGTATTTGGCACAAAGCACCTTTACAAATATTGGACATGTGTAAAGCACATAACTAATATACATCCAAAAAAATAACACAAATCTTAACACAAAATTGTACGCTTATTTTGAAAGTTTTTATGCTTAGATGAAAATGTACATAAAACATTATCAAATTCGGGGACTATTTACTGTTAAATTATTAAAGCACCAGTTGGGCTATATCATGAAGGCTAGATAACCCTGAACACCATCCCCAGTCAGATGCAGGCACTGGTCTACTCTCCGGGCATGTCTGTATCGTTGGAGTGCTGTTACGATGCCAGTCCTCTTCGCAGTGCAGGATGTCCAAAGCCCATGCAGTTCAAATCCCTGGCATTGGGCCAGATTTTCCAGAATCTGGGATCCAGCAAAAAATGGATCCCAGGATTTGGAAAAATGCATTTTCACCATTGAACTGGTTCAGTGTGTTCGGGCCGCTTTCAAGTACTTACGAGGGATGAGACACTTACCCACAAAATGACTTGAACTCAGTATATAAATACCCCTTTACCCACTCCCTTACCCTCTTCAGGGCAACCCAGTCCCTCCCTCCTCTATGCATTATTGTAAGGTAGAATATACCAACTCCCTCCCAACCATACACTGAGACTAGGAAGAATAGGAACTACCCATGTGAGCATTGTAACTTGAAAACTGAGATGAGGAAGATACCCGAAGTAATGCAGAATACTGTGCATGTTCAAAAAGCGCTGTCTAGTCAGTGTGGACAATCTGAAGTACACAAGAGTATAAACATGGAAGGACTGGGAATGGCGTTATGCCCTCCCTAGAGGAACCAGAAGAGCAAGCGGAGACCCGACAGCAGGAAGAAAGCAGACTGTGACGCTGAGGAGGACCAAGCAGAAGCAGAGCGGGTCCGGAGTGGAAGGACCGCTCAACAAACCGGGAAGAAGAAGCTCCTGGTGTCACAGCAGACTGAAGAACGCGAGAAGGGAATGTCACATTCCCCAGAAGAAGACTTTGACTGCTGACTTGCTGCAGAACGACCACAAAGGCCGGGTAAGCCCTACTGCAGACCGCGGGCGCCCAGGAAGAATGGAAACCACTATGTACAGGAAAATGGGTGTGTTTGTTGTCAGGAAGGTTCAGGGGGTCCCAAGAAACTGTTGGAGAACCTGGAAGGGTGAGAAAAACCCAGAAGACAGTTTCTGGGAAACTGACAGAGGCAAGAGAATTTTGACATATCCAAAAACGCCCTATTATACTTGGTAGGGGAGTATATCATATGTATCAGAAACCGAAATATAAGTCGTAAAGGTGAATCTGGGACTCGCACCCATATGAGAATTGGATCATTGGGAATCTTCATAGTCACAGCACGTGGCAGGCTCGTGAACCAGGTTGGTTGTGAGAGAAGCTGAAAAGAAACCAGGGGAAGGGGGTCTTTCTCCCTGGTGTTTGTGAACACTATACCCAACCAAGAGCAGCGAGGCATAGTCCTGGTACTTCAAAGAAGCTGAAGAAAAACCAGGGCAAGGGAGTCATTCCCCCTGGCGTTTGTCAACACTGTACCCAACCAAGAGAAGCGAGGCATAGTCCTGGTACTTCAAAGAAGCTGAAGAAAAACCAGGGCAAGGGAGTCATTCCCCTTGGTGTTTGTGAACATTTTGGAAAGCCAGGAGACGGGTGAGAGTCTCTTGGCATTGCGAGGACCCAACAACCATTTTGTCTCAAGGTTGCAGAACCTTTGGAAGTTTGTTTTTGCAACATTTTGAACTTAGTTTCCTGAGTTGGAAAATAACGTTCAATCCCATGTCCAGAAGAAGAAAAGTATTTTTCGAAACAAAGATCACTTTTCCCCTTGGTTTGAGTTCCTAGTGTAAGAGTTGGAAATAGGTTTTGACACGACGATGGACTTTTTCTTTGAACAATCTGACAGACTCCTTAGATTATTCTTTGAGTCAGGGAAATCCTTCTTATTTTTAAGGATAGTTAGTTTCCCCAAACCCTCATTTCTTTAATAAAATCTTATAGCGATAAACATGCCGCCATTGTGTCGGTCCCTTACTTCTGCACCCTTACACATCCTGCAGTAAATCATTTTCATTTCTAGCCCTGGCAATGGTCTCTGCCCAACCAGGTGCACAGGTGCAGCCGATGCAATGTTAATGATGGGTTTATTTTTTGTGGCCAGCGGCGAATGCAGGCATGGCAGACCTCAAATAATGTCAGGCCTCCGTCCCTTTGTTTCCATTTTCCGGGCCCCTGTATTATGATCTCTGGGCCTTAAGCCAACAGTGGCCATAATGCAAACCATCTGGTGCACTGTGAAATGGCTTGCGACGGTACAGCCTACGGTTTTGGGGGACCTCTCTGCTCCCGCAAAGGCGGTAGACCAGGCACAGTAAAAGAGGTCAGCCCTGGACCACCTGCACTGCATGCATGGTTATTGCCTGCACTCAGCAGGTGGTAAGAGTTCAAAGGTTGGTCCCATACACCTGCCGTGTTTTCTTGTGAGGCTCAAGAAAGGGGAGGACACCCACTCTCCACCACCTTTTTGCTGAGGCTCGCGAGAAGGTGCTATATGAAAGTGCGAATCCAAAGGGCAGTTGTGAATGACCGCTTTGACATTGCGATTTTGATTTGAAGATTTGAACCTGGGACCTTGGGCCTCATTACGTGTATGGTTGTTAATTCCATAATTCTTCTGCAATATTGACACCAAACTTGTTTACCGTTACAGTCACTACCGTCACTCAGACTGTGGATGTACAACTGGATTAAGAGTGGGGATGATGCGGTATGCAGTGATTATGTGGAAACACAAAATAACGAATCCAAAATAACGAATCCAAAATAACGAATTCCAAAATGACTAATTTGTAAAGAACTAAAAAAAGGGGTTGGGTGTGGGAATAGTGGTTTTGGGGTTGGGGAAATGTATTAGGAACAAAAAAAAAGGTGGGGCTTTGGAGGGGGGGCAAAGGAATTTGTTATTTAGGAATTCGTTATTTTGGTATTAGTTGTAATTGGATTAGTTATTTTGGATTCGATGAAATCACATGTAACCGATGATGCAGTGTTGATCCCCATTTTTGGAGTCTCAAAGACTCCATGAGGATTTTTGAAGATTTACCGCAAGCGGTAATTCCACTGCAGTCAACCAGCCAAATATTGGAAGCAAAGTTAAGGATTTACCTCCAGCTTTAGGTTTGAAAAATATGCTAGACTTCACATCCAAATTTAGCGTTCGGCCGTGAGCGGAAGTTGGCGTTAATCACCTTACCCCATGAAAGTGGCCTAAATGGAATTACCACTAATTATTTAGCACACCCCATAAGTCTATTTGTAACTAGAAAGTCGGACAATTTGCACGGAGCCGTCTGGGTGGAAGCAAAATCTTTTAGTGCTTCTATCCCCATATTCACCAAAGGCGGTTTGACAGAATCGTTACACCGGTGCAGGTGCAGTTAGCACCAAGGCAACATGGTCCTCATGCAACAAACGTTCTATGCCTATTTGCACCAACCAGGACATTGTTCTTTGCTTTTATGCAAAAATGAATTGAAAGAATACGTTTTTTTGCACAAGGACAATTTTCACCCTTGTACTAATTGCACTGGTGCAAAGTGTCTGTAATACCACCCCATGTCTTTGAGGAGAGTGCACAGCAAATCCTATACTGGTCTCGGAGGTACGACCCTGACCTCCAATTCCATCTTTCAATTACTCCCTGTTCAAACTGCAACTCGTGTATCACTTTATTTAAATGTTCACAAAAATAACTCTTCCAATCCAAAGCTTTGTGTTGTTACAGTTTCTAGTAAATCGGCACACATTTTATATTTTGTGCCAGACAGGTTTTCTTTTTTCCTTTGTAAATGGACTCTGAACTTCCGCTATGGAGGAATAACGCCTTAAAACCCAGAGGTTTCTAAGTTCGGACCCGGGGATCGAACGTGGGTTGCTCTGCGTCGTCTTGCTTCCAAGGCGAGCACGTTGCCCCTGAACTATCCTCCCGAGACCCCCATATAGCGCCCCTTCAGGTATTCCAGAGCCAGCCCCCAGTCCTGTCGAAATTGTGCAGCAAGGGGGGGAGGAAAAAGTGGGATGGGGGTGTTTGGTGTGTTCGTTATCAATAAAATGCCAATAAAAATATATATACAAAAAAAATAAGAAAATCTTTTGTTTCATTTAAGTGCAATACATTTGCTCAGCACTTGTTTTTGTTTTTAAATGCATTTATTTCTTTGTATTTGTTTAATTTCAGTAAGCGTGTTGGGGATGCGCTGCGCAAGCGCTTTTGTCCACTGCGCAAGCGCTTTTGCTGAATCGCAGCGTTAGAGAAGTAAGGGAGGAGCTAGGTTTGGCGACGCCGGGAAAAAGTGGAGGTGCTTCTGTTACGGCCACTTTTCCAGCACCACCAAATGAAACAAAAATGGGGAATTACCACGACTTGTAATCCCGTCGTAACTCCATTGGACTAAGTGGCCGCAACATTGAGTTTGGCAGTAATTCCTTGGGTTTACCTCCACACTACCTCCAAACTCGCAATGAGGACCTCAGTACGAGTTTGCCAGAAAATTCTGTGGTTTTCTGGCACTAAGTGTACGTGGCCTTACTCGTTTACCTTTACCCCTCTCAGTCCTACAAATTTACCACAAGATTATGAGTGGAGCATGGTGGTATTAGACCCCGATTTTGTCAGTGCTGACATGCACAGAGATGGCGGAAAGCGACCCCTGCTGCTCAGCTGCGACACTGACATCTGTAAATGCCCACAAAGCGCTGCGGAATTGCCATTTACAGATTTTGGGTGGGCCTTGACCGCTCAGGCCCTACCCTGTCTACGCCTCTGCTGAGGAACAAGTCACTCTGTCCAGCCGTAGGGATGTTTCTGAGGAATTGGTCTCCCGGCCCTCCCGTCCCAGCCACTCTCTCAACCCCAGCCCTGCTGACCGTTCAGCTGCTTCTTAAAGCTTAGCACTTGACTGACTGTGCCTTTGCCCAGTGAGCCTTACAGTTACTGGCCTTCTAAGCAAGTAGATTTCACCATAGGCCAGCCCGCCCGTCCTTTATGAGCCCGCTCTGTGTGCACTTCCTCTTCAGAGGGTGTAGGAGGAACAGGAAGCGGTTCAGGCGAGAGGCGGAGCAGGGCAGGTCATGGCGGTTGAAGAGATTGTGCAACTAATGGACATGTAACTTTCAGGAGCCCAGAGATGACTGGACTTAATAGGAGACAATAAAGACTTCCTCCTTTGCAATGACGGGTCTATAAAATGCTCAGGCGTAGGTTGTTTTCTACTTCCCTAAGCCAAGTGTCCGTGGCTGATGGAAGACAGCGCCACTTTAACCGTGTGACACAGCCTGGTGCCACTTCCTGTGCCCACAGCGCTTTCTAGGCCTGTAAGGAAGGCAACCTTTGCAAGTTTAACATGTTTTCAGACTGTGTATCTAGAATTTATGGGATATGATATATTTTATTTGTATCACGCGCGTACACAAGTGTTTCAGAGTACGAATAGGGGTGGGGGAAAGATTAGGGACATGTCGGACTTCAGCATGATGGATTGCCCCCTACCCCTCCAGCCCCCCCACGTGCTTTGAGTCCTTAGAGTGGAAAACAGTCTGAGGCGCCAGTGGAGTGCATACATTATAATGGAGACTAAGAAATGCAGCCAGGGGGTAATTAGCTGCTGATTATCACGAGACGGCGTAGCTCAAACAATAAGGGACTAATTTTATCGATCCACATAATTCGGCAACAGGGACCTGTTTTGTGTAGACACGTAGGCAGTCGCCCTCAACAAATGTTGGTGTCTTGCAGGGCTGAGTGCATAAGTACAAGGCAGGAGGCTGTGTACATGCGTGTAGTCCGACATGCAAATGAAGTAAATGCCGCCTGCCATGTACGCACGGCAAGCTGCGATTGTAATGGATCCCTACAGGGTCTGCATGCTTTTCGATGGGGAATAAAGCCGGTGGACCCCTTAGTGATCTCCACTATTTGCGCGGCATGCCTGCTCAAATGCTGGTGCAGTTGTATGGCAGAGAGGAAGGGAGGTATGGAAATGCAAACGACAACGAGCCGTAACAGAAAGAAGCTGCATAAAAGCCTTACGCAAGGCTGTTACGCTGCTGATTTCCGTTACGCGGAGCCCATAATGAGCTCCTAAATGCCCCTGAAAAGCTATACACCCTTCTTTGTCAACAAGTGGCTGATATGGAGGAACCAGTGTTAAACGTTAACGAGGCCATAACACAATGGAATGCAATCAACACGAAGTTGCAGCAGTTAAGCGCTCTCAAGAGTCAATTATTAGCCCTGATCCTCCCACAATAACGGTAATTTGTAGGGGCTCCCCTTGCAATCCACTCTACCTAGCGAAGAGATGCTCCTCGCGCAGTCCGACATCTGGTAACACTACCGCTAGTGCAGTAACATTATAGTACCTCACACAATGTACCTTGACCAAGATCTAAAATTGTCATGACCCCTGCCCTAGGCCTGGATTGCCAGGCCAGGTGGGCTACTTCTAGTACCCCCATCAGGCCCTCAAGGGCCTTGACATTTGCCCCCAGACTCTCATGGAGTCAGTCCTGGCGCCTTTGGCGCCAGGCTCATGTGCTTAAGCAGTAATCTGGGCCCATAATGGCATTGCGCAACAACATGGATGCCTCCACATGGCTCAGTTCATGAACTGAACTATGCGGTCTAGCATTTTGGGTGTGGCAGGCCCAGAGACACCTGGGATGCCTGCATGCTATATAAGCCACGCCCGGCCTCCAGTACATGCTTTGCGTTACTTTGTAATCCAGCAACGTGACGCTCATCGTGTTCAGCTGTATCTGCGAACCTCGGAAGAACAGCATCTGAAAAACAAAAGGATATCGTGAAAAGCAGTAGCTTACCTGTGATTCCACCGCAACCTGCCCTCCGCTCCTGCAACCATCATCCAAAGTACACTGAGCCGCCCGGATCGTCGAATCTGCAAAAGGAGAGAAAAGGACATTGGACATTTTGCAATTGGCCGGCAGCTTACCTCACGAGTCGCCCATCGACTAGCATCGCCTTGGGACTTCTTGCTCCAGGTGAGCACCGCAACCTATGAACAAAAGACAACAGGTTAGCAAAGGCAAGGCATCATAGCGCTGCGCATAGCGCCTACTTACCGCATCAAGGCGCTCTCAAGACACCATCACCTGTCGGCGAGTCCCAATTCAGCCAACGTTCCAGAGCGAACTTCCGCGCATCTAAGGAGAGAGAAAGACATTATTTAAATCCAAGAAAGGCATGCAGTATAACAGTAATAAGACCTACCTGAAAGACTCTAAAGGGCTTGCATCAGTGAAGTAACTAAGTGGCACTCACCCACAAAGGACAACGCACCCCTGCCAAGAAGGCAGGACGGAGACCACGCCAAAACCTATAACAAGGTGAGGAAAGGTCCGGGGAGGGGCTGCGGGCATACGGGGTGTTGGAAGGCTCTTACCCCAGTTGCCCAGTCTTGAACATTACCCACCTGTTTTCCAGGCAGAACTTCTCTGCTGATTATACCTGGGAGCGGCTGAGAAGGGCACCAGAGTCCCCACAGCTGGGTGGCGTCCCCGTGGATACCAGGTGAGCGTACCAGAAATGCTGAGTAGCTGGGCCAGTGTTAGGATTGTAATCCTTATAAACGCAACGCCGAAAGTCCCCGAAGGCCAGTATTAACAAGGGAAGCCCATTTTACATACACTAGTTGCACACCTTGAGAGCTCTGCCTAGCTCTAAACAGGGCCCAAACAAACTTCGCCCTCTTAACACTCAAATCCCACGTCAGCCACCACCTTCAGACCCCCTGAGTATTAGTTGCCCCAGTGCGTACATTGAGCACCATATGACAGACTCCAACGGCCAGCGAGCAGGAAGCCGAAACACTAAATGCCCACGTAAAAGATATAAATCCTTTTTTGCCATCCGGTAGCTCATGTGGAGAAACCGGTGCTAAAAGGTAACAGAGGTGATAACACCTCTTTATACTTTGAGGGAAGTGACGGCCGGAGAGGATCCAGCAAACACAGCTTGTAAGGTGAGCACTGCAAAGCGCACATTTGTAGCCCTATATTGAAAGTAATATAGAGAGGAATACAAAAGGACGGCTGATGGAAAACATGGGACATTTGCTGGGGGTTCCCTTGAGGCACAATGCTTGTTTCAACTGAAAAGATTGAAAGTCCCTGATGCTGTCCCCTCCACCCCCACTTCTACCTGCCGACAACATGCTGTTTGGCTCTCCATACACAGCCGCTCTCTTTCCAAGTACCCTCTAGACCAGAAAGCTATCACTGGTCTTGCTCCTCACCCCTGTCTGATTATATCTCAGTTTACTCCCCATCTCGTTCCTTCCATTCAGGGCTGTACTGGCCCACCGGGAAACTGGGACTTTCCCCGGTAGGCCTCGGGGAATAGGGCCCCTTTTGTAGCTTGTTGTGACGTCCTGGTCTTTGGGGAAGGATACATGACGAACAAACATCTAGGTCAGCCTGGGCAGTTCGCTAACACACTGGCATTAGCTGGTGCATTTCTTTTCTTCTGCCAGGGCCGGGCTTGCTGCGCGCCTGAGCATTTGTGAGGGTTACAGCCCGGAAAACAACAAACCGCACGTGCCCCTGCTGCAGCCACAGACTGTCTGCTGTCTGTGCTCACATCACGTGATGTGGACATTCCGCAGGAGTAGAGCACTGCCCGGGCGACAGTGCTGACCCTGTCCCTGTTAATGCTCAGACGAGGAGGGCAGAGTGCTCAGGCGGCAAGCCAGCTAAAATCATTTGATTTTCAGGTGAGGTGCGAATCCGTGCGATTGCTAAATATATAATCTATTTAGCAATTGCATATATTTTTCAATTTTGGCCTATACATTTAGAGGCTCTGCTATTGCCAGATCGGCTGCCTGCACGCTGATGTTCTAATAGAAGGATAAAACATTACCTGGGTGCCACTGGATTTATGTAGAGGGCTGGTGCAATGATAGGAAGGAGGAATGACGGTCAGTTTGTGGAAGGAGCCCAGTGCCAGTATTTAAAAAATGGAGATGGGGCAGTAGCAGTCTGCACTGTGCCTTGCATAATTGTGCACAGCGCCCATTACTGAATAAAATGCCAGACTAGTTGCAGGGCGCAGCATGTTAGGTTTATATTTGCCTAATTAGGAGGCGCATAAGGCTCGGGGGTAGGTCAGTGGCCATTAACAGGCATACATTGGCAACACTGATCAGTGCCGGCGCCCTGCATATTTGAGTGATTCACAAGCGTTTTATAATGGTGTACTCCCAGTAGAAAATGCTCTGTGAATCGGCCCAATTTTTTTTCAAACAACAGTTATTGTACTACATGTAAGTACGCCAGGAAGGCCTACTTTAGTCAGCATGCTACTAGATTTATGAAGTGAACATGTTTATTGAGACAGGTTACTTTTTTGTTTTATTGGTTCTTTCTGACTGGGCCAACAGCTGTCACTTTCTGTAAAAAAGTGGCCTTCAATAGCGTGATCAAAGTAAAAGACTGCCCTTTTCTTGAAGTCGATTGAAGTGCCCTTGTTTTTGCCCCTCTCTGTATATGCTATAGGCGCAGTCTCTGGGCAAACAGTTACCCTAAATACCATAGAAATAATCTTACAGTAATTATGGAAACGCAAACGAAGCGCACATTCTTTGACTCGGGAGAATTGCTGCAAAAAGGTGCCGCGCACTTCAGGGGAAAAAGCATTTGCAAAATGAGCCACAACAAGTTGCTGGGCAATCGTGGGAGGGTGGAGGGGTGAGTATTTGCCATTTGCCATTCTTCTGGGTGAAGACGGTGATAGAATTTAGCTAAAATTAAAACATATGCTACCAGCACCAACCTTGTCTGCCTGGAAGCGCAGGTGTTTGACCTCATGGCCAGGCCACTATCTTCACCATCTAATTTAAAATGAGGGACCCTGCAGAATGGGTTACATTTTATTCGGTGACGGCCCCCCACCCCCAATTCAATCTGTGGTATGGGCTTAATTTAGTGTCAGTGCTCGATTTGTAAGGATTCCATGATCATTTTGTCTTCTGCGATTTCCCAAGGCACACCATTTTAACAATGGTTAATTGACAATTACTTCACATAATCGTTGAGGCCCCCTACAATGTTTTTTATGCGCATTTTGCGCATTGTGATCAGTTTAGACCCAGTTGGGGGCCTGTGAGACATTTATTCTCATTGAGTATTATTTTCGGGTGACGTGTACTATCCTGAGAGATTAATGCTGGGGGGAAGTGTGCCCCTCCGGGACCATTAATACTAGGGGGACATGCTTCTCTGAACCACTTTTTCAGGTGAGTCTCTGGGTAATATGGGACGTGGGCCCCTGGAACACCCAATGTTCTCATAATGGCGGCTTGCGGGGATGCGCCCCACTTATGCACCAGTGGCAGCGCTTTTAATGCTTCTTGTCTCTTCTTTACTTGCTTACAGCGGATTTTAGTTACTCTGATTAGGGCATGTCCTGTGCACACCTGGCCCTGGTCGGTCTGGGTTAGGGCCCGAAAAACAAACAGAAAGTGACCCAGAGTCGCAAAATGCAATTCCTCTTGTGACAGAGTGTTCCTGTAGTACCTGTTTAGGGAGCGTGTGGTAAACGGTCTTGCAAATTATGCATCTTAAGAAATATTGTCAATACCGCTAGTGTTACTAGTGTAAACCACTTGCTGGCACACACTAGCATGATTGACCTTCACTTCCGGCATTGCCCTATAGGCCTGTCCGAGCCTGGCAGTGTATGTGTGTGCTGGTGTTGGTTGCCCTCTCCGAAAGCAAGCGCAATATCAACCTATGGTTGCTGGGCCTGATTCCCAAAGCGTTTTCAATTTTTTGTGAAACAGGCCCATCATGTCCACATGCAGTGAAAGTTCCCCCTGGATCCGAGCCATCATCTCTTCTCCTCCTGCCTCTCGCACTGCCCACGTGTGCTTACCTCCACTATGAGTGCTAGATGGATGCCCTGGACGACAGTATGCCGATCTAAACCAATGATGTTAAGTGTGCCTCTCTTCTCCGGGACGTGAGATGTGGATGCATGTTGGGATTCCTGGGGTGTGGGAGATCATGTCAGGTTTTTGACCATGCATTGATGGTACTAGGGCTTGTATAGTGCGCTTTGGATTATTGGTAGTGTGGAGGTAAGGGAGAAGATTGTAGGGTGTGCAGCAGTATGTGGGGTGTTAGTGGTATGCAGCAGATGGTTGTGGGGTGTCGTTCGTGAGGGGGTGTTTGTGGTATTTGGAAAGTAGACAGGTCAAGAAGGATGTCTGGCAATATGTATGACGAGGAGATGGACAAAGAGGAAATGTGCATAGGAAAGTGTGTAGTTATTCTGTGGAATTGGTGGCATGGGAGTGGAGAACACGTGCAGTGGAAGGAATTCAGTGGCAGTCTTTGAGGGGGTTCATGATGACTTTTTCAAGGGACAACTCGAAAGATGCTGGAGAACGTATTCAGTGCATGGAGCAATATTATGGGTGGTGTGGAAGCAAGGTAACGTGTAAGGGGGCATGTGTGGTGTGTGGGATATCGGTGGCGCAGGAGCAGGAGGGAAGCATGCTAGAAGGTGTATAGCGCTTGGGAGAATTTATGTGATAGAGGAGCTGGGGAGAGGTGTACAGTGTTATTTAAAACATGACTTTTTAATCCATATATGTTTAAAACATGATATGGCATTTGTAACGCGCCTATACACAAGTGTTTCAAGGCGCGACAAGGCAAGGAAGGGGGAACAGAGGGAGGAGAGAGACAATGATCTTACTAGGCCAAGTGACATTGAGATCCCGCAGGGGAGGGGGGAGTGGACAAGTGCCAGGGGAAAGGGCAGGGGGCAGTGCTGTACATGGGATTAAAACAATAACAAGAAGTGTGGCCAGCAGGTAGCAAGTGCAAGGGTAAGTGCAGACAGCAGGTGTCCAAAAGTGCACGTGGGGGGACTGTAGGGTTACAGATACAGACCCAGGTGCAACGGTTGCCAGGAGGCAGTGCGGGTGTGAAACTGGGCGGACAAGGACCTGGGCCCAAAATCAGAGGGTATCCATTGACCAGTGCAGTATCAGACAGGAAATCAGCAGGGGAGAGGAATGCCTAATTTTGACTAATTGTATTCAACATTTTCTTAGGGGATACTCCCAATCCCCTCATAGAAGGGTTGAACTCACATGCTGTGCTCGCTCATTCGGTGAAATAAGGGGCCACTTAGGAAAAAGAATTCCAGGGCCGCTTTTGGTTCCCAGTCCAGCCCTGACTCCACTCCTTCTCTGCTCCCATCCTCACTGTCCCATGCCACCCTCTGCCTCCTCTCCTTTCCGCTTTTTCTTCCTATCAGCCCTCTCCATTGGAACCCATCACAACCAAAGCCAGCCCAACAGTGGATCTCTTCAAGGCTCGAAGCTCAACTTAAACTTCACCTACTGGCCAAAGAGATAGCAACACCTACACCCCCTCCTTCTTCCAACCCCCAGTGCCCCGGGGGGAGGACTGCGCCCGTGAAGCAAATGTGAACCGGCTCGGTGGCCCGTGGGTCACTGGAATATTGGCTTTCAAGTGTGTGCCTTTAAAAGGCCAGTAGGGCTGGGGTTGAGTCAATCATATATCAGAATAGCAAATTTCTCATGAATTAGACATAAGTAGTATCAGGGATTAGGATTTGGAGAGAGAGCTCGGCGGAGGGAGCATTGAAGAGTGGTTTTAGGTGATTGAGTATTGACGGGCAATTAATTCAGTGAGCAGGGCACTCAAGGGATCTAGGGAGAGCCGAGCCGTGTCCACCCAAATAACCACAAGAAGGTTGGGTTCCATTTGTTAAAATCGCGGCAAAAATGGCCTTGAACACAAAATATCGTGGCAAAAAGGCTGTGGTTTTGCCGCTGCAATCCATGTAAAGGATGCAGGGGACACCCCCGCAAACCCCAGGCCCATTATACCATTTAAGGGGAGTGGGGGCACCCCTGCAACCCCCGCTCCCCTTAAATGGTGTAATGGGGTACACCTTTAACGGGTCAAACCACAGCATTTTTGGTTGGTTGGGTGTTAGCAAGCCGTGGTTCAGCAGCAAGTACTATGTGTTCAATTGGGAAACTCTGTTTTTGGCAATAATGGGCTTGTCGAAGGTCTATGAGAAGGTAAACCGCCAGGTACTTTGAGCTGTTCTCTGGGACATGGGGGTTGATGAGTAGCTGCTCATGGCTCAATCCTGAACGTGGTGTTAAGTACCGAAAGGGTTGCAGAAAGCGTTAGCAACCTTTTGGGTACTTAACACCGATTCTGAAGGTGGCGTATTGGTCCGAAGTTGGAACAAATGTGCCACTTTTGAAATGCATGCGCCGGTTGCTAGGATGGGCGATAAACCACCCTAGCAGCATTTTGCATGCCGATTCCTGTGGTACTCCTCCAGTTTCGCACTCAGCAGAAAGTGCCGCACTACTACGGCACCACTTTGGTGTTGCTGTTGTGGAGGAATACCTCATGACTTAATACAGACACAAGAGGCAGGAAATAGTCTTGCGAAAATGATAATTACTTGCCGTGATCTCGGCAGCAATTTCGTGAAATTACAATTTCCTCATTATTTTACGAAAATGCTGCCGAGATTGAGCAATCCGCCCGTTCTACACGGAAACAAGCGGATTGCAGGCAGTGCACTTTTGTGTACTGTGGCGACGCCCAGGCCCACTTAAGAACAACCGTGGTTCCTGGAATCAAGAAAAGGCACAGTGAAGCTTACTATCTAGCTTGCTCACTAGGATTATATCCGAACCAGGCCCTCAACATTTTATGCAGCGTTACACAGGGATGCTGGCCTGTGTTACCGTTGGTAAAAATAGGACATTTACTTCCACTTGGTCAATCCCCCACGAAGTGTGACAAGGCTGTGTAGTAGCCTGTTTATTGTGTAATCTTTACTTGAATGGTCTACGCTTTGGGTTCACACATTAGACTTTTATTAGCCTACGCTGATGATGGTAGGTCAGCTAAAAACTGATTGAGGTGTATTCAACGTTCATGGCATCCCGCCACATGACAGTTAACACAATAGCGCAACAATAACAACATGTGATGAGCCAGTTTATAACAGAGTGGGGTATAGAGGAGCGATAAAACAACTTCCCCCGCCCCCAAAAACCAGGTGATTTACAAAGGTAACATTAGCATAGAGGGACAAATGCTGCAGAATAAAGAGGAGTACGGTACAAATATACACAATTACATTATTACGTGACAGTGGAGGGAGGAGGAGGTGTAGGTGTTTGCTATCTCTTTGGCCAGAAGGTGAAGTTTAAGCTGAGCTTTGAGCCTTGAAGAGATACACTGGCTTTGATTGTGATGTGCAATGGATTCCAATGGAGAGGGCGGATAGGAAGAAAGAGCGGAAGGGAGAGGAGGCACAGGGTGGGCATGCGACAGTGAGGATGGCCACAGGGAGGAATGAGTAGATATTAAAGCCAAGGACTAGGCTGGAGCAGCAGTCATGTTTGCTGAGCATGAGAGTGGAGTTTAGAGTTTTTGTAGTGTGGTTAGCAAGAAAATGATGCATTTTCCAATATGGGGGTGGCTACTACAAGCAGCAGAGTCAGTGGTAATGATGAATTGTTGCAGTCATAGGTTGCTATCAAAGAGGACCCCAACATCGCGAGCCTTGGGTGAGAGAGCAAGAAGGTCAGATGGGAAGGAGATAAGAGGGGTTCGGTAGGGATGGCATTGGAATATGGGAGAAGGACTGCTTCTGTTTTTCAAGAGTTCAACATGAGGCAGTGTAGAGCCACCCAGTTCGTAATATGTTGTGAGATTGTGGGTATAAAAGAGATAATGAGAAAAATATTTGAGTGTCATCAGAAAAAAGGTGATGGTGAAAGCCAAAGGTTGAGAAGTCTTCCTAGGGGAGAGGTATAGAGGGTGACGAGCAGAGGTCCAAGGACTGATTCGTGGGGACGTCGACAGGGAGTAGGGTGGCGTCCGAGGTTTGTTGGTTTCAAGAGATTTGAAAGGTGATCTAGTCAAGAGCAGGTTTGAGAACCCAAGCACCCGAGTGAGGAGGAGAGGGGAGGTGTCTGCCCAAAGCGGCAGAAAGCTCAGAAAAACTGAGTATAGAGTTTGGAGTGGTGAACATCAGAGAGAAAGATAGAGACATGCGCAAGTGCAGTCTCGGTGGGGTGTTTACTACAGAAGCCAGATTGTAGTGGATCCCCAAGGCCTTTGTCCTCAAGGTACTTAGTGATCCGGTCAAAGATCACCCACTCAAGTACTTTTGAATAATGGGGAAGGAGAGAAACGGGGCGATAGTCATAGTGAAACGCACTACCAGCGGCCACGTTGATGCTCAGAGCTTCTGAATATATAAGTGCCAACTCTGATCTACTCAAAGTGCTGAGCTGTGCATACAGTGGCATAAAACATGGCTCCTGTGAAATGTGCAGGTCCCCAGTGCAAACAAGTAATGTAAAAAACAAAGCATCATCTGTGCTATTCTGCAATGCCTGATTCTTTGTTTATTTGGCCAGTAATGTAGTCTAGGAAAAGTGTTCATATTGTGCAACTAGCAAGCAAAGAAATCAGTTATTAATACCAACATTCACCTTAAAAACACCTGCAAGTGAGAGCAGACAGCTAAACCAAATATTATTTTCCAAAATTGCAAGGAATGAAAGTCACATTTTTACTGGTTAACGGTAGTGGAGGCCAATCAATAAACTGCAATATTCAAGTATTATGCACATTAAAATGATCAATCACAGAATTTATATGTATGCTCTAAAATTGCTGAAAATAAACATTCAGAATATACAGAAAGGACAAA
The DNA here is from genome assembly GCF_040938575.1 of Ambystoma mexicanum. Classification (NCBI taxonomy): domain Eukaryota; kingdom Metazoa; phylum Chordata; class Amphibia; order Caudata; family Ambystomatidae; genus Ambystoma; species Ambystoma mexicanum. The sequence continues at coordinate 1,449,480,228 of NC_090934.1, read as the reverse complement.
TGCTTCATTTGCTTCATTTGATTTATACTTAATTTAAATAAAAGTTGAAAATAACATGGAATTAACCCTTGTATTTGCATAAATATATATGCTTGGGGCCAATAATCTCCTGACTGCTACCAGTTTCGGTGTCAGAATCCTGAGGTGTGTTTAAATCCCTGTTGGTGTGTCAACTGCAGTACCACCTGCAGTCTATGGGGGCAGAGCTGACAAAAGAAACACACAAAATGAAACACAGACCCCCCACATGGTAATTTTTCTTTTAAAGTGAACATTCGCGCATGTACTTTTTAAGAAATTTATCTTGTGGAGATACAGGCTCAGTTCCTCAAGTGAAATCAAGTGCCCACAGCTTGTTTCTGTTATGATAGCCAAGTCCCCACGAGGATAGACACACACACACACACGCCCATCTCACCCCAAAAACAAAGTCCTGCAGCACAGGCCACCGGCTGCGAAATCTAAATGCCCGTGCAGCAGCCCACATAATGTGTGTGCCCGGAGCTCAAAGCACCCTCTTGCGCATCTGTAAGGTTGCCCCTTTATCGCCCTTTTTGGCAGCTATACATGTTCTTTGACATCATGGAGACGGGCCTTTTGTGGGCTAGAATCGAATCTAGCTGCCCAATACTGTGTGGAGAATCTGAAACCCTGAGCACCCCCGGCTGTTAAAGAAAAGGTGGTTGCACATGTTAATTCAATGTTGTGTTTCTCTGCGCGCATGCGCAGAGCATCATCATGACTTCCAGGAAGTGTTCAAACGTATCTGGCCACATCTGCCCATGCCAAGGGGGCAAGGCATTCAGGTGGCAATTGAATGGCTAGCTCCTTTCTCCCCATGCCATGTATAAGGAAAGTAAGCATTCCGGCCATCATCTATAAGGAAAGTAAGCATTCTGACCATCATGGATAAGGAAAGTAAGCATTCTGACAATATAATGTATTAGGAAAGTAAGCATCCGACCATCATCTATAAGGAAAGTAGTTATTCTGAGCATCATATATAAGGAAAGTAAGCATTCTGACCATCATCTATGAGGAAAACAAGCAAAGTAAGCATTCTGACCATCATCTGTAAGGAAAGTAAGAATTCCGACCATCATCTATAAGGAAAGTAAGCATTCCGACCATCTTCTATAAGGAAAGTAGTTATTCTGAGCATCATATATAAGGAAAGTAAGCATTCTGACCATCATCTGTAAGGAAAGTAAGAATTCCGACCATCATCTATAAGGAAAGTAAGCATTCCGACCATCATCTATAAGGAAAGTAGTTATTCTGAGCATCATATATAAGGAAAGTAAGCATTCTGACCATCATCTGTAAGGAAAGTAAGCATTCCGACCATCATCTATAAGGAAAGTAGTTATTCTGAGCATCATATATAAGGAAAGTAAGCATTCTGACCATCATCTATAAGGAAAATAAGCAAAATAAGCATTCCGACCATCATCTATAAGGAAAGTAAGCATTGCGACTATCATCTATAAGGAAAGTAAGCATTCCGACTATCATCTATAAGGAAAGTACGCATTCCGACCATCATCTATAAGCAAAGTAAGCATCTAACCATCATCTATAAGGAAAGTACGCATTCCGACTATCATCTATAGGGAAAGTAAGCATTCCGACCATCATCTATAAGGAAAGTAGTTATTCTGAGCATCATATATAAGGAAAGTAAGCATTCTGACCATCATCTATAAAGAAAATAAGCAAAGTAAGCATTCTGACCATCATCTATAAGGAAAGTAAGCATTCCGACCATCATCTATAAGGAAAGTAAGCATTCTGACCATCATCTATAAGGAAAATAAGCAACGTAATCATTCTGACTATCATCTATAAGGGAAGTAAGCATTCCGACCATCATCTATAGGGAAAGTAAGCATTCTGACCATCATCTATAAGGAAAATAAGCAAAGTAAGCATTCTGACCATCATCTATAAGGAAAGTAAGCATTCCGACCATCATCTATAAGCAAAGTAAGCATCTAACCATCATCTATAAGGAAAGTAAGCATTCCGACCATCATCTATAGGGAAAGTAAGCATTCTGACCATCATCTATAAGGAAAGTAAGCATTCCGACCATCATCTATAAGGAAAGTAAGCAGTCTGACAATCATCTGCAAGGAAAATAAGCAAAGTAAGCATTCTGACCATCATCTATAAGGAAAGTAAGCAAAGTAAGCACTCTGACCATCATCTATAAGGAAAGTACGCATTCCGACTATCATCTATAAGGAAAGTAAGCATTCCGACCATCATCTATAAGCAAAGTAAGCATTCTGACCATCATCTATAAGGAAAGTACGCATTCAGACTATATCTATAAGGAAAGTAGTTATTCTGAGCATCATATATAACGAAAGTAAGCATTTTGACCATCATCTATAAGGAAAGTAAGCAAAGTAAGCATTTTGACCATCATCTATAAGAAAAGTAAGAATTCCGACCATTATCTATAAGGAAAGTAGGCATTCCGACCATCATCTATAAGGAAAGTAGTTATTCTGAGCATCATATATAAGGAAAGTAAGCATTCTGACCATCATCTAAAAGGAAAATAAGCAAAGTAAGCATTCTGACCATCATCTATAAGGAAAGTTAGAATTCCGACCATCATCTATAAGGAAAGTAAGCATTCCAACCATCATCTATAAGGAAAGTAGTTATTCTGAGCATCATATATAAGGAAAGTAAGTATTCTGACCATCATCTATAAGGAAAATAAGCAAAGTAAGCATTCTGACCATCATCTATAAGGAAAGTTAGAATTCCGACCATCATCTATAAGGAAAGTAAGCATTGCGACCATCATCTATAAGGAAAGTAGTTATTCTGAGCATCATATATAAGGAAAGTAAGCATTCTGACCATCATCTATAAGGAAAATAAGCAATGTAAGCATTCTGACCATCATCTATAAGGAAAGTTAGAATTCTGACCATCATCTATAAGGAAAGTAAGCATTCCGACCATCATCTATAAGGAAAGTAGTTATTCTGAGCATCATATATAAGGAAAGTAAGCATTCTGACCATCATCTATAAGGAAAATAAGCAAAATAAGCATTCTGACCATCATCTATAAGGAAAGTAAGCAGTCTGACTATCATCTATAAGGAAAGTAAGCATTCCGAACATCATCTATAAGGAAAGTATGCATTCCGATCATCATCTATAAGCAAAGTAAGCATCTAACCATCATCTATAAGGAAAGTACGCATTCCGACTATCATCTATAGGGAAAGTAAGCATTCCGACTATCATCTATAAGGAAAGTACGCATTCCGACCATCTTTAAGCAAAGTAAGCATCTAACCATCATCTATAAGGAAAGTACGCATTCTGACCATTATCTATAAGGAAAGTACGCATTCCGACCATCTTTAAGCAAAGTAAGCATCTAACCATCATCTATAAGGAAAGTATGCATTCCGACCATCATCTATAAGGAAAGTAAGCATTCCGACTATCATCTATAAGAAAAGTACGCATTCTGACCATCATCTATACGGAAAGTAAGCATTCCGACTATCATCTATAAGGAATGTACGCATTCCAACCATCATCTATAAGGAAAGCAAGCATTCCGACTATCATCTATAAGGAAAGTAAGCATTCCGACTATCATCTATAAGGAATGTACGCATTCCGACCATCATCTATAAGGAAAGTATGCATTCCGACCATCATCTATAAGCAAAGTAAGCATCTAACCATCATCTATAAGGAAAGTACGCATTCCGACTATCATCTATAGGGAAAGTAAGCATTCTGACCATCATCTATAAAGAAAATAAGCAAGGTAAGCATTCTGACCATCATCTATAAGGAAAGTAAGCATTCCGACCATCATCTATAAGGAAAGTAAGCATTCTGACCATCATCTATAAGGAAAATAAGCAACGTAATCATTCTGACCATCATCTATAAGGGAAGTAAGCATTCCGACCATCATCTTTAGGCAAAGTAAGCATTCTGACCATCATCTATAAGGAAAATAAGCAAAGTAAGCATTCTGACCATCATCCATAAGGAAAGTAAGCATTCCGACCAACATCTATAAGCAAAGTAAGCATCTAACCATCATCTATAAGGAAAGTAAGCATTCTGACCATCATCTATAGGGAAAGTAAGCATTCTGACCATCATCTATAAGGAAAGTAAGCATTCCGACCATCATCTATAAGGAAAATAAGCAGTCTGACCATCATCTATAAGGAAAATAAGCAAAGTAAGCATTCTGACCATCATCTATAAGGAAAGTAAGCAAACTAAGCATTCTGACCATCATCTATAAGGAAAGTACGCATTCCGACTATCATCTATAAGGAAAGTAAGCATTCCGACCATCATCTATAAGCAAAGTAAGCATTCTGACCATCATCTATAAGGAAAGTACGCATTCAGACTATTATCTATAAGGAAAGTAGTTATTCTGAGCATCATATATAAGGAAAGTAAGCATTTTGACCATCATCTATAAGGAAAATAAGCAAAGTAAGCATTTTGACCATCATCTATAAGAAAAGTAAGAATTCCGACCATCATCTATAAGGAAAGTAAGCATTCCGACCATCATCTATAAGGAAAGTAGTTATTCTGAGCATCGTATATAAGGAAAGTAAGAATTCTGACCATCATCTAAAAGGAAAATAAGCAAAGTAAGCATTCTGACCATCATCTATAAGGAAAGTTAGAATTCCGACCATCATCTAAAAGGAAAATAAGCAATGTAAGCATTCTGATCATCATGCATGAGGAAAGTAAGCATTCTGACCATCATCTATAAGGAAAGTAAGCATTCTGACCATCATGCATAAGGAAAGTAAACATTCTGACCATAAAATGTATTAGGAAAGTAAGCATTCCGGCCATCATCTATAAGGAATGTAAGCATTCTGACCATCATGTATAAGGAAAGTAAGCATTCTGACCATATAATGTATTAGGAAAGTAAGTATTCTGGCCATCATCTATAAGGAAAGTAAGCATTCTGACCATCATCTATAAGGAAAATAAGCAAAGTAAGCATTCTGACCATCATCTATAAGGAAAATAAGCTAAGTAAGCATTCTGACCCTCATCTATAAGGAAAGTAAGCATTCCGACCATGATTTATAAGCAAGGTAAGCATTCTGACCATCATCTATAAGGAAAGTACGCATTCCGACTATCATCTATAAGAAAAGTACGCATTCCGACCATCATCTATAAGCAAAGTAAGCATTCTGACCATCATCTATAAGGAAAGTAGTTATTCTGAGCATCATATATAAGGAAAGTAAGTATTCTGACCATCATCTATAAGGAAAATAAGCAAAGTAAGCATTCTGACCATCATCTATAAGGAAAGTTAGAATTCCGACCATCATCTATAAGGAAAGTAAGCATTCCGACCATCATCTATAAGGAAAGTAGTTATTCTGAGCATCATATATAAGGAAAGTAAGCATTCTGACCACCATCTATAAGGAAAATAAGCAATGTAAGCATTCTGACCATCATCTATAAGGAAAGTTAGAATTCTGACCATCATCTATAAGGAAAGTAAGCATTCCGACCATCATCTATAAGGAAAGTAGTTATTCTGAGCATCATATATAAGGAAAGTAAGCATTCTGACCATCATCTATAAGGAAAATAAGCAAAATAAGCATTCTGACCATCATCTATAAGGAAAGTAAGCAGTCTGACTATCATCTATAAGGAAAGTAAGCATTCCGAACATCATCTATAAGGAAAGTATGCATTCCGATCATCATCTATAAGCAAAGTAAGCATCTAACCATCATCTATAAGGAAAGTACGCATTCCGACTATCATCTATAGGGAAAGTAAGCATTCCGACTATCATCTATAAGGAAAGTACGCATTCCGACCATCTTTAAGCAAAGTAAGCATCTAACCATCATCTATAAGGAAAGTACGCATTCTGACCATTATCTATAAGGAAAGTACGCATTCCGACCATCTTTAAGCAAAGTAAGCATCTAACCATCATCTATAAGGAAAGTACGCATTCCGACCATCATCTATAAGGAAAGTAAGCATTCCGACTATCATCTATAAGAAAAGTACGCATTCTGACCATCATCTATACGGAAAGTAAGCATTCCGACTATCATCTATAAGGAATGTACGCATTCCAACCATCATCTATAAGGAAAGCAAGCATTCCGACTATCATCTATAAGGAAAGTAAGCATTCCGACTATCATCTATAAGGAATGTACGCATTCCGACCATCATCTATAAGGAAAGTATGCATTCCGACCATCATCTATAAGCAAAGTAAGCATCTAACCATCATCTATAAGGAAAGTACGCATTCCGACTATCATCTATAGGGAAAGTAAGCATTCTGACCATCATCTATAAAGAAAATAAGCAAGGTAAGCATTCTGACCATCATCTATAAGGGAAGTAAGCATTCCGACCATCATCTATAGGCAAAGTAAGCATTCTGACCATCATCTATAAGGAAAATAAGCAAAGTAAGCATTCTGACCATCATCCATAAGGAAAGTAAGCATTCCGACCAACATCTATAAGCAAAGTAAGCATCTAACCATCATCTATAAGGAAAGTAAGCATTCTGACCATCATCTATAGGGAAAGTAAGCATTCTGACCATCATCTATAAGGAAAGTAAGCATTCCGACCATCATCTATAAGGAAAATAAGCAGTCTGACCATCATCTATAAGGAAAATAAGCAAAGTAAGCATTCTGACCATCATCTATAAGGAAAGTAAGCAAACTAAGCATTCTGACCATCATCTATAAGGAAAGTACGCATTCCGACTATCATCTATAAGGAAAGTAAGCATTCCGACCATCATCTATAAGCAAAGTAAGCATTCTGACCATCATCTATAAGGAAAGTACGCATTCAGACTATTATCTATAAGGAAAGTAGTTATTCTGAGCATCATATATAAGGAAAGTAAGCATTTTGACCATCATCTATAAGGAAAATAAGCAAAGTAAGCATTTTGACCATCATCTATAAGAAAAGTAAGAATTCCGACCATCATCTATAAGGAAAGTAAGCATTCCGACCATCATCTATAAGGAAAGTAGTTATTCTGAGCATCGTATATAAGGAAAGTAAGAATTCTGACCATCATCTAAAAGGAAAATAAGCAAAGTAAGCATTCTGACCATCATCTATAAGGAAAGTTAGAATTCCGACCATCATCTAAAAGGAAAATAAGCAATGTAAGCATTTTGATCATCATGCATGAGGAAAGTAAGCATTCTGACCATCATCTATAAGGAAAGTAAGCATTCTGACCATCATGCATAAGGAAAGTAAACATTCTGACCATAAAATGTATTAGGAAAGTAAGCATTCCGGCCATCATCTATAAGGAATGTAAGCATTCTGACCATCATGTATAAGGAAAGTAAGCATTCTGACCATATAATGTATTAGGAAAGTAAGTATTCTGGCCATCATCTATAAGGAAAGTAAGCATTCTGACCATCATCTATAAGGAAAATAAGCAAAGTAAGCATTCTGACCATCATCTATAAGGAAAATAAGCTAAGTAAGCATTCTGACCCTCATCTATAAGGAAAGTAAGCATTCCGACCATGATTTATAAGCAAGGTAAGCATTCTGACCATCATCTATAAGGAAAGTACGCATTCCGACTATCATCTATAAGAAAAGTACGCATTCCGACCATCATCTATAAGCAAAGTAAGCATTCTGACCATCATCTATAAGGAAAGTAGTTATTCTGAGCATCATATGTAGGGAAAGTAAGCATTCTGACCATCATCTTTAAGGAAAATAAGCAATGTAAGCATTCTGACCATCATGCATAAGGAAAGTAAGCATTCCGACCATCATCTATAAGGGAAGTAGGCATTCCGGCCATCATCTATAAGGAAAGTAAGCATTCTGACCATCATGCATAAGGAAAGTAAGCATTCTGACCATATAATGTATTAGGAAAGTAATCATTCCGGCCATCATCTATAAGGAAAGTAAGCATTCTGACCATCATGCATAAGGAAAGTAAACATTCTGACTATCATCTATAAGGAAAGTAAGCATTCCGGCCATCATCTATAAGGAAAGTAAGCATTCTGACCATCATGCATAAGGAAAGTAAGCATTCCGACCATATCATGTATAAGGAAAGTAAGCATTCCGACCATCATGCATAAGGAAAGTAAGCATTCTGACCATATAATGTATTAGGAAAGGAAGCATTACGGCCATCATCTATAAGGAAAGTAAGCATTCTGACCATCATGCATAAGGAAAGTAAGCATTCTGACCATATAATGTATTGGGAAAGTAAGCATTCCGGCCATCATCTATAAGGAAAGTAAGCATTCTGCCCATCATGCATAAGGAAAGTAAGCCTTCTGACCATCATCTATAAGGGAAGTAGGCATTCCGGCCATCATCTATAAGGAAAGTAAGCCTTCCGGCCATCATCTATAAGGAAAGTGAGCATTCTGACCATCATGAATAAGGAAAGTAAGCATTCCGAATATATCATGTATAAGGAAAGTAAGCATTCCGACCATCATGTTTTAGGAAAGTTAACATTCCGACCATCATCTGTAAGAAAAGTAAGCATTCTGACCATAACGTGAGGTGCAGCTTGGTTCCATGTGGCGCAGCAAGAAAGGGACCCTGGTCTAGGCATACACTCTCCCACAAATTGAGACAAACTACAACCAAAAACGTGATGGGTGGAAGGTTTTGAATGAATCTGAACCACTGGCACTGTTCTGGGCAACCTTCCACATCACTGTTTTTTAGCCCATCTGCGCCATTGCAAAAGGGGTTCAGCCACATCCAAATCCGTCTGGTACTACCACCAATGGTAGCAGCCCTGCCCAAACTGCTAGGCCAGGTCCCCTCTGCATGGAAACACAAGCAACCCCAGACATGGTTCGGCCTTGTTGGGCCTCCTCAGTGAGGTGCAGCTTGGTTCCCTATGGCGCAGCGAGCAATGGACCCACGTCTGGGCATACCCTCTCTCACATAGTTAGACAAACTAAAACCAAAAAAGTGATGGGTGGAAGGTTTTGAATGAATCTGAACCCCTGGCACTGTTCTGGGCAACCTTCCACATCACTGTTTTTTAGCCCATCTGCGCCATTGCAAAAGGGGTTCAGCCACATCCAAATCCGTCTGGTACTACCACCAATGGTAGCAGCCCTGCCCAAACTGCTAGGCCAGGTCCCCTCTGCACGGAAACACAAGCAACCCCAGACATGTTTCGGCCTTGTTGGGCCTCCTCAGTGAGGTGCAGCTTGGTTCCCTATGGCGCAGCGAGCAATGGACCCACGTCTGGGCATACCCTCTCTCACATAGTTAGACAAACTAAAACCAAAAAAGTGATGGGTGGAAGGTTTTGAATGAATCTGAACCACTGGGACTGCTCTGGGCAACCTTCCATGCCACCGTTTTTTAGCCCGTCTGCGCAATTGCAAAAGGTATCCAGCAATATGCAAATCAGTCAGCTACTGCCACCAGCATTCACTTATATTCGCATTGTGACATCTTCATACCTTTTCTTCTTCAGTCTTTCACTTCTGCTAATATTCAGTTTGTCTTTACAGGGGGAGAACCCCTGCACCCCCACTTATTTTCTAATGCATATTCTTCCCCCTAGTCCACCTGATCCCTTCTTGACCCGAACCCTAACCTTACAGCTAACCTTAAAATAGCCATTACCACCTTGACATTATGACGATGCAGACGAAGTAAAGCTAAGATCAAGTAAACGTCTGAGGAAATAAACGAATGCTGAAGATGTGAGTGGTGAAGAAGTGCTTTTTGGCAACGTGAAGGGGGGTACCACTGAGTAGTGCCGGGGATACTTTTAGGGAGTATTTATGGCAAATTGTCTATTTTGAAGTGCTTTGGTCCAGTACCGTCTTTTAAAACACCCAGCTGCAGAGTGCACAAAGTAATTTCCCCTGGCTGGCCCCCTCCTCTACCGTTGTAGCGCCATGATGCCTGCGGGCGAATGATGTGCTTTATAAGCGTAGGAAAGATAAGATAAGGTAATTTAAGGGACCCACAGTTACCTGTCAAGACATCCCTCGGGCACTGCCCCATCGCACGATGGCCCAGTACGAGGCTGGTTAGTTTCACTTTTACACAGGGCATAGGGGAACCCATTCAGCATGAATGTGTTCAAATCAAATCTTTATACGGCTAAACATATATATATATATATATATATATATATATGTATTTCTTTTGCATTCTTTTATTGAAATCCTATTGATTGTCTATCATAATTTCCTTTTATTTTCTGGTTTATCAGGCTGTCGGAGGCCCAGTTGTCTGCACAGAGCGGTGACACAAGATAGCCAAGATAGCCTCTTTTAGAATCGAAGCCCACACTACTTTATGCATAGCTGGACGCCCCTTTAAAAAACGGATTTATATTTCAGGCTCTCTTCCTTATTTTCCATGACTACATCATAGAGACCTTTTGCTGCAATGAGGTGATGTCTGAAGATTTCATTTCACGTTTCTCAAATAGTTTCCGGCTGAGGTCCTCCAGTCTTTGAAATACAAACGTAAAATATATGATATATTTAAAACAGGTAAAATGTAGTCAAAACTGACTGAGGTAAGGGAAATAACAGAGGAAACAGAACAATTAAAGGAAGCAGTGGCCCCTCATAAAAGACTTCTGGCTGATCCTGACGGTCGCATATTCATGTCTCAAAGTTCCAGCTGTGGCGCTGCCGGTGCAAACGCTGGCGCAGTGAAACTGCACCTCAGTTATGGTTCCTTTGATCGTTCCATGTGTTACTTGGATAACTGTAATCACTTCAGAGCTAAAGCATGCCAACGGGAGCTGAAACCCTGGGTTGCCTCCTGCATGCATTTGTATATTTTTGTGCTATTTTTGAGCTTTTGTGCCATTCTTTTTATCGGCAGGAGTGCAAGTGTCACGCCCCTGCGGAGACCATGGTCACTGTGGCATAGATGGTCTCTTAGACGGATTGCGGCCATCTTTACTCCCAAGATGGCCGCTGCTACGGATGGTGTGGGTCTAGACTTACACCAAGGCCGCGCGGTGGAAGGACCGCCCCCGGCTCCGGAGCCGGTTCATCTGTTTCTGCGGAAAACGCGCGGACGCGTTGCTACTCTTCGACAACAACGCTTCGTGAGTTCGATACTAGGATCTATTGCATACTAGTTTGTTTGTCATTCCTTCTGTGTAATTCTATCCTTTCACTCACCTATTTTCAGACTTGACTCCTTCTCCCAACTCTTGCCCGACATCAGAGACTCGAGTGTACTCTCTCAGCCTCACTCGGTACGAGCTGAACCTCACTGATCGGTTCGCTAGTGAGAATTCCTCCCTGGCGTGCGGTACGTGAGAATTGATAGTCAGTCCCTAGTATATCGGGGGTTAGAAGAAGACCCAGAATTGACACCTGATATTATCTAACCTATACAGAAGCAGGGATATGCGGAGTCCAATCCGCAGCATTGAGATTTGAGAATCATTCTCTTCCTGGGACGTCCTCGAGGTTACTCCTATCCGCGTCTCATCGGAAGACCTGCAATATAGCCCGATAGGTGGTATCCCCCTTCCAATCAGGTACTCCTCATTTTCTCTACCCATATTCTGCCTTCTAGTTTCCCTTCTTAAACTTACCACTTTCCTCTGTCTTTATTCAGACGGCTCCCCTTCAGCGGATAGTCCGAGTACCAAGAACCTCTCCAGACAGACGACATCTATCCAGTGGCCGTCGACACAGGGTTTTCTTCCCCAGAGGGTTTCCCTGGAGTCCTTCCCCTCCTTAATCCTTGTATTGAAGGCGGAGGAAGGTTCTCAGGGAGGCACTCATTCTCTACCCCTGTCGGAACCATTTCTGAAGAAGGAAGCTTAGGAGGGAGAACGACTGGTGTTTCTCTAAGGTAACCTTTCGGTGTATTCAAATTTCTCTTAATTTTATTACAGCAAGTGAGAACATTTATAAACCACATACATGAACTAAATTATATGTAAGATCTTGATGCAAACCTGATTTTGCAGATGGTTAAAGCATCAGCAGAGGTTTTGGGAGATTTTCATGAAATGGTGCCTGGGAAACCATCGATTGCAAAGAACTTGGGAGCTGATTGACTGACTTGGTGACAAAAAACCATGAGACTTTAAATTACCATGTGTCTCCATGTTCTGTTCACATGCATTGGCAAGCACACAAGCGCAGCCATTTTAGAATAAGATTACAATTCAAGTGAACCAATTAAACATTAATAGCTTCATTTTAGATCAAAAAAACCTGCATTAAAGCAAAATACAATAAATATATATGTCCAATAAAACAAACACACAAATGATCTTCAAAGCATACACTAACCAATATAAAATGATGACACATTCACCAGAAAGCATTTAGGCTGCCAGAAATCATGTCTAACACTGGACCTGTACACTGTAATTTAAAACATATCCGGTTTTGACACATAAGCCTAGATGCCTACTGGTTAGGTGGGCTTTACAAACGCATCAATACATAAATAAATACATAAATAAATAAATAAACCCAACACATCTGAAAATTACCCAAAGACATGTTATTTCTAAAATCAATTTCATAAGTAGGATTGCGTGACCCGAGTTATGGATGCACCTCTCCCTACTGTGGGTTGGGCCCCTTTCCTAGAAATCTCCCCATGCCTAATGTGTTTTGACTGGGTTGCACGCAACTAGGCCTTCCTGGTCTGGCGAGCAAGAGTCCCAGTTCGTACAGTTCACAAGGGTCTACCTCATTCCTCCCTGATCTTGCAAGCTTTAGGTAGAGCCAAACTCTTACTCTTGGTCTAAACTAGAGGCCGGCTTTCTGGACTCCTTTGCTTCACGAGTCACTCTATTATAAAGTGAGCTGGTGGGTCGGTGAATGTAGTCGGCAGAGAGAGCTGGAGATGGGTCCTTGGTATTATCCTGCACCTTCTCCTAATTTCTCTTTCCCCACTGCTCTAATCTCACAGTAACCACCCTGGCCTAGACTTATTCCTCCTCCCACCATCTGGGCAACCGGGCCCACCAGAACCAGCCTGCTCTGACTAAGTACGTTTTGGTGCCATCATCTACAAGGAAAGTAAGCATTCCGACCATCATTTATAAGCAAGGTAAGCATTCTGACCATCATCTATAAGGAAAGTACGCATTCCGATTATCATCTATAAGGAAAGTTAGCATTCTGACCATCATCTATAAGGAAAGTAAGCATTCCTTGGTGCTTTCATCACTTCCCGATGATCTCATCTCAGCTTTTCTATACCATCCTGATGTCATCCCGGCGTAGTCCTCAGTACCACCTTCAGTATCACCTTTCCTGCCACCTGCTCCCCCTGTTGTTTTTTCTTCTACGTCTTCAGTATCAGTCTCTGCCCCCCGCCCCCTCAATGTTGCCAACTCCTTCTTCCTCTTTGGTTTCGCCCACTCCTCCTGCACCATGGTCTTCACCACCTTCTCCTGTCTTCCACTCACCTGCCGTAATGTTATCCACTCCTCCTACAATCATGCTTCTCCTGGTGTTACCAGCTCCCTTATCTCTCACCACTACCTCCTCATTTTCTCTCTCACCACCTTTTGCTGCCACCGTCTCCATCCACGTTCTGCCTCTGATGTCATCATCTCCTCTTTGACTATCATCTCCTCCTATCCATTCTTTACCCATTGCTCCTTTCCTCTCTCACCCTCTGATGCCACCTCCTCCTTGACATCTTAGCTTTCACCAGCTGCCCCTTCTTTCCACAGCTGTCACATCTCCACTCTCTCATGTTTCTTTGACCCCTGCTCATCCACTGTTCCCTAGTCACCAGCCTTCTCCAAATTCATGCCTACAATTTCTGCTACACCAACTGCCAGTGCATTTATAGCGTGCTTCCTAATTCCCCTAGAGTGGGTCTTTCAATGAGCGCCTGGGTTTTAATTTAGTATGGTCTGGAATCAGCGGTCTCTGTTGATGCACCTGACGGTGTTTTGGGTTCAAGAAGATGGGCCATGCCTATAGCTGGCCTGGCCGCATCTTGGTTCTTAATCTTTATCCCCCGGTCCTTCCATGTGTTTCTGTCCTTTGCTGACCTCTTAAGGGTTTTCAGTGTGTGTGTTAAAAGCTGGAAACACACTGGGTAGGCCTTTAGAATACGCTGGTTCCCTGGGCATAATGAGAAGCATGGCATTTGCATCCCAGGGCGGGAGAAGTCTTTGCCGGTGATCAATGCTGCTGACAGTTTTCTACCCGTGCTGATCTCTCTGCATTCTGGAAGTAACGATCTGGCAACATTGTATCCGTGGAGTTCATTGAGGCAACCACATGCTTGGTAAAATGATTGCCATGTGAAGCTGTAACATTATTAAAATGCTTGGGTGCAGCTGTGACAGAAGCACAATACGTGCTGTCATCATTGAGTGATGATAAATCTTTCCTTTTATAGGGAAGGGTTCCTCTTGTTGTGCTGGAATATTTGGGTCTGTGGAAGGAGAGCATTAGGCTCTTTGAGTTGAGGAGGTGCACCAGTTCTGCTCTGTGAGGACTCAAAAGAGCTTTTGCAAGAGTTCCTGGGTGCTCTACCAAACTGGAATAGTGGGGTGTGGTAAGTCTGGACACCCAAATGCTGCCTGAGTTGCAGCACTGATTGTGCTCCTCAATGTGTTGGGGAACAAGGTGGGGTGACCAGGGGAGCCTCCACATACCATGCCCGCACCCATTATCCACTGATTTGGGGTCACACAGGCTTCCTGGGCCACCCCCTTGCCTATCCTCAGAAACAATGTCACAGAAAGTTAGGGCCTACATCAAAATACAATAAGGTGTCCCTAATAGCAGTCAAATAGTGAGGCTTCCAGACATGCCGAAGTCCCACCCGCAGGCTTGATATGTTAAAACGTTAATTATTTTACTCCCTGCCTCTTCAGCTTTATCAGTAACAGAGGAACTCAGAACCCTAGACATACATTTCTACTTTAGTCTGACCCTCATTCTTAGTGCCTGCCTGCTCTACAGCGGACCCTGTTGCTAGCTCTAACGCCAGAAGCAGGTGGAAAATGTCACGCGTTGCTGAGTAGCATGGACAACTAATGGGAGGGATCCGCACAGCAGCTTTCTGGACCGCTATTCAACCTGATCCTGGTAGTTCTCTAATTCTGGTTGAGGGAGGTCTTAGGGATAGTCTGCAGTGTCTTAACCTTCATCTGATAATAGGGTTGATGACTGCTTAGAATGTCCAGCTCCGGGCCGCTATGGCCGGATCCTTGTCTGGCTTTCAGGATACCCCTCATAATTATTCATGAGATACATTTGCATACAATGATTCTAAATGTATGCAAATGTTTCCTCATGAATATTAATGATGGACATCCTGAAAACCCATCAGGATTCCAGCCCCGAGGCCTGGAGTTGGAGACCCTGGCTTAGATCCAACTCCTTGGAATACACCCTGTGCCTATAAATGAGTTGAAAGTGATAGCTAAAGGCGTGCCCAAAGCGCTAGGTGGATTTAAATAGGACTTCGAGCACTTCATCTGGGCAAGGCCTCTTGTGAGACACCTATAACACCAAGGCAGGCTTCACTTAATGTTAGAAATGAATTGGATTGGCGGGGTCCCTTTTTTCCTGGTCACTCAGGCACACTACATCGAAAGTCCCTAGGGATCAGCTCGCATCCCAGCGGTGAAGCTATCTAACTATTCATCCATATCTGTGATGTGGTCGGGTGGGTGCTAAAATGTTAAAGAGGTTGGCCCGTCGAACCCCACACCCAGGGCAGAAAGATGGGAGCTACAATGACTGCAACCACTAGCAGAAGGAGCAAGGTATAAGGTGGCAGACACATATGCAATGAACCAACCCAAAGTACATTGCAGGGAAGAGCATTGTGTGATGCACGTGTATGATTAAAGATTCCACCCACAGGGCCTCAGCCTAGACACCACAGTGGCTACCCCTCAGGACGTGCCGGTAACAAAAAATAATGGCTGCCCAGGAGCCGATGCAATGGCTCCAGGAGGTTGGCTAAGGGACGAAGGAAGAGTGTGGGCCCAGCAGGAAGTACATGTCGCAGGAATCCAGGAAGGACCCAGGGAAGGGAGAACTAGGGGTACAAATAGGAGGGCATAGAGGAGGGAGAGGAGAGCTGCTGAAGAAGGCGCCCCCAGGGTGATGAAGATGAGACCCAGCCAGGCAGAATGTTGGACAGAACAGGAGCCAAATAAGAGCACTGGAGACACAGGAAAGCCCTCAGTCAAGCCAATCCCTCACTACACTGCCTGAGGATAGTAGTGTTCATTTAACATGCAATGAGGCAAGGTAAGGGCACAGGCTAGACGGACGTTGCACTGGCTAGCAGTAAAGCAGCGCGTCAGAAGGGAAACGGGCAAGGTCGAGGCAGGCAAAAACGGGTCAGTACACAGACTGGCGCCAGAAATCCAGAGCAGAGAACAAAAGGAGACCCTCACCGCAGGCCCTTGTTGCTGTGTGCCAGGCGAATGAGCACTTCCAAGTACGTGGGTTAGGGGCGCTGTCCTCGCAGAATGACATTGGATGTCACAACCTTAGGGCACAGTCGACCAGCCCAGACCGCCCGGGGCGCCATTAGCCCCCCACCACCTCGGGGAGTCTATCAAGGTCTCCCCCGAGCTTGCGTAGAGTGAGAAGATGCATCAGGCACCCTATTGAAATTAAATGCACCCTGCTCTTGTGCTTTCGCATCGTCGCCCTATTAAAGTGATTATCTCCATGGTCTGGCGCAGGGTGGTTTTGATTAGAATAGGGCTCTGATGCATTGACACCTGCGCCCTATTACAGTGATTAACTCCCTGCTCTGGCACGGAAGCTGGGAGTTAAAAAATGTTTTGGCACCTACCGCACCCCCTCAATCCCCCCGCATTGACCAGGGATGGGGGAGTTGACAAATTTAGTTTCACTGACCCGGAGCGCAGCCGCTGCTAAGGCCGCCCCGGTCACAATATCATGTGTTATATCATCAGGTGATATAATTGATATAGTTGCAGCCCTGATGCCCCCAGCAGGAACTGAACAGCGACTACCTCCTGAAACAGGAACAAGCACACTGTTAACAATATAGCACGAGGTACAATACTGAAACGCAACAATGGAAAGGGGCAGAGGTTGCCTGCTGGGAAGCCCAGCAGCCAGAGTCTGGACAAAGCATTTACACAAGCGCAAGGACAAGAACCATCACAGAAATATCTAGGGAACGAACAGGAAGTGAAAGTGAGCAAGGTTCAGGACAGAGAACAGAAAGAAGGAAAGAACATAAGCAATAAGACAAGTAGCTAAGGGCCAGGGTACAGGAGACTAGACCTGCAGACTGGAAACAAAGGACCGGAATCACGGAACAGCAGACTGAACTATAGACCACGAACAAGAAAACTGAGGACCGAAACTCTGGACTAGGATAACAAGAGAATTGGTGGTCGAAAGCAAGTGGCTGCAGACAAACAACAGTGGACTGCAAACAGAGGAGCAGGGCCGCAGGGCAAGAAGCGCAGATGTGCAGGGCAGACGGCAGGGGAATGGAGGCAGAAAGACGGCTGCACAGCAAAAAGCACAGGGCACTGGAAGAGGTGCAGGTTCTGAAACAGTGCAACAGGACACAGCAGAAATCCAAGGATCAAATCATGTGGGACTGTCAGCGAACACAATGCAAGAGCCCTGTACTCCTGCAGGCAGTTGCTTAAATACTGACCTGCCCTGTGCTGAAGGAGGCTCGTTAGGAACACCTGGAGCCCCACACCTCAAGCCCCACACCTCAAGGTAATCTGCCTCCTGCCTCTCTGGTCCTGGAAAAACAGCATTAATAACAATGTTTCTGGGGAGTGTAGTTCTGAGACTGCTGCATAGGAATAGCCAGGTAACGAGGATTGCCACACCGTTCATTATGGGATATGTAGTTTGTGAAATGAAATAAGGAATTACCAAAGTCTTGCAAACGGAAAGTAAAGACAAATATACAAATAGGTATTGTCCTGGGAGGAAATGGGTGCCAATTGGAGTTCCAGTAGCACAGTGATGACACTGATGTAGTGGAAGTGCTGTTCCCATTATGCTTGAGCAGCCTCTATCAATTCCTCCTCACACCCTCCCTATTGTCAGTGATCTTCCCCTCCTCTTTTTACTTCTATTGCGCACATCTTTGCGCTTTTATATGTCATTACAATGGATGTCTGGCCTACTTAAGCAACCATGGTAAAGCTGAAGGTTTTTTGAGATGGTGCCATCACCATCTCAACACGTGTGGTAAATTGAACATGTTTGTCTAAATAGTCCATACATACCCAGAAATAACATCAAGAATGAGAAAATGGGGGAGAGGGGGTGCTTGAGAGCCCAAAGAAGATGTCCGCCTTTCTGCGAAGCTCTTGATAGGATGAGAAGGATGTCCCGAGATGTGACCGGCCACTTTCTTTGGGAGACCAGACTGTTGGTCCTGGGAGTATCTTAAACTCCCAGGAAGTGGTGGCGTGGATATGGACATACACGAACCTGCAGAGGCTGAGAAATCTAGCTTGCAGATGCGGCATGCAGCACTGTGTGAGTGCACAGTAGGTGCATGCCTGCTGAGCCGGGACCGAATGGAGGCATGGGCATGGTCGGAGGTGAAGACGGAAGGACTCAGTCCCCGAGACCTACATGTGGAGGTGATACTCGGATAGATGGGCACATTCTCTGGGGTGCTGTGGAGGATGAAGCGTGAGCGACCCACGAAGGGGCTGGGCTAGAGACATGCTGGAGAGTGGAGCGGGCTGCCAGCAGATCAGAGTTTCCCATTGAAGTACAGGACCCCTCGGAGTGCAGGAACTGAGACGCCGCGGTACATGGGTATATGGACAGACCAAAAAAGGAATTGCCTAATATGATTAGAATTTATGTGATTAAAGAGGAGGCCAACTCGAATGTGGGTGAAGCTTGCACATATTGGATGGAGTAGCGTGCAGTGGAGGAAAGCACTGGGAGAAGGTGAGCGGATGAAAAGAGGCGCATGCCCCCATGAGTGATGCCAGCTTTCTTGAGACCTTCACAAGTGTTTGGTGCAAAGCCTGTGCAAGGAGGATCCGGTCCTTTGAGGGTCCGGGAGGTGGTGGCGATTAATGGTGTGGACAAGTGATACCAATCATGTAAACACGGTGCAGTTGCACTGAGGGTGGGCATTTTCCCTGTGAGATATCCTGCTCAATCTTTTGGGATATGTGTTGCATCTAGCACTTTCTGGTGTAATAGCAGAGGTTTGACGAAGAACATGTAAACTACACCCTTTTCTTTTACATTTCATCAGATCAGCTACAAAAGGGTGAAGGATGATAAAATGGCTTCTGGGAAGTCCAACAAGAAAGCTAAGGCAGAGGTGGCGGATTTGTTCTCATTGCGCGGCAGGCAACACAGCCAGGAGAAGATGGCTGCCCAGGATCCTGTGAATCAATGCCTAACACGCAGAATCACAACCAGAACACTCAGATCTAATTCAGACACGCACCTATGCATCTCCCGCTTCAAGAATGTGAGAACAGGTAACACCAGCTTCCCAGTAGCAGCCCCTAGAATTTGGAACTCTCTACCAGCTAATATTTGTAATGAGCCTTCCCTCCAAAAATTTAAGAAAATCCTCAAAACCTGGCTCTTTAATAAATTCTAAAAAACCACAAGACAACCACTCCAAAATTCAAATGTGATTGTAAATACTTGACTGTAAAATTGTAAACCTGTATTACTATGTAACCGTTTAACTTTTGACTGTAAATACGAGACCTGCAAGCTGTAAACCTGCATCACCATGTAACCCGTAAACAATTATGTACATATGCTAAGTTGATAATATGTAAAGACCACGTTTCCAAGTAATCATGTAACCTATGCCGTGATACCCCAGATTATGGGCGTATAACCAAATGCAATAAATACAAAATAAAAAATAAAATGGGTGCGTTGGGAAGGATTGAGCTGTTGATCTCAAGATTGGAAAACAAATTCGATAAATTGAGTGAGAAAGTGGCCCAGCTGGAGATGGGAACCACCACTAACGAGAACAGCAGAGAACTAACGAAATGGACCAACACTGTGCCCAGACGTTACCCCTGGTTTAGGAAGTGGGGCGTGACGTGAAGGCAGTGATTAAAGGGAATCTGGCAATGGAGAGCAGATTGGAATACCTAGGGAATTTGGTGCGTGCACAACAACTGCAGAGTATTGGCCTCCCAACTGGAGTGGAAGGTGACAACCTCATTGGTTTTGTTTCCAGCTGGCTCTACGAAGTGCTTGACTTAGAAGTGGAGGTGGACCCTGTTTATGTGGACAAATCCTACAGACTCAAGTCCTCTGTCACCAACAAATCGCTAAACGCATTGGCGGGACCGACATTCACAGTCAAGCTTAGCGACGCTCATGACAGGGATAGGATCCTGAAGGCTGCAGCAGCAAAAACATCTTTGGAGTTACAGGAGCATCAGGAGCACATCCATCGCACACAACCGACCATCATTAGCTGGTCCGGTAGCGCCACGAATAGAGCACTCGCTTTGACATCTGTGCAGAGCCTGCTGAGGCAGGTTCAAATCCCAACCGGGCCAAACTCAGCCTTTCATCTTTCCGAGGTCGATAAATGAGCAGCACACACCTTGGGTAATAATAAGCAGCGCTCAGATGCATGAGGGTTTGTAGCGCTTTATAAATGCTAAATTATTATTATTATTATTATTATTATTAGGTTGCCGGAGCTCACCTCATGCAAGTGTGAGCATCTGAGATTGCCTATCTTGGATTGGAGCATTGGCTCCATGCTAACATGGCCATCAGAGCTGTTCCGAGTGCTGCAGGGGGCTTTTTCTGCATCTTCCCACCTCCGCAGGCTCCCAGAGCTCACCTCATGCAAGTGAGAGCATCTGAGATTGCCTCCATGCTACCATAGCCGCCACAGCCATTCTGAGTGCTACAGGGCGCTTTGCCTGCATCTTCCTGCCTCTGCAGTCAGCGGATTGGTGGGTGTAACATTATTTACATTTTGTCATCAGGGAGCCGGCAAGTGAAGCTGGCCCCCTCCAAGTGCCTCATTTAAGGGCCATGTCTTCACCTGTCTGGGCCTGTGTGTGCGCGTAGGGCGTAGAGGATCCTAACTTGCATATGTCCACTTAAGCTTATCACCACCGTACTATCATCAAACTGTGACTCTCCCCGAGACTAGTCCACTAAGGTAGTCCACTAAGGTAGTCCACTAAGGTAAGGAGACTAAGGTTTCCGACACGTTCACTCTGCTTGCTGTTGACTATGACCGCGTACGCTTGCACTAATGCATCACTCACTTGTTACCGGCTCATCACCTACCCCCCCCCAGCTGCATACTGAAGTTGCTGAGGCCCAGGCAGCAACGCATGTGCCGCTTTCATTCTCTCATGTTGACCTCTATGTTGCCTCCTTGGCCCCCGGACCATCGTGATCATGGACACTTTTCTCCTTGCTGTGTACCTAGGGGTTGTTGTTGGCTTCGCCTGCACCGCTATCTTCCGCCCGCTTGTATGCATATACGTAACCGACTACCGCCACCACACATTTAGCACCCCCTCCTACTGATCCTCTCTGCTAATGCCTACTCCAGCTGACGTAGCCCCATGCCACACGGGGTGAGGCTTTTCCGGTTTGGCTTAGATCACAACTATACTGTTCCCTACCAGACTTGTTGCGTCTCCCGTCTATAATCATTGCCAAGATGTTTCTCAGCTAGTTGCTGCTAAAACTACTTATATGTAAACCTTAACTCAAGTTACCCGATCCCCACCTAATTTCTGAATCACCGATCGTTTTACAATGTTACCCGTTGACCCATATCAGCGCAGCCTCCTGCACCATATGGTGAGTCCTGCCCATTACATGAGCCACTACAAATGTTTCTTTTCATGCCTATGTATGCACAAAGATTGCACATACCTATGTATCCCCCCATACCATGCGGTTTGGATTTTCCAGAATGCACTCCTTCACTTATCTTGCCTTTACTTGTCATGCCTATGTGTGCACCTGACATAGCCCCCATACCATGAGGTGAGGCTTTGCCAGTCTCATCCCCACACCTACCTTGTCTGACATGTTTGTCTGCAGGTCTGATGTAGCCCCCCCCTGTACCATGAGGTGAGGCGGTGCCAGTCTGCATACGCACACATTTTTTGGCTGTGCAAGGAAGCATAAACATATCTATTTTTGTCTGTAACTGATATGAATTTTCCCGACACTTCATTGATGTACTTAGCACTTCGGTAACTAGCGCCTAGAGGATGCAGAGGAGCTGCTGCATGCATCTACAGGAAACCCTGCCCCCCTAGCTCCCATATGTTGGAGTCCTGAGATTGTGCCGTGTGTGACACCTGCCATTGTGCCAATACTGCAGCGTGTGTACTCATTGAGACAACCGTACCAAATGTATTCCCAAATCGATGACAACCTGTGGGAGGAACTCCCTGAAGGAGTATGAGAAGGAGAAGAGAAAAGAAGACAGTGACGCCACAAAAGAGTATGTACAACATCCCAAGATACTGGCTGAAGAAGATGTATAGATCCCGAAGAGAATAATGTCGAAGTAAAGAATCAAGTGAACTTTTAAATACGGAAAAGAAGATCACACGTGCACAAAGTGTTGCAGAGAAGCAACCGTTCAATAATTCTACAGATGCGGACACGCAAGTAGATCGTCATAGAAGCTGGCTATACGTAGTGAATAGAATGCAGGCGAAGCCGCCATTGTATAGAAGCTGGACATCGGTATCATGAATTTAGTGAGCCAGGACCCATGAAGTGGGAAGGGAAAACTGCGTTCCAGCAAGAATAAGCAGACTCATGGAGTTGCATGGCGAGTTTGTCTGGCCTGGAGTCAGGACTTAAGCAGCCAAGGTTGGCTATCAATTCTGGAAAGGAGCAAACGTGTGAAGAATGAATCATCCCTTGTTAAGGTGCAAAAAAAGACCACCAAGAGTGCCATGTTTTATTCATTTAAAGCATTTAAAACCTGCCAAATGGACCAAATCGTGGTCTCCTGTCATGGGAGTCAAGGATGAAAATAGAGTTTGGACTTGGAGTCCCAGAGCACGATAGTGAGTGCTCTCACTCACATGTATTCTAAAGACAAGGATACTTTTGCAAGGCCAAGTTCAAAGACAATCTTCATGGCAGACGCATGGGTGATGAGAGATGCTGGGCTAATTGGTTGGGGAGGTAGTGTCATGCCCCATCTCCTTGCACCTGGGTCTGGGCTTACGTGCTGCTAAATGAACCGAATGTTCCAAACATGGCATAAGCGTGCCAACCAATTGTATTAGTCCATATAACGAAGGACCTTATAGTTTGCAAACCAATGAGAAACCATGTATCCAATGTTTCTGAAGATTACATGTTTAGCGATAGGCATATGTTGTCCACTTGACAGTAGGCAGCCAAACACAATCCTAGTTCCTATAGAAAACATACTTAGGTGTTCCCCTTAAGCCAATCCCGACCCTTAGTAGGTTTTTCATTATTTGCCATGTAGTATGACGTCACCCCTGACATATTTTTGAAATAAAAGCTTTGATTTGTGTACAAATCGCTGAGAGAACCTGAGTGTACGTCTGTTGATGTTCGTTGTAAACTCCCTGTTTTAGATAATTGTTAATAAAACAGTACTTTGCCAACTTCCTGAGTTGGTTCGGTAATTTGGACTCAGAGTTATTGTGTGTGATCCCACCCATTACATGCACGTTTCTAAAGGGCCCTAAACTCAATGCGTCAGGGTTTTGTGTACTGAAATAAATGCTCAAATAAATAAATAAAATAAAATTATAAAAATAAAATTCTCATCTTTCCTTAGCACCAAAGGCGACCGAGAAGAAAAGGAAGAGACTCAACATCATTAAGAAATCCTTTTTAGAACGAGGGGCGAGTGTGGGATTGCTAAACGTAGGGTTTCTTGGAACGAGAGAGAATGTATTTTTTGGGACACTGAGTGCACTGCGTAGCTGCCGATAACAATACCTGTAGCCTAGGTGGCTCCCCCATATCATCTTGAGGCACTGGGGTACATTCTTCCAAAGTGTCCTCTTTTTCCGTTATTTGGAGGGTGAGGATCTATTGTGCCTGTCTCCCTAACTCCACTATGGTTTTAAGACCCTGCGATAAAGTCATTAAGTTAAAAGTCTTGGGAGGATAACTCAGGGGCAATGTGCTTGCCTTGGAAGCAAGAAGATACTCTGGGTATTGAGTGTGTTATAAATAACAAATAATAATTATAAAAACTGATGTATGATAGTGAGTTCTTGTAGATTATTAATATATTTGGATGTTTATGCTTCAGTACTATTGGTAATGATCTGTCTGATGTCCTATTTTTGATAAATGGTCGCATAAAGGGGCATGAGGTCAGTGAGAGCGTTTATTATAGACATCTATGGCACTTTTGAAGGCCTCCCCCCACCACACCTGAAAGAGGACTATCAGGGTGTTCTAATGTGGCAATGTGGTGGGACCCAAGAGTTATGTTTTATGGGAGGTGTGGGCCACCCATGAGGGGAGTTTGCCTCCTGTAATGTTTTTGCACGTTAGAATTTCAATAATTAGGCTTGCCTAGACACAACCTTACAACTAGACATATTGGAAAGAACTCCACCCACTGCGGCTTGCAGCAGTCCTGCTAAAGACCAAACTGTTGGCGTTGCACCTGTTTTCCGGGACAGTACCACTGCCAGCACTTCTCAGCAAGACTCACACGATTTTGCTTGGACAGAACGAGCCCTTTTACCCAGTAATGCAATACCTTTAGTGGAGCAACATCCATGTAATACTTGCTTTGGGGCAATACCTGCCCTTCTAAGCAGGCTTGCATTAATTAAAAAACAAACATTCTCTTTATTGATTTTACAACATGTTAAACATTTCCCCCTCGCCCTACCCCCCTTTCCTCTCCCCTCTTCAGGGCTGCCATGCCCCTTTCCTTTCTCGCAGGATTCTTGCATAATTTTGCTCAATGAAGATCCAAGATCTTATACTTCTAATGGGACAGAAGGTGCACTTTTAGTAAGCTTGTCATGACTTCCGGGTGGTAGTAATGTCTCTACGCAGCAGCCCTTTAGGTGCACTTTTAGTAAGCTTGTAATGACTTCCGGGTGGTAGTATTGTCTCTACGCAGCAGCCCTTTAGGTGCACTTTTAGTAAGCTTGTAATGACTTCCGGGTGGTAGTAATGTCTCTATGCAGCAGCCCTTTAGGTGCACTTTTAGTAAGCTTGTAATGACTTCCGGGTGGTAGTAATGTCTCTACGCAGCAGCCCTTTAATGCTTGCAATGCGGCAGTAGCAGTCATACCATCAGTGGGACAGTCACTTTGCAGGAGGAAGCAGGACCTGTAAGACAGCACTCTCAATTCTCTTTTTTCCATTCCAAGTAGTGCGTGAACCAAGGTCCGAAAAGCCCTTTAGAGGAAGTTGTCGGGAAAACGAGAAACTGCAAGACTTTCAGTTCTCTGTAAGATTCAGGCAGGCTGGAAGTGGACCACTGGGTTACTAAAAATAATTAAAGCTAAAAGGGCGTTGCTGGGGTTTAGGGGTGGGCTTGTTAAGCCACCAAAAGTCAAATCTGGCTGAGTTTTCAAAATGACCAAAAAATGGACCCAATCTATAAAGAAGGTGATCGTATACATTGTGGATAGCCTTAAGCCAGAGTGCATTTTACTTCCGGCTCGCCAGCAGGCTCAGCCCTAAATGAGGCTCTTTACATATATTACACATTTTAGGCACATGTGCTCTGTTGTCTCTGATAAAATGGGCTTTGACAAAGGAACCTTTGCATTGATGGTTTAGAAAGAGTAAGATGTTATCTATAGATGCTGAGCTGGTGCAGCGTATTAGGAGCCTCTTATTCGCATTAAATCTATCAATCATGAACAGTACTAAAGAGTACGTGGGGTGCAGGCCCACGAGGACGTGCATCCGTACCGGGTACTCAAGAGAAGTAAGCAGAAGGAAGAAAGACCTGGGCACAATAGCCTTCCATGTGGGTTGCACCCCCTAAAGACCACTATGTGCTTAAATCTATTGATGATACGAAATTTTGAATATTTGTTGCGTAACGGTCATTTCGTCAAATAAAGTTGATGAAAAAAGTCAGATCTATTCATTTAAGTCAGTTACAATCGAAACACATGGGCCCTTCTCTGCGACTCACATAGCTCACAATTGCCCCCAGGCAGCGCGCCGGCACCACAGACTTTTTAATGCTCTCTCTTGATCCCCATGTACCTTGCACACATGGAGCCTGCCCGTGGGTGGTAGCAGTGCGCGGTATAAATCAACATAACCCTTTTTACCTCTTCCATCTGCAGTATGATTATCAGCAGTGCTGTTTTCAAGAATTGTTTTGAATTTGCCCTCATTGAACAGAAAGGGTCAGATTCTCCAAACTGTCCCCACTTGTGCCATCAAACGTATCAGCCCAACGTATCAGCACTCATTCAGTGTCCTTCTTTCCCCCTTTGTGCATTTGCGCAAATAAGGGGGCATAGTATTTAAAAGCCAGCCCCCCGAATTCACAAACGGGATGTGCTTTTAAATGCCCTGAAATGACGGCCTTTTGAAGGAGGTGCAAATCATGGCAGAGCCATTTACAACGCTATCACGTTTTGTTTTTGACGTGCTACAGCTGCGGGTTAAACTGCGGCTGTCACACTAGCATTTCCATGCCCCAGAAGGGAATGGAAACACTCTTCCCCCCCAATCATTACACAGACTCATCTCTGTGAAATGCGCTCCCAGCAATCTTTTGGTTGCTGAGAGACTGCCACACATTAGTGTGGGGAAGTGTGCTCCAGACACTAAAGTATGCAAGGGAGCTGGACAGCGCATCTTTGCGCCACTGTCCAGCGCCTCCTGAAATGCTCAGGTCACCTTTCTGAATAAGGTAACTTGAGAATTTCTAAAAATAGAGCAAATGAAACGAGAGCCTTCTCTGCCCTCCTTTCATTTGTGCTCTTTTTTGAGAATATATACTGTAAGGGCCAGATTCATGGAATTATCTGTGCAGAAAAGAGGGTACTTGAGCACGCAACTCCACGCAAATCCACCTTTGCCGATTCATGCAACCTTGAAAATGCGGTTCTTTTCCTGGACTTGTATGGATTTTGCACTGGCTTGGCACGTCTGTGCGAGCCGTCAAAGGCCTTGTGCCAGACTGCAAGCAGAACATGGGCGTGGCCTGCGCAGAAGGGTGCGAAGAAGGTGGAACACCAAAAGTGCAGAAGAACTTGCAAAAAAGTGGGTGTTCCGAGGACGGCCTGCAAGCAGTTCCGAGCACGCCCACTATTGCTCGGCACAATATGGATTCCTGGATCCAATCGCGCAATGTCTCAGCCTGGAAATGGCCATGCAATCCTCAATACAAACCACCACCCAAAGGCAGACGAAAGTACACTTGCATGTAGGATTGCCACTGTGCAGGTGGGGTCACATGTCAGATTGTGCGGTGCGTGTACTCAATCGGGGTTCCGATGTAACATAGGCGAGCGCGTTAGCAGTGTAGCTGGGTGCAGGAACATTTTACGTGGATTTGCATGAAGATTTCCCAAATAATTTCTGAGTTACGATTTTTCATACGACTGTTGTCGGGGTGCTGGATACTGTTATGGGGGACCTTCCGCAGGATCCCCTAGTTATAGGCATGCTTACAGGGGACCCCATGTACTGTTTGAAGGGTTTGTGTATTCACACCGGGGGCGTGCGCAAAGGTAGCTGTACTGGCTGTTCATGCTTTGCGTGTGGGTGTGTCGGGGGAGTTCTGGGCGGTCATGCTTTGCGTGTGGGTGTGTCGGGGGTGTTCCAGGCATGACCTGCGAATACAGTTACTTTGCACTGTCAATTCCATGAATACGCAGGGCACACATTTTTCTTTCTGAGCTCAGGCTCGCGCAGTGCCCTTCTCGGCGCAATGCCCTTGCAGGATGTCTGTGCCACCATGAATCGGCCCCTTTCAGTCTTTACATGTGTGCATACTTGTTTTGTTCTGCGTTTTGTAACAACAGTTTGAAATGCATGGGACCTCATTCAAGGACGTCTAACTACCCCCAAACAAGACTCGCACAATTAATTATTTCAGGTCGGATACGGATAACCTCAGTGTGATAGTTTGGCACACTACAATCTCACTCCCAATGTCTGGGACTTGAAAAAAACTGTGTTGTAATAATATATTGTATTTGAATGAGACTACAAAATCAGTAGCAGGTGGCTCATCGCTCTTAATACAAGAGCAATGCACCTGGAACGTTATTGGCAAAGGCAAGCGGGCATACATAACAATCACTTTGCTTCTATGCATCTTTCTATGTACAGTGCAACAATGAGATGTCATATGCAATGCAGAACAAACACAGGCCATCCAGTCGAGCCTTATTCCAAATGAGAATATTTAAAATTACAGCTAAAAAGACAAAATTTCAATTTAATTTTAAATTAGTTGTATTTTAAAAATATTTTGAAACCTCAAGTAGATCACTTTTGAAATGCCATGCAAGCACAACATTAAGAAATCAAGGTGGTGAAGGAATTAACTGGTCAACCACCCATTGGTTCCAGGAGTTTGCTTGCAGCAAAACACCCTGATTTCTGTGCAGCTTGGAATTGCAATGCAATTTAAATGGGTTATTTTAAAATGACACTCTATTTAGTGGGGGATAATGGAAGGGTGAGAACAAGACGCCCACAGGTGTCACTCACATTCTTTACCTCCTTTCACTGATCATCTGTTCTAGTCCCTTTTAGGATTAGAAAAATAAGTCAATTCAAGAGGACACTTTTACAAAATAAGCACAAGCCTATTAAACCTACATTTGCATTCATTTCACTTTCTTCAAAATAAGAGCATCAGGCTTTTCAAAGCGAGCTGTTTCCTGAAGCTTGAATTAGAGTTGGCTAGACCAGTGTACAGAAGGTCACCCCCCCTTGCCCCTCAAACGGAATGTATAGGTGGTAGACCCCTTCCCTCTGAAACTGAATGCAGATAACTTATCAAGTTGATCAATGTCTCTAAATGTTGCGAAAATCAGAAATGTAGTGCCTTTCAGGAAAGTGCTTTGAAGGGTGGTCTATTTTCTGCGGTCAGAATGTCTTGTGTGATAGAAGGTTTCTTTAGTAGTATATGCTTATTATAAATTACTGAAAACCTAGATTCAAATCGGAGCAGGCATCAAATGCTGATCAGGAATAGGGTGATCCACCATTTTGTGAAGAGACAGGCACGGTCAGGCAATTTCTAAAATGGTGGATTTGTGCTAAATCGTGATGACATTAATGGATAACTTTTATTTATAAAAGTTCATACAGCGTCCATTGATGAATAATGAGCCAAGTAAAACCTATTTAGACTAGTTTTGAGTGGCAGAGAGGTCAACTAATCACAGGCAGGAAAAGGGTTTGTACATTGATCATGCCATTACCTCACCTTTCTAGATTGTATATAGGGTGGGAGAGACCAGAGGCTTTGGGAGTTGCGGAGATGTCTTTGGTGTGCTGTAAGCTGTGCCCTGCCTTGCTGAAAAGAATAAACCTGATGTCTGAGACCAGTCTGAGTGTCTTGATATGCTTCAGAGTCCCTTTCCTGCTTCCTAGGTGCCAAGACCAGAAGAGGGTGTGAAGACCCGCTATTCACTATAGTAAACAGAAATACAGCTACCAAATATTATTGTACATACTAAAATATTGATTTATCACGATCAAACATATTGCGACACTCATCACCTTGCAGAGTCAGTAATATATGTAACTCTTGAAATCAGCCCTTTGATGAAAAAAGAATTCTGCTTTCAAAACAGTCCTTTTAGTTTCGATTTATGGCTTTCAACATGTCCCAACTTCAATGCATTGTTCAAAACATAAGTTACAAGTCATTTTCTTTGAATATAAGCTCCATTAATTTCTTTGGTAATAAAAACCCCTTCTGAAGCATTAAGAATGTTTCTATTGTGCCCCCCACTCCCCTTCGAGAGTTTGGGAAGGAAGTATTAAATAGCACCTAGTCTTTGGTGACTTTCAAAATGAGACAATGGACACTTTACGCTTTCCAATATTGTTAGTCATAGGCTCCCCTCTGCGAGAACGAACACAGCCCGTTGACCTGTTCTTTGGGAAGGTACCGACTTGAGAGTCTGCAGCCATACTTTAGTTCACTGTACCTTTCACCGATGGGAAAAAGCCAATTGCATATCAGTCTTTGTCCCGCCCACATGGGCAGTCCAGCACCAAAATGCTATGGCAATTCCCTTCTGAACAAGAGTACCTACAACAACCCCATAAACGTGTTCATGTCAAGGGATGGCGCTCTATTAAGAGTGGCACAGGACACCCAGGAAGGATTTGGGTGGTTGTGCCAAAGTAAAGAGGACAGAATAGTTCACACACAGCTGAAAGAAAGGAGAGCGAAGAGTAGAAAAGTGTAGTAAGGGAAAAGGTACAGGAAAGATTCCCTCTTGGGGTGTATGCAGAACCAGGAAAAGAGTATTCCACGAACCTTAGGAAAACTCTAACCTTCTGAACAGTTTGCTATAACAGAGGCCCACACTGTTTGCTCATGGCTTGGAACAAAAGCTATGGGTGTCTGTAACATAGAAACTAGACAAGGGAAAGGGCAGAGGTTACCTGACGGAAACCAACAGACAAGCTCTGTACAAGGGGTTTACAGACAGTACAAGAGAAGACACTAACAGATAAATACAGGGAAAGGAAGTTGAATAGCAAACTAGCAGAAGGAAATGAAGGGAAAGCCATATAACAGGATTGGATAGGGAGAAAGAACTGAAGGTTGAAATCAAGTAAGAAAGCAAGGGAACAGCAATCAGAAAACAGAGGAACTGTAATAACTGAAAGTAAATAATGAAAGTAAACTGATGTGGATAACAGAGGACGATGGGGTACAAGGTAGAAAGCTCAGAAAAGCAGGGAAGCAATGGACCAGCCCAAAAAGGAGCAGGGCTGTAAGGAAGAAAGCCCCGAGGGATAGGGCTTAGGGCAGCGGAGTGAAGCAGGCTGCACGGCAAGGAGCCCAGAAGGGCCGGGCAGCAAGGAGTGAGCCCAGAAGAGTAGGGCCGCTGACTGTAGAAGGGTGCAGAAAGACTGTAGTAAGCTACTAGACTGGAAGCCCAACGGACGAAGACTGTAGATTGAAGGCAATGGAGTGAATCTGCTGTTAGGCAGGAGCCTGGGAGGCAATGGCGGAAGGTAGCAGCGAAGCGTGATCGGCTGCAAGGCAGGAGCCTGGAAGGCAAGGGCGGAAGGTAGAAGCGGAGAGTGATCGGCTGCTTGGCTGGATCCTGGAAGGCAATGGCGGAAGGTAGCAGCGGAGAGTGATCGGCTGCTTGGCTGGATCCTGGAGGGCAATGGCGGAAGGTAGCAGCGGAGAGTGATCGATCGGCTGCAAGGCTGGATCCTGGAAGGCAAGGACAGAAGGTAGCAGCGGAGCGTGATCGGCTGCAAGGCTGGATCCTGGAAAGCAAGGACGGAAGGTAGTAGCGGAGCGTGGTCGGCTGCTATGCAGAGGAACCGCATACAAAGATTCTTAGCTCGAAGCAAAAAGGAGCTGGAAGGACTCTTAATGCAAGAGACTGAGCCCCTGCAGGCAGCAGCTTTTATACTGCCCAGCACAGCACAGAAGCCGGCTAATTGGTTGCACCTGGCTAAGCACACCTGCAGACAATCGGCCACCTCCCTCTCTGTTTCTGAGCTGGTGGAAGTAGAGCAAATCCCTAAGGCTTCTGGGGATTGTAGTTCCGAAGATGACAAATAGGAAGGGCCAGGAATAGATGGTTGTAGTCAAGTGCATTGTGGTAAGTGTAGTTTCGCAAATGGGAAATAAAGTCCAAGAAGTGAATATCAGTTGATCCAAGAGTTTTCCACAGATAAATGAATACCAATTTGTCCATTTTGATCGCCAATGTAGGCGCCCATGACGCAGGCATGACAGTTCCAGCCTTGTTGGGCCTCATCAGTGAGGTGGGGCTGTGCCTCTATGAGCACAGTGAGGAAGGGGTCCACGTCTGGATGACCCTGAGAAACGTAGGGTGATTAGACCTAGGGCCCTTGAAATAATCACATTTTAGTTGTAGGCGCCCTTCTGCGGGAACAAACATTGTCATTCTCACCAGGGCCCCACAAAAGAAAACTAGACTAGGATCCTTATTAATCATGGGACCATAATTGTGAGTTTCTTTTCTGTTTGTCTGTATTTTCAGTACCATGTCATCCAGTAATCAGGTTACTTAACTCATTTACAAAGCACCATCCGGTACTTTGCAGTCAGGGCGATGCCGTCTTATCTTCAGCCAGAGCTGCAACCTTGTGCTTCTCCTAGCATCTTCTCAAAAAGCATGAACTGGCTTTCATATTTATTTATTTATTTATTTATTTATTTATTTATTTATTTATTTATTTGGGCATTTATATAAGTGCTCCAAGCCCGAAGGCATCAGGGTGCTGGTTGAAGTAAGACAGGAGAAAGAGCGAGGGGGAGCGGACACAGCTGGTGGGGGGAAGAGTCATAGTTGAAGAGGTATGTTTTGAGCTTCTTCCTGAAGCTGCTGTAGAAAGGTTCTTCACAGAGGTGGCCAGGGAGCTTATTCCACAGTGCAGGGTCCCGGGCTGGGAAGCTACCACCCTCACCCCCGCTTTTGCAGTTGAATCTGGCGATGATGAGGTGGTGTTTGTAGGCCGTGCGTTGAGGCCTTGTTGAAGAGGCAGCGGTGTGTGATGGACAAGATCTTGAAGTTAATCCTATCGTTAACCGGAAGTCATTGAGCAGATCTCCTGGCTTCGGCTATGTGGTCCCGCTTTCCGATGTCGAGAGCTGCTCTAGTGCATTGCTTTGGATTGATTGAAGTTTGCACAGGTTTTTGGCAGAGGTGTCGCAGAACAGAGAGTTGCAATAGTCACATTTTGAGCAAATGAGGGCTCCAGCAACTTCTAGCCATTTGTTTGAAGACAAAAAAGTTCTGCTGGCGGTGATGAGCTTAGTGGCGTAACCAGACGTTGAGGCGATGTGGTCGGTTTGACGTGTCATGTTGAGGGTGGAATCCAAATAGACGCTGAGGGTTTTTATGGCGGCGATGGGGATGATGTGGCCATCGATTGTGAAGGACTTGTAGTCCTGATGGAGCTCTGCTGGTCTTGCTGCAGGGCCCACGAGAAGGAGCTTGGTCTACTCGTCGTTGAGACAGAGGCAGTGTGTGGCCATCCAGGTATGGATTGTTTCATAGAGGAGGTTGACCGTTAGTGAGTCTCAATACTTTCTATGGCTTTTGTTAAAATGTAAAGAATATGTGGTGTTTGCGCCTTGGGAAAAACATAGGACCAGATTCAAGGAATATTATGCGTGGTGCAAAGTGACTTTGCAATGCCAACAAACACCCTGATCCACAGAGCGGTGGAAACTGTATTTATGCAGTACAAAGTCACTTTGCACTGCAAAGGTACTCTGCACCATGCTAAATTGGCCTAATTCACGGTGCAAAGAGTACTTTTGCAGCATGGTGCAGACTACTTTTGCAGTGCAAAGTGATTTTAAGCTGCAAAAATACACTATGCACCACTCGGTGAATCAGGCGTTTGTTGGCCGGGATCTCACTTTGCTCCAGTCCAAAGTCAATTTATTTTTCGCTAAAGGTTTAATGGATGAGGTCCTTACTGTTTTAAAGACTAGCTTGTGGCTTTACAAAGACACACACACATTGAAACTTTTTTTTAAAAAAACGTGTTTTTCTCAACTTTTTTCTTACGATACAAACCATAAACCCCCCTGGGTCGCGTGACCTCAGTCCCTCCACCCGCCCCCAACACAACTTCAGGCTGTGCATACAGTGACACCCCATTGGGGATTGCATACAAATTACGAAATTGACAGACAAATTGCATATATAGAGGAGAAGAAGAAAAATAAAAGCCATATCGATGATAGTCCTTAATTTCCACGCATC
The DNA here is from genome assembly GCF_040938575.1 of Ambystoma mexicanum. Taxonomy (NCBI): domain Eukaryota; kingdom Metazoa; phylum Chordata; class Amphibia; order Caudata; family Ambystomatidae; genus Ambystoma; species Ambystoma mexicanum. Next base: position 1,449,446,226 of record NC_090934.1, on the reverse strand, counting down.
CATGGTAAATGGTCCGACAGGACACCCAGTTTTTTTATGCTAAGAGGATTCGGCTGCATCTGTGATTTTGGACATATAGGATCTGAGGGGTCCCCAATAATCCAGGGGTCTGCTACTGACAGGCAGAGAACTTGCATAAAATGTGTGCATCCATTCACACATATTCATATAATGTAACCATTCTGGGAAGCACGGTGCCCTGCGTTTACCCCCTGCTCTGGCATTTAGTATCCTGGCCACCACTGATGCCATACCGAGTAGCCTCCGTTCAGACTTGGGACCACTCTCAATCAAAGCCAATAACCAGTGCTCAGACGTGTACACTCGTGGAGGGGGTTTGGGGGGGTGGCTGGGGGACGTCTCCGACACCGCCCTCTCTACTGCTTCCCAAAACGGTCATATTCGTGGACAGGCCCAGAGCACATGTAGAAAAGCCGCTCCCTCCTCTGCACATCTAGCGCATAAGGACGGTCTGTTCGGATGAAAATGGTGTAGTCTTGCCAGGCAGTAGTATGCCTGGTGTAGGGATGTAAAGTGCGTCACCCGCAGACGATTATTCAAAGCAAGGCACTGTGTCTGCATGCAAATGATCTTCCATTGTGAGCCCATTAGTTCCTTCCCCGGAACTACCTCCCAGTTAGCTCTGTAGCTGTGCAATTGGGGAGATTTCACGGATGGAATCCTTATTAGTGGGTGTCCGCGGGTAACCAGGCCACTTAGATTGGAGTACTGCTCGTAAGCGATAGTATAGTAGCATCGTGATTGTGTGCTACACGTCCCTCTCTTTCAGGGCATCCCATGTGATGCATTGTCCCTCTACTATAAGATCTCCCATTGGGTAAATCTCTAGCCACTCAAAATGCTGACGGGACACCCTTTTGTGGGTGATCAACATCCCCCGTATTGCATATATAGGGAGCATAGGGGAGTAGTCAACCGCATCACCCGCCATTTGTCGTAGGCTTGCCCACGCTCTGCAAGTAATCTCCACTCGTTGGATCTGTGAACGTGCCACCTTGCTAGGACCCTCCCACAGCAGCCCTCTCAAATCTTCTGGGAACATTGTTGCCTTTTCTAGTGAAATGTGTGGAAGTTCGGGGGGATGGGGACTACCACCATACCGAGTATTGAATCTGGGCAGCAAGGAAATCATGATATATGTCAGGACATTCCAGGCCTCCTTCTTCATAGGACAGAGTCAATGTGATGTATGATATTCTGAATTGTTTGCCAGCCCACACGAAACAAAACATTCCGCAATCGGGACCAGAATTCAAATGGTGGCCAGGCAGGGGCATTCCCTAGTCCCGAGAGGTCGCCAAATTGTGTAATAGTAATAATTTCCCATTTATATAGCGCTACGAACCCTCAGGTATCTGAGCGCTGCTTATGCCCACGGTGTGTGAAGGATGAAAGGCTGAGTTTGGCCCTGCCGGATTCGAACCTGCGTCAGCAGGCTCTGCAAGGATGTCAAAGCAGCGCTCTACTCTCTGTGCCACTTGACCGGCTATAGCATAAATTGACAGTTTTTCAAGCATCTCTTAAATAGAAAACAATGGACATCTTGTTCAACCATCAGTTTATGGATGGAACTAATAAACACTATGGTCTTGATATTGTTTACATTTTTACAAGTAAACTAATGGGTTGTTAATGTGGAAATAAGCCTCCTTTGTTCATGTTTTTCTAATTGTAAGCAGAATTGTCTAGTGATAAACGTGATTTGATTTTAACTTTACAGAATTCACATGAAAGTTTTCTTTTCGGAGATAATGGTTCTAAGCCATGTGCTAATAATAGCAGTAATTATATTTCTCAGATGACACCCACCAGAGACTACACTTTTTTTTATTGTCATGCTTTGTTGCTTGTAAATTCAGGCCACCCTTTCTCTTACCCTCTGGCAAGGTACAGAACAGCAGCACAAAGGTTGGGTTCCCCACAATGTACATATGCATGTGTGGGATTTATAAAGGGCAAACATAGCTGGGAGGCAACACCATTGTATTTATTTATTTATTTACAATGCAGCGAAACCTGCAGGCATCAGGGCGCAACAAAAACACTCGGACGACGGAGACCAGAAAGACGGGACTAGGGGAGGCTGAAAAGGGAGACAAGGGGATCATTGAAATAGGTGTGTTTTCACTTGTCTCTTGTATTGTATTTGGTTATTTATATAGCATTCTTCCCCATTTGTATGGCCTCAATGCGCTATCTTGAAGGAGGGAAGATTTTCTTCTTGTCGCAGGTCTAGAGGAAGTGAGTTCCATGTGAGTGCTGCTCGGGCGGACAAGGATAGACCATTCCCTCTTGTACGTTTGGTACGCACCATGTATAGGCAATGTGTGAGGTGGGGGGGTGACAAGTAACATGTGGGAGTAGCTGAGATTACAGGGATACTCAGGTGGAGCAGGGTTGGTTGGAACTCTGGAGGCGATTCCTAAATACGTGCTCCACATGACTCTATGTCACTGGGGGCACATGTATTCTAATCCTTGACAGAAGTATTTTGGGTATCATAGTTTTAATTTATTTGGAGGTTGGTCCAATGGGGTGAGTGGGATGGAGCACTCACTACTCACTGTAGAACCCGTGTCGCTTCTTTAAGTGTCATAGATGCCAGTCACTGAGGCCCCTATATCCTAGCTGCCTGTCTCTTGCCATGGCACCGCCAGGATTCAGGAAAAGGCAGAGGGGGCCTCATAAACACCCAAGGAAAGGGTACAGCGTAAAGACTCCACAACCTTTTTGAGTCACGTGAAGATGGGTAGTAATCATGCTTCCTAGGTTCTGTATGTGAGTGAATCTGTGTGTGCCAGTGGTAACATGCATGTCAACGTATGTGGAGGTGACGACGGGCTGAAATCATTGAGGAGGTGCCCAGATAACCGGCCAGCCCACCTCCTCCCTCCCTCTGAGTTAAGGGGGAGGAGTTGGGCAAAAGGTCGGGAAGCCAGGCACTGAGCCCGGGAAAGGCTCAAAAGGGCAGCGAGCCCTCCAAACGGGCAAAAGCCTGGAAAAAGGCAACAAAAGAAGGGGGGGTGCCATGAGAGATAAAAGCAGCGTGGAAGACTGGCAACAGCATATTTGCAGCCAGCGATGCCGGATCAACGAGGAAGCGAGTGTGGGCAGGCTTGGCCGAGGGTATGGCATGAGGAGGGCATAACGAAAGACATCACTTTGTTGGAATTGTTCCCTGTCGTAGTGGCTTTTAGGCTATGGGAGGAGGCTCCGGCTAATAAAAGGGTGATTCTTTGGTCAGACAACCTGGCGGTGGTGCAAATCATGAATCAGGGACGTCCAGCGACCTGAGGGTATTGAGGTTGCTCAGGGAGCTGACAACAAGCCTGCTCAAGTTGAACTCTGAAGTAAGAGCACGACACATAGCAGGGGTGAAAAATGTAGCGGCTGACTCTCTCTCTCTCTCTCGTTTACAGTGGGAAAGGGTTCGGGGAGCAGACCAGAGCCATTCAAGGGCCTGTGGTGGGGCTTGATTGGGAGGACGTGAGCTCACTAATAGACACGGCAATGGTGCCAGGCACAGGAAGGCTTTACATAGGGTGTTGGGAACGATACCTGACATTCAAGGAGCAATTTTTGACTGGACATCAAGGGGGATCTGCAGTGCGTGCCTTTGTCGGATGGGGCGGGCAGACCGGGAAAACCAGATCCTGGGTAGCTTATCATTTGGCAGCTATTGTGCGCTACCACAAACTAGGGGGAATGCCTGACCCTACTAAAGCGCATTACATCACAATGGCGATGAAAGGTTGGGCAAAGCGCACCGAGAAGAGGCCCGAACCCAGGCGTCCCATAGATATTCTGAAACTGCAAGGTTTACTGGGAATCCTGCCTAAAACCTGCCGGGGTGATGGAGAGAGGTTCTTATTCACTGCAGCATTCACCCTGGCCTTCTTTGAGGCTTTCAGAGTCAGCAAGCTGGTCCCAGATAATAGGAAAGGCCGGGGTACATGGTTTTTGAGGCTCGAAGATGTGGAGTCGCCAGGGAATCAGGTGAACATTCATCTACGAGGTCTAAGATGGTAAAAAAGGCAAGGGGAGAGTGATCATGCCCTCTAGCATCAAGGAAAGCATAGTCTGTCTGGTAGCCGGGCCAGCTGCTTACCTACAAGTGAGGCAGCCCGCAGAGCAGGGTCACCCTTATTCTTGCACAGGAATGGGACGGCACTGAGCAGGTACCAGTTCAAGACCGTGATGGCCATGGCATTGAAAATCATGGGAGTGACAGGGGTTTTTGGAACACATTCCTTGGAATCGGGGCAGCCACATTGGCAGCAGAGATGGGCATGAGCCCAGAGGCAATTATGAGAATAGAGGGTTGGAGGGCTAGCTGTTTCAAGAGATATATAAGGCCGGACAAGACGTAATGTTTAACATGCCACGTTCTCATCTCCCCTCAAATAACAGCAGCACAAAGGAGCAGGCGGTCCGTTTGGGTCATTCTTTTGTGACAAGGGCCAAGGCTAGATGGACAACAGAAAGGGAAAGGATGATGGCTGGCGAGTATCGGATCTGGTGGCATGGGTTGCCTGGGATGAGATGGGCACAGCTACAAGGGCACGTGGACAAATTATTGCATAGACATCACAGGCCCAACGTGTTGATCACTTATCTCGGTGGAAATGACATGGCGAGCGGGGCAGAGGGGTATTAATGAGGGAAACAATGAGCACCCTGCAGGAATTGGCTTCCCAGTTGGGAGATGCAGAGATCATCTGGTCCGAGATCATACCAAGGCAAGAATGGAGGGGAGCTGAAAGTCATTCGGCAGTGGGAAAATCGAGGAGAAAGTTAAATGGTGCAATGGACAAATTCTGCAGGGGCAGAGGTTTCACCAAGGTCAGGTACGGCTTGATCAACCTGAAGTCTCCTGAGTACTACGAGAAGGACGGAGTGCATTTAGAACGGGCAGGGATGAATCTGTTCTTTTGGAACCTGTGCACAAAGCTGCTGGATTTATGAGCAAGGACGGGGAGCCACGGTGGGCGTGGACCCTCCTGTGGCATGGCGTTGTTTTTGGTGACCAGTGACACTGTAGATACTACTGAGTCGTGGGAAAGCGGGAAGGGTCTACTCGCGATCAGCGCTCCCTTGAGGCCTTGTGGCAAGGGCGCTGGAGGTATCAGCGAGGGCTCGGCTTCCCCCGGCAAAACGGCACTCCCCCAGCCCAGGATCACCTTCAAGGGCAGGCAGGGCATAGACATGAATGGTTGGGGGAGCTTTGGCCTAGAGTGTTCTTGGTTGGGAAAGGGGGAAGCAAAGTTTGGACATGGAGCAGTCGGCTGGTCGCTGCAAGTTTGGTTTTCAGTGGTGGTAGGCATGTAGATGTTTAGCTATGTAGTAAAAAATAAATCTGCTGCCTTTTATGCCAACAGAAAAAACATTTCTCCTTTTGCATCTTTTTCCAAAAGAGGGAGGTAAGGGTGGTGAATGGAATATGCAAGGATGCTGGTATAATTATGGACAAATGGCCAGGTTATGTGAGTGTCCTTGCTTGCATGTGTGTCTGTGTGTGTCCTGATGCTGCCTTTGATGTGTTGAAGTGTCTGCATGCTGTGCCTTTCCCCTTTAGTCTGTGGTTGACTGCATGCACATGTGTGAGCGTCCCACTGCAATACTTTGCATATGGGAAGGGATGCCCTTCACAAGGCAGGTGTTGCTGCCATTGCTTGCTCGGCCACTAGCCACTTGCATGCCAATGTGGAATAGGGCTTGCCACATTTCTGGGAGCAATGTGAAACTGGCATGACAACAGGGACATTTCTATGACAATTCTCTGAGGGCAATGCGAAACAGTCAGGGCATTCAGAAACTTACATGGCTGAAAAGGTTTGCGGGCTTTGCAAAACTGTCGTACAGGGAAACTAGCAGGGAAACTGACATGCTACATTTTGTGGAACCGTGCAACTGGCACAGCAATAGGGAAACTGGCAAAAGAATAATGATTGAGACAATATTAGAATTGCAAATGAAAGCAAATTTTTCCAAATTCGGGGGGAAATGAAGAACTGGCCTGACACCATGCAAACAAGTGGTTCAATGAGATTATGGCATGTCATATGTCAATACGGAAACTCTAGGTAAGTACATTTGCCTGTCTGCACCCTTCCGAGTGCCCCCAAAGCAAACGTCATAGGCAGATTCCGTTCGACAACCACCAATTGCTCTTCCACCCTACAAAATGTGGTGCTTACCCCCAAACCATCAGAACATGTTGCTGACCTACTGAAAAGCATCACTCCTTTGCTTTTCAGCACTTCAGCAGAGTACAGCGACCCCCACAACCCCACTTACCAACCTCAGAGCAATATCTCTCTGGTAAAGGAGTTTTATGACATCTGTTGGACCCAAATGTATCCTGCTGTCCTCCTAACAGGAGAAGTTACCTGCATCTCAGAAAGAGAAGGGTAGAAAAGACTGGATTATGCAGACAACATCCCGACATGGGGCCGGTCCCCCACAATGCTCTACCCTTCCCAGGAAGGCTCTTAACAGGTCTTAAGAGCTACTAGCCAGCCATGGACCTGCTCCCAGAAGAGTCACAGACCAAAGCCCTCCATCATTTTAGTCCCATCCAATTCGCCGGTTCACCCACAACCAAGAGAGCGAACAAGGGGGTTTTAGTGCACCTTCCCAGAGCCCACCAAAGGCCCCTTTCTATCACCCGACCAAGAATAGTCTTCACGGACCCCATTGTTAAGTTAGGAGAGAAATCACATGACCTCTTTTGGCCTGTGAAAATATACAAATTCACTAGGCTTTACGTGTTAGCTGTGCATAATTGCTGCCATGACCCTGTCCTGGGATGTACTGCCCTCAGCACCTGTGCCAAGCAGGTACAGGGGCATCTCCCTGTTGTTTGTGAATTGTAAAACATTTTCAAATACAGGTTGTTTTTTAAAATGTGCAGAAACGGCCCCTGATTAACGCAAATACGCAAAGCGGGCAAAACAGGGCATTTCAATCTGATGCGCACATTCAAATGCCCTTTTAGAATAGGGTCCAACTTTTTGGGGTGCAAATGATCTTATCATTTGCGCCCCAAAACATTTTGAGAATGTTTCAAATGTATTTTTCTCCGACAAACCAGTGGGATATGAATTGGTTTTGCAAACACAATGTTAATGCGCTGGTGTTAAAAGTGCAAAACCAGCATCGACAATGTTTCAAAAGGATATTAAAATGTGCAATTGACATTGCGGCTTGTAATGTGCTCTTTGCGGCCTCTTGTGGGTTACAACAGGAAGGCTGGAGAAACTAGGCGCTCCCCCCTTTCAGTGAGAATTTCAAAGCAATTAATCTATGGGTTCCAAGATTTCTTGTGGTCACAAAGTAGTTTAATGGTTACCAACTGCACAGGACAGTCCGCAAGTAACCAGAAATTGACACGGACCAATGAGGGTGAACTCCAGTGGGTATGGTGCAGGGGCTAGGGTTGAAGGCTGTATGCACCTGCAGAGTTATGTTGCCAATTCAAACCATTATGCAATAAGGAATTTAGGAACAAACTTCTGCTGTCTCGTGCATGCTTTCCAATCCTGCATCTGATGCTGCGTGCTAAGAAATGGGCACACAATAGTCGCCTTGTGCATATGCACGTTGTATGTTTTGTGTGCCTCACCGCTTTCACTGTGGTCTGTAAATACGGTAGAGGCAGGGCAAGGTTTTAGTCAAGGTACAGCCAGTGGCGTGTCCAGACTCTTTTGACAGGGGAGGCCCAAGTGTGGCTCTGACTTATGCAGGGGTGGCATGAAGTATGAGTGTGTCCGTGTGCGCGTGTGCACAAGTGCACACACACACACACCCACACACACACACACACACTGATCATAGTTTAAGATAATGGGGTGGTGGGTGGCCAATCAGATTCCAGGAGGAGCACGTGCCCCCCCAGGCCACTCCCTACACACGGCCCTGGGCACAGCGCTGTGCAAATATAGTGCTGTGCTGCAACGCATATCACACCTAGTTGGCACTTTAGGCCAATGCTCTGTGTGCTGTTTGGCGATCCACTATCCTACACATTTGCAACTAAATTCAGTCTTCTGGGACATCTGTGAAGGTGTTAACAGCGTTCTGTTCTTATATGAGGACACTCCCTTGATCTACGTCTCTGATGCGAGAACCTCCTTGAGGAAAAGATGCGATCTAGTGACTAAGTTATTGACTCAGGGACATTGATTTTGACACTGGACCACAAACGGTGTACTTCTGGGCAAAGCATATTATCTCTCAGTGTATAAAACATAAATATGTAAAAAGCAGCTGTATAGGTTGTTGCAGTTTAGTATTTTCCTAATTTGGAAGCTGCCACCTACCACATAATCTCCCATATTCCCTGATGAGGTCTCTATACAAGTCTGCTCTATGAAAGTCTCATCCAAGCAGGTGCTCCCCTGCTCCCCCAGAACTATCAAGGACAGCATTGCCTACCTTGCTCCAGCCTTGGCTGATTTCTGCAATCACTCCTTTGCCACTGGATCCTTCCTGCTACTCCTCAAGCACTCCCTTGTGCACCCTCTCCTCAAAAAGGTTTCTGCCGACCCCTCCTGCCCAGCGAACTATCGCTCTATCTCCCTTACCTCCTTCTTGGGTAAACTCTTGGAAGAGGCTAGCCATCTCCCAATTGACCCACCACACTGAATATGTTCGGTGTCCCCACGGCCACCAGTCTGGCTTCAGAGCAGCCAGAGGAACAGAAACTGCTCTCTAATTTCGATTCCAGCTCTCTGTCCATTCTCATCCTTCTTGCCCTTTCCTCTGCCTTTGGTACAGTCAATCTTACCACCCTTATAAATCGGCTCCGTGATACCCTTGGCATCACGGACCTGGCTCTGGACTGGATTGTTCACACAAAAGATTAGGCAACACACGACTGTGTAAATGCTACTAGCAGCAAGCAGGGAACCCAAGACTAGGTCCAGTTCCTAAACCCAAACCCAAAAAGATTTTTTACTGTGGGGTGGACTCAAGTCTATTCATGAAGGAAAAGAATAGAACAAGGTTGTGGCTGAAGACAGAAGGATAGAGCAAAACAAGGATACTATCCCTGCCTACTGTGCACTCTCAGCTAGGTTGCGGTGTTACAACGCCTGCCTAATAGTGACAGAATAAGAGTAAAATTGCCACTTCTATGGTGTGTAATACATTCAACCTTGAGAGTCCCAGCCCACTCTCTTCCAAAATGGCTTGAATCAGAAGAGACTACCAGTAAACCCAGGGGAGGGGGAAAAGAAGAGTAAACCCAGGGGAGAGGGAAAAGAAGAGTAAATCCAGGGGAGAGGGAAAAGAAGAGTAAATCCAGGGGAGAGGGAAAAGAAGAGTAAATCCAGGGGAGAGGGAAAAGAAGAGTAAACCCAGGGGAGAGGGAAAAGAAGAGTAAACCCAGGGGAGAGGGAAAAGAAGAGTAAACCCAGGGGAGAGGGAAAAGAAGAGTAAACCCAGGGGAGAGGGAAAAGAAGAGTAAACCCAGGGGAGGGGGAAAAGAAGAGTAAACCCAGGGGAGAGGGAAAAGAAGAGTAAATCCAGGGGAGAGGGAAAAGAAGAGTAAATCCAGGGGAGAGGGAAAAGAAGAGTAAACCCAGGGGAGAGGGAAAAGAAGAGTAAACCCAGGGGAGAGGGAAAAGAAGAGTAAATCCACGGGAGAGGGAAAAGAAGAGTAAACCCAGGAAGAAGAAGAGAATCAGTTTTTCTCTTCAAAACAACTCATGTGACATCTAATGGGGTAAACAGTTTTTTAATAGCCCACTGATTGTCACACTAATCCTGGGGTATAGGATAGATACCCATTCCCAAAAACACAGACAAAGACAATACAATCACCACTTCCCGTGTGGAATCAACTTTTTACTCATGGAAAGTGGGACAATGTAAAAAGATTTGCTCAAAACTAAAATGGGGGCAGATTGGGGCCCTTTTAGATGTAACCAACACTGTCGACCGGTTTCAGTGGCCTCATTTTAGTAACGCCACATTCATCAGGACAGTCTAAGCTTCCTCAAAAGCTGGTGTATTTCATTCTTTGACAACCAGTTTTATGAGAAAAAGAGGTTAAAAACGGTAGGTGGCATAGTACATTACCACCTTGCCGTCGGTGTCATAGGGCTGGAGCAGTCAGGGTGAGAAACCTGTGGGATCAAAAAGATGGTAAACCACAGTCACTGGGCAGCTGCTAAATTCCACCAACTGGATTAGGATGGCACAGAACTAGCGTACCATCTAAACAAGCAAACACAGCCCATGGCTATCGCAAACCACCCCCTCATCACTCAATCTCGGTTTCTAAATCTCATCTCCTTGGTATCAAGAATGCCACCTATATTAGGTAACCACAGTGCTATTTGGGAATAGACACACTATATGCGGTAGTTCTAACACTGACATAGCGTGCTCTTTAGAAAAGATTTGTACAAATGTGTTTTAAAAAAACAGAGAGGCCACAACTCACCCTTGGTGTTCTCTCCCTCTTGTTCTAGAAAATGGTGTGCCTCAGAGTAGAGCACAACTTAACTGTCCAGGTCGTGTGTAAAGCATCTGTAAATAATTACAGAAAGATGAACAGTGTTATAGGTACTGGGAATCATAAGATGTTAATACAAGGAGACCACAAAATAAATCATGTGGATAGTTAATAAATGGCAGAGATGTTGTATAGGCAAGAAATGCTATCCCAATTACAAGTGGAAGCTTTAAAACATACATTCCACCATCCATCTTCACATGTACTCACAGAGCAGTGTTCTGGGTACTGGCTATCATAAGATGTTAATTCAAAAAAACCACAAAATGAATCATGTGGACGGTTATTTAAAGGGAAGAGATGTTGTATGGGCAAAGAATGCACAGAGTCCCAAAGGGAGATGCCAACATACTTAATTTGGCAAAGTATACAATAGAGGAGGGAACAGCTCGACTATCCCAATTACGAGTAGGGAGTTCAAACATCCATTTCACCATCTATCTTTACATGTACTTACTTTTGATCTGCAGCACACAGGCACCTTCTCAATCCAAACGAAGTGCTCGGCATAGGCGTGTGTATCGCCTTACTAGAAACCCCTATAGTAAAATAGGAAAGGTGAAAGCGGAACCGTTTGCATTGCCGCCTCACGTGACACGAGTTAGTGTGTCACATGCACACTTATCTGCCTACGCGATTGGCCAGCTCAGGGCAACGAACGTCCCCTGTGAAGCACGTGCATCTCTGCATTGAACAAGGTCAGGCACCACGTACAAAGCTAAGGAAACACCCCCTTTGGTGTGCGCGCATCTCCGTGCATATAGAGGCCAAAAAGAAGTACCCGCACGGAATCGAGTGCCGCACAATAGCCACAGTACTAGGCAGCACTGCCTGCGAGCCACGCACTCAAGCTGCATATATGCAGCAAACAGCAGCAACCCGCCAAGGAGGCACCCTCCCTCCAGTGCCACTTATTTAGGAGAATTAATTAAGTGCTTGTCAAAAACACACAAAAACTCCCTTGGGCATGTACTTACTCACAGGGAACACTAGGTCTAACATCCTGAGGGTCATAGCATAATTCAATCAACCATCTCAAAAAGTAACCACTCACAAGTATTGGTGCTAGTGGCTCAGGACATCATGGCCAATGAATGCCAAGGTATATTTTCATTTAGACCCACTTTGTCAGTTTTTAAATGAAAAACCCATTTTTGCTCCCATTTCAATAGGAGGAGACTCATGTCCCCTCCTCTTCTGGGACATTTTACTTTTTCTATGATGGTCCACTCAATTTCCGAGGCCTGGTGTTTGAGCCTCTGAAAGTGGTCAACCATAGGGGCATTCTCCCGGTGGGTTCTAATACATGATAGGTGTTCCTGGATACCTTTCTTAATTGGCCTTGTGGTCATGCCAATATATCTTTTGTCACAGGGGCACCATATCATGTAAATGACATTAGATGTATTGCAATTCGTGAGGGCAAGTTGTTTCCACAGTGTTTTTAAACCAAGGTCTAATGTTTTGGTGCGTTTTGTAAGGCTACAAACGTTACACTGACCACATGGTGTGTGTCCTTGTGGGGCACTGTTATTCCACAGGGTAGTTTGTCCTGTTGCTTCCTGGGCTGGTGTGTAGGAATGTATCAGAGTATCCCTTAGATTTTTTCTTTTTTTCATGGCAAATCGAGGTAAAGGCAAGTTGACCTGCCCTACATTGAGTATGGGCCATAGCTTAATGATTTCCCTTTTAATCAAGTTGATTTTGTTGGAGTAACTAAAAACTGCTGTGATCGTATTGTCTCCCACAGGTCGTGCTTTTTGTTGTAAGGTTAAATCCCGCGGGATGTCTTTGGCTCGTTTCCTTGCCATTCTCACAGTTTTTTTTAGGGTAACCACGTTCTAAAAGGCGATCTGTGAGTCCCTGTAGGTTATATTCCTGCGTGGTAGAGCAGTTACGCCTATAGCGCAGAAACTGTCCAAAGGGTACATTTTCTCAAAGACATTTCGGATGAAAGCTGGTGTAATCCAAAAGGGAATTGCGATCAGTGGGTTTTCGAAAGATGGTGGTAACTAGAGCGCCCGAGCTAGGTTTAATTTCTACATCAAGAAAGTGTATAATCTCTTTTGAGATACAATGTGTGAACTTAAGATATCTATCTCTGGAATTCAACCAAGTCAGAAATTCTTTGAATTGATCTTCCGTTCCTGTGAAAACCTGGACTGGATTGACCTCCTTCCTCTCTGACCAACCTTCCCAGGTTCAACTGCGCCCTTTTCTCTCCTTCATCCCACTCACCGCCTGTGGTGTCCCTCAGGGCTCTTTCCTTTCACCATGGCTTTTCAACATCTAGCTTTCCTCTCTAGCCCATTTGATCTCTGCCTCCTCTACTAACTTACAGTGTTATGAGGATGACACAGTTCTCCTTCAAGGTTCCCTCCACTGCCTATTCTTCTTTCTCTCTCATTCCTCACTGTCTGTTTTTTATTCAGGCATGGTGCACTGCTAACAATCTCTGCCTTAATGCCAGTTAGACTGGGATCCTTCTCATTGGGACCCCAGTTACCTCTTCCCGCCTACACTCTGGCCACTCCATGGGCCCCCTTACCTCACCCTGCTGTGAGGAAAAAAACCTTGGTGTCATCTTCAACTCCTCTCTCTCCTTCTCTCCTCACATCACAGACTTTGCCAAGAAGGCCCACTTTCAGCTTCACCTTCTCAGAGGAATTCTCCCTGTCCCCACCTTTCCCCAGAAACCCAATGTCTCCAGAGCTCTGGTCCTCTCCAGGCTGGACTACTGCAACAGCCTCTTCCTCAATCTGCCTAACTCCTCCCTTCACGCCCTTCAACTAATCCAGAATAGGACTGCAAGACTTATCTTTGTCCTCAGGCCCAGGGACCACATCTCTCCAGCCCTAAAACCTCTCCACTGGCTCCAGTTGCTCTGAGGATCAAGTTCAAGACCCTCTGCATCATCTACAAGGCTCTCTGGGGCCTGGACCCCGCTGCATCCAAATCCCTCTCCTTAAATACCTCCTTGCTAGAGCCCTTCAGTCTTCTAGCTCCAACTCTCTGCAGATTAGTCGATTTTCCAAGCAGAGAGTGGATGTAAATCTCTCTCCTCGGCAGGTGCCTCCCTCTGGAATGGCCTCCCTACCCCTCTCAAATTTGAGCCAGATCTCCTTAAGTTCTGGAAGCTTCTCATGACCCTCTTTTTCTCTTCCTCCTTCCAACTTGCCTCTCACTTTATCTCACAATCCCAGGACATCCTGTCCACCCTCTCCTCCCCTCCCCCTCCTATTCCCTCTCAGTCTGTGCTTGATGACCCTCCTTTAACCTTCCCCAACCCTCCTTCTCGTCCTTTCCTCTATTCTCCCCTGATGAGGTTGCTAGACAAGTCCGATCTATGAAAGCCTCGTCTAAACAGGTTCATCCCTGTTCTTCTAAAACCATCAAGGACCACATTGACACACTCGCTCTGGCTCTTGCCGATTTTCGCAACTATTGCTCTGCCTCAGGATCCTTCCCCTCCACTATGAAGCCTTCCCTTGTGCATCCTCTTTTCAAGAAACTCACAGTTGGTCCTTCTAACTATCATCCAATTTCCAAACTACTGGAAAAGCTGGCCATCTCTCAGCTAAACCTTCTTTCCGATTCTGTTGGATGTCTCCATGACCACCAGTCTGGCTTCAGAGCTGCCAGAAGCACGGAAACTGCTCTCCTGAACATCCGTGAAGATCTGCTCTCCAACCTTGACTCTAACACTCTTTCTGTCCTCATCCTACTCGATCTCTCTTCTGCCCTCGACACGGTCAACCATACCATCCTGCTCAACCGTCTCCGTGATAACCTGGGTATCACTGATCAGTCTCTGGCCTAGCTGACCTCTTTCCTCTCTGATCGGCCCTCCCAGGTCCAACTTGGGTCCTTCCTATCATCTATCTTCCTCTCTACCTGTGGTGTTCCCCAGGGGTCTAACCTCTTGCCCTGGCAACTCTCGCCCACTGCATTGTCATTTTCTGATCAAAATTCCAGTGCTACGCTGATGACACTCAAATCATGTTCAGGCTTCCCTCGGCCACCTCCTCTCCCTCTCTCATCTCTGATTGCCTAATCGCCATTCAAGATTGGTGTGCCGCCAATGATCTTTGTCTGAATGCCAGCAAGACGGAGATCCTCCTCATTGGCACACCTTCATCATCCTTTCCCCTCACTCTCTGGCCGGCCTCCCTTGGCCCTCCTCCTACCCCACCTACAAGGCTAAGAAACTCAGGGTCATCTTTGACTCTACACTTTCCTTCTACACCCACATCTCTGAGATCTGTCAAAGTTCCTACTGCACCTCTTCAGAGGTTCTCTGCCGTTCCTCTTCTTCCCCCAGAAGCTCAAAGTCTCCCAAGCTCTGGTTCTCTCAAGGTTGGACTACTATAACAGCCTCTTTCTAAATCTACCTGCCGCTACCCTCCGCCCTCTGAAACTAATCCAGAACAGCACTGCGAGACTTGTCCTTGCCCTCAAGCCCTTGGATCATATCTCTCCAGCTCTGAAATCCCTCCATTGGCTCCCAGTAGATACAAGGATTAAATTCCAACCACTATGCATTGTCCACAAGGCTTTCTGGGGCCTGGGTCCAAAATACCTTCAGCTATCTCTCCGCAAATATCTCCTCTCTCGAGCTCTTCGCTCCTGTACCTCTAACTCCCTCAGGGTCAGTCGTTTTAAAAAGAAACAAGCTGGGGGTAGATCTCTGTCTTTGGCTGGAGCCTCCCTCTGGAACAGCCTCCCTGCCACTCTAAAACTTGAGGAAACCATCGCCGGTTCCGGAAGCACTTCAAGACCATCCTCTTTGATTCTGCCTTCGCTCCCCCTGTCCCCTGCTGATCTGCTGTCTCTTGGCACCGTGCACCTGGCCACCCGCTGTCCTCCGGGCCCAGGTACCTGCTCACCCTGACACCCTTCCGCACTGCCTCCTGCCCACCCCTTGCACTGGGGACTGTATCAGTACCCTTACAGTCCTCCATCCCATTTTCTTCTTTTCTGCACTTATCAGACTTACCCAGTCTGCTGCCGTAAACACAGCACTTGCTGGCTGCACCACCACTGTTTATTGCCTCTATTATTTATTTATATTTATTATTATTTATCTGTTCTCCTCTGCTCCGCACTTTCCATTCTCCCCCTTCCATGCACTTTTTCCTGTTTCCCATTCCCATGCACTTCCGTGTTCTCAATGTCACTGGGCCCAGCAAGATCGTTGTTTTGTTCTCCCTTGTTCCCCCCCTTGCCGTGTTGCACTCTGAAACACTTGGGTACGAGCGTGATACAAATAAATGATCATATCATATCATATCATATCATTCCCTCTCCCCCTCCCCTGCAAATGTCCCCCTCTGCCTCTTTGACTGGCTGCCTGGTTCCTTCAAATTCTTATAGGGCACGAGGCCCTTCACGGCCAGTCTACCCTTGCACTTGGTCTTCCCTGATCCCCCACACCCGTAACCTGTGCTCGCCCTTCCGGACTCCCTCACACTGCACTAGCCTGGCTGTGCCAGCACCGCCCCTCGCACTTAGCATGTGGATGTTCATTCCCCTGGCACTGTCTACATGGCCTCCCCTTAGCACTCGTCTAACCCATGGGCCCTTCCTCCCTGTCCGACACTTCCCCCCACCTCTCTACCCCACGCATCTTTATTTATTTATTGGTTATTTGTAATGCACAATATACAGCACAAATTGTGTTTCAAGGCGCATCAAGACAGGGGTGGGGGAGTCGGGAGGAGAAGAGGGAAGGAAATAAAAACAAACGTTCTTAAAAAGTCTTGAAACCTTTGGAATGTGCAAGTGCTACAGAATGAGAGAGGGGGCGAGGGAGAGTGCAGGAAGGGGGGCAGGGAAGAAGACAATAGCTTTCTCACTAGGATGATTTGGAACGTGCAAGTGCTGAAAATGAAAAAGTGGGTGAGGTAAAAGGTACAATATAAAAACTAATTATGAGTGCAGGAACAAGTCGGTAAACTGCATTGAGGAAAACCAGCCATGCAATTGTGTAAGGCAAGTAAGAGTGACCGCAGTCTGCTAAAGCTCACCTCATGGAGTGAGGGGCTATGTCAGGCATACCGACAAGCAATTATGGCATAAACAGGTAAGAGTGACTGCAGCCTGGAAAAGTCTCACCTCATGGAATGAGGGGCTACAGCAGGTATACAAATGCACAATTATGGTATAAACAGGTAAGAGTGACTGCATCCTGGAAAAGCCTCGTCTCTTGGAATGAGGGGCTATATCCGGCATACAGACAAGAAATTATGGCATAAACATTAAGAGTGACTGCTGACTGGAAACGCCCATCTCATGGAATGAGGGACTACATCAGGCATACAGACAAGCAATTATGGCATAAAAAGGTAAGAGTGACTGCAGCCTGGTAAAGCCTTGTCTCATGGAATGAGGGCCTACATCAGGCATACAGACAAGCAATTATGGCATAAACAGGTAAGAGTGACTGCAGCCTGGAAAAGCCTCCCCTTATGGAATGAGGGGCTACATACAGCATATAGAAAAGCAATTATGGCATAAACAGGTAAGAGTGATTGCAACCTGGAAAAGCCTTGTCTCATGGAATGAGAGCCTACATCAGGCATAAAGTCAAGCAATTATGGCATAAAAATATAAGAATGACTGCAGTCTGGAAAAACCTTGCCTCATGGATTGAGGGGCTACATTAGGCATAGAGACAAGTAATTATGGCATAAACAGGTAAGGGTGACTGCAGCCTGGAAAAGACTCGCCTCATGGCATGAGGGGCTTCATCAGGCATACAGACAAGCAATTAGTGCATAAACAGGTAAGAGTGACTGCAGTCTGGATATTCCTCACCTCATGGATTGGGGGGCTACATCAAGCATACAGACAAGCAATAAGTGCATAAACAGGTAAGAGTGACTGCAGCCTGGAAAAGCCTCCCCTCATGGATTGAGGGGCTAAATCAGGCCTACAGACAAGCAATTGCGGCATAAAAAGGTAGGAATGACCGCAGTCTGGAAAAACCTTGCCTCATGGATTGAGGGGCTACATCAGACATACAGACAAGCAATTATGGCATAAACAGGTAAGAGTGACTGCAGCCTGGAAAAGCCTCGCCTCATGGATTGAGGGCTACATCAGGCCTACAGAGAAGCAATAATGGCATAAAAAGGTATGAATGACTGCAGTCTGGAAAAACCTTGCCTCATGGATTGAGGGGCTACATCAGGCATAGAGACAAGCAATTATGGCATAAACAGGTAAGGGTGACTGCAGCCTGGAAAAGACTCGCCTCATGGCATGAGGGGCTTCATCAGGCATACAGACAAGCAATTAGTGCATAAACAGGTAAGAGTGACTGCAGTCTGGATATTCCTCACCTCATGGATTGGGGGGCTACATCAAGCATACAGACAAGCAATAAGTGCATAAACAGGTAAGAGTGACTGCAGCCTGGAAAAGCCTCCCCTCATGGATTGAGGGGCTAAATCAGGCCTACAGACAAGCAATTGCGGCATAAAAAGGTAGGAATGTCCGCAGTCTGGAGAAACCTTGCCTCATGGATTGAGGGGCTACATCAGGCATACAGACAAGCAATTATGGCATAAACAGGTAAGAGTGACTGCAGCCTGGAAAAGCCTCGTCTCATGGAATGGGGCTACATCAGGCAGGCAGACAAGCAATTGTGGCATAAACAGGTAAGAGTGACTGCAGCCTGGAAAAGTCTTGCCTCGTGGAATGAGGGCAACATCAGGCATACAGACAAGCAATTATGGCATAAATAGGTAAGACTGACTGCAGCCTGGAAAAGCCTTGCCTCATGAATGAGGGGCTGCATCAGGCATATGGATGCACAATTATGGCATAAACAGGTGAGAGTGACTGCATCCTGGAAACGCCCATCTCATGGAATGAGGGACTACATCAGGCATACAGACAAGCAATTATGGCATAAACATTAAGAGTGACTGCACTCTGGAAAAACCTTGCCTCATGTATTGAGGGGCTACATCAGGCATATAGACAAGCAATTATGGCAAAAACAGGTAAGTGTGACTGCAGCCTGGAAAAGCCTTGCCTCTTGGCATGAGGGGCTACATCAGGCATACAGACAAGCAATTAGTGCATAAACAGGTAAGAGTGGCTGCAGTCTGGAAATTCCTCACCTCATGGATTGAGGGGCTACATCAGGCATACAGACAAGCAATAAGTGCATACATAGGTAAGAGTGACTGCAGCCTGGAAAAGCTTCACCTCATGGATTGAGGGGCTACTTCAGGTCTACAGACAAGCGATTATGGCATAAACAGGTAAGAGTGACTGCATCCTGGAAAAACCTCGTCTCATGGAATGAGGGGCTACATCAGGCATACAGACAAGCAATTATGGCATAAACATTAAGTGTGACTGCTGACTGGAAACGCCCATCTCATGGAATGAGGGACTACATCAGGCATATAGACAAGCAATTACGGCATAAATAGGTAAGAGTGACTGCAGCCTGGAAAAGCCCCACATATGGAATGAGGGGCTACATACAGCAGATAGAAAAACAATTATGGCATAAACAGGTAAGAGTGATTGCAGCCTGGAAAAGCCTTGTCTCATGGAATGAGAGCCTACATCAGGCATACAGACAAGCAATTATGGCATAAAAAGGTATGAATGACTGCAGTCTGGAAAAACCTTGCCTCATGGATTGAGGGACTACATCAGGCATACAGTCAAGCAATTATGGCATAAACAGGTAAGAGTGACTGCAGCCTGGAAAAGCCTTGCCTCATGAATGAGGGGCTGCATCAGGCATATGGATGCACAATTATGGCATAAACAGGTAAGAGTGACTGCATCCTGGAAACGCCCATCTCATGGAATGAGGGACTACATCAGGCATACAGACAAGCAATTATGGCATAAACACTGAGAGTGACTGCAGACTGGAAACGCCCATCTCATGGAATGAGGGACTACATCAGGCATACAGACAAGCAATTATTGCATAAACAGGTAAGAGTGACTGCAGCCTGGTAAAGGCTTGTCTTGTGGAATGGGGACCTACATAAGGCATACAGACATGCAATTATGGCATAAACAGGTGAGAGTGACTGCAGTCTGGAAATTCCTCACCTCATGGATTGGGGGGCTACATCAGGTATATAGACAAGCAATAAGTGCATAAACAGGTAAGAGTGACTGCAGCCTGGAAATGCCTCGCCTCATGGATTGAGGTGCTACATCAGGCCTACAGACAAGCAATTATGGCATAAAAAGGTAAGAATGACTGCAGTCTGGAAAAACCTTGCCTCATGGATTGAGGGGCTACATCAGGCATACAGAGAAGCAATTATGGCATAAACAGGTAAGAATGACTGCACTCTGGAAAAACCTTGCCTCATGTATTGAGGGGTTACATCAGGCATATAGACAAGCAATTATGGCATAAACAGGTAAGGGTGACTGCAGCCTGGAAAAGCCTCGCCTCTTGGCATGAGGGGCTACATCAGGCATACAGACAAGCAATTAGTGCATAAACAGGTAAGAGTGGCTGTAGTCTGGAAATTCCTCACCTCATGGATTGAGGGGCTACATCAGGCATACAGACAAGCAATAAGTGCATAAATAGGTAAGAGTGACTACAGCCTGGAAAAGCCTCACCTCATGGATTGAGGGGCTACATCAGGCATACAGACAAGCAATAAGTGCATAAACAGGTAAGAGTGACTGCAGCCTGGTAAAGCATTGTCTTGTGGAATGGGGGCCTACATAAGGCATACAGACATGCAATTATGGCATAAACAGGTAGGAGTGACTGCAGTCTGGAAATTCCTCACCTCATGGATTGGGGGGGCTACATCAGGCATACAGACAAGCAATAAGTGCATAAACAGGTAAGGGTGACTGCAGCCTGGAAATGCCTCACCTCATGGATTGAGGTGCTAGATCAGGCCTACAGACAAGCAATTATGGCATAAAAAGGTAAGAATGACTGCAGTCTGGAAAAACCTTGCCTCATGGATTGAGAGGCTACATCAGGCATACAGAGAAGCAATTATGGCATAAACAGGTAAGAATGACTGCACTCTGGAAAAACCTTGCCTCATGTATTGAGGGGTTACATCAGGCATATAGACAAGCAATTATGGTATAAACAGGTAAGGGTGACTGCAGCCTGGAAAAGCCTCGCCTCTTGGCATGAGGGGCTACATCAGGCATACAGACAAACAATTAGTGCATAAACAGGTAAGAGTGGCTGCAGTCTGGAAATTCCTCACCTCATGGATTGAGGGGCTACATCAGGCCTACAGACAAGCAATTATGGCATAAACAGGTAAGAGTGACTGCATCCTGGAAAAACCTTGTCTCATGGAATGAGGGGCTACATCAGGCATACAGACAAGCAATTATGGTATAAACAGGTAAGAGTGACTGCAGCCTGGAAACGCCCCGCTTATGGAATGAGGGGCTACATACAGCATATAGAAAAACAATTATGGCATAAACAGGTAAGAGTGATTGCAGCCTGGAAAAGCCCATCTCATGGAATGAGGGACTACAGCAGGCATACAGACAAGCAATTATGGCATAAATAGGTAAGAGTGACTGCAGCCTGGAAACGCCCCGCTTATGGAATGAGGGGCTACATACAGCATATAGAAAAACAATTATGGCATAAACAGGTAAGAGTGATTGCAGCCTGGAAAAGCCTTGTCTCATGGAATGAGAGCCTACATCAGGCATACAGACAAGCAATTATGGCATAAAAGGTATGAATGACTGCAATCTGGAAAAACCTTGCCTCATGGATTGAGGGACTACATCAGGCATACAGTCAAGCAATTATGGCATAAACAAGTAAGGGTGACAGCAGCCTGGAAAAGCCTTGCCTCAAGGCATGAGGGGCTACATCAGGCATACAGACAAGCAATTAGTGCATACACGGGTAAGAGTGACTGCAGTCTGGAAAAGCCTCGCCTCATGGATTGAGCGGCTACATCAGGCATACAGACAAGCAATTATGGCATAAACAGGTAAGAGTGACTGCAGCCTGGAAAAGCCTTGTCTCATGGAATGAGAGCCTACATCAGGCATACAGACAAGCAATTATGGTATAAACAGGTAAGAGTGACTGCAGCCTGGAAAAGCCTCGTCTCATGCAATGAGGGGCTACATCAGGCATACAGACAAGCAATAAGTGCCTAAACAGGTAAGAATGACTGCAGCCTGGAAAAGCCTCGCCTCATGGATTGAGGGGCTACATCAGGCATACAGACAAGCAATTATGGCATACACAGGTAAGAGTGACTGCAGCCTGGAAAAGCCTTGTCTCATGGAATGAGAGCCTACATCAGGCATACAGACAAGCAATTATGGCATTCTCATGTAAGAGTGACTGCATCCTGGAAAAGCCTCGTCTCATGCAATGAAGGGCTACATCAGGCATACAGACAAGCAATTATGGCATACACAGGAAAGAGTGACTGCAGCCTGGAAAAGGCTTGTCTCATGGAATGAGAGCCTATATCAGGCATACAGACAAGCAATTATGGCATAAACAGGTAAGAGTGACTGCAGTCTGGAAATTCCTCACCTCATGGAATGAGGGGCTACATCAGGCATACGGATGCACAATTATGGCATAAACAGGTAAGAGTGACTGCAGTCTGGAAAATCCTTGCCTCATGGATTGAGGGGCTACAGCAGGCATACAGACAAGCAATTATGGCATACACAGGTATGGGTGAATGCAGCCTGGAAAAGCCTCGCCTCATGGCATGAGGGACTACATCAGGCATGCAGACAAGAAATTATGTCATAAAAAGGTAAGAGTGGCTGCATTCTGGAAAAGCCTTGCCTCGTGGAATGGGGGCTACATCAGGCATACAGACAAGCAATTATGGCATAAACAGGTAAGAGTGACTGCAGTCTGGAAATTCCTCACCTCATGGATTGAGGGGCTACATCAGGCATACAGACAAGCAATTATGGCATACACAGGTAAGAGTGACTGCAGCCTGGAAAAGCCTTGTCTCATGGAATGAGAGCCTACATCAGGCATACAGACAAGCAATTATGGCATTCTCATGTAAGAGTGACTGCATCCTGGAAAAGCCTCGTCTCATGCAATGAAGGGCTACATCAGGCATACAGACAAGCAATTATGGCATACACAGGAAAGAGTGACTGCAGCCTGGAAAAGGCTTGTCTCATGGAATGAGAGCCTATATCAGGCATACAGACAAGCAATTATGGTATAAACAGGTAAGAGTAACTGCAGCCTGGAAAAAGCCTTGCCTCATGGAATGAGGGGCTACATCCGGCATACTGACAAGCAATTATGGCATAAACAGGTAAGAGTGACTGCAGTCTGGAAATTCCTCACCTCATGGAATGAGGGGCTACATCAGGCATACAGATGCACAATTATGGCATAAACAGGTAAGAGTGACTGCAGTCTGGAAAATCCTTGCCTCATGGATTGAGGGGCTACAGCAGGCATACAGACAAGCAATTATGGCATACACAGGTATGGGTGAATGCAGCCTGGAAAAGCCTCGCCTCATGGCATTAGGGACTACATCAGGCATGCAGACAAGAAATTATGTCATAAAAAGGTAAGAGTGGCTGCATTCTGGAAAAGCCTTGCCTCGTGGAATGGGGGCTACATCAGGCATACAGACAAGCAATTATGGCATAAACAGGTAAGAGTGACTGCAGTCTGGAAATTCCTCACCTCATGGATTGAGGGGCTACATCAGGCATACAGACAAGCAATTATGGCATTAACAGGTAAGACTGACTGCAGCCAGGAAAACCCTCACCTCATGGAATGAGGGGCTACATCAGGCATACGGATGCACAATTATGGCATAAATAGGTAAGACTGACTGCAGCCTGGAAAAGCCTTGCCTCATGAATGAGGGGCTGCATCAGGCATATGGATGCACAATTATGGCATAAACAGGTAAGAGTGACTACATCCTGGAAACGCCCATCTCATGGAATGAGGGACTACATCAGGCATACAGACAAGCAATTATGGCATAAACATTAAGAGTGACTGCAGACTGGAAACACCCATCTCATGGAATGAGGGACTACATCAGGCATACAGACAAGCAATTATGGCATAAACAGGTAAGAGTGACTGCAGCCTGGTAAAGCCTTGTCTTGTGGAATGAGGACCTACATAAGGCATACCGACATGCAATTATGGCATAAACAGGTAAGAGTGACTGCAGTCTGGAAAAACCTTGCCTCATGTATTGAGGGGCTACATCAGGCATATAGACAAGCAATTATGGCATAAACAGGTAAGCGTGACTGCAGCCTGGAAATGCCTCGCCTCTTGGCATGAGGGGCTACATCAGGCATACAGACAAGCAATTAGTGCATAAACAGGTAAGAGTGGCTGCAGTCTGTAAATTCCTCACCTCATGGATTGAGGGGCTACATCAGGGATACAGCCAAGCAATAAGTGCATAAATAGGTAAGAGTGACTGCAGCCTGGAAAAGTTTCACCTCATGGATTGAGGGGCTACTTCAGGTCTACAGACAAGAAATTATGGCATAAACAGGTAAGAGTGACTGCATCCTGGAAAAACCTTGTCTCATGGAATGAGGGGCTACATCAGGCATACAGACAAGCAATTATGGCATAAACATTAAGAGTGACTGCTGACTGGAAACGCCCATCTAATGGAATGAGGGACTACATCAGGCATATAGACAAGCAATTACGGCATAAATAGGTAAGAGTGACTGCATTCTGGAAAAGCCCCACTTATGGAATGAGGGGCTACATACAGCATATAGAAAAACAATTATGGCATAAACAGGTAAGAGTGATTGCAGCCTGGAAAAGCCTTGTCTCATGGAATGAGAGCCTACATCAGGCATACAGACAAGCAATTATGGCATAAAAAGGTATGAATGACTGCAGTCTGGAAAAACCTTGCCTCATGGACAGAGGTACTACATCAGGCATACAGTCAAGCAATTATGGCATAAACAGGTAAGAGTGACTGCAGCCTGGAAAAGCCTTGCCTCATGAATGAGGGGCTGCATCAGGCATATGGATGCACAATTATGGCATAAACAGGTAAGAGTGACTGCATCCTGGAAACGCCCATCTCATGGAATGAGGGACTACATCAGGCATACACACAAGCAATTATGGCATAAACATTGAGAGTGACTGCAGACTGGAAACGCCCATCTCATGGAATGAGGGACTACATCAGGCATACAGACAAGCAATTATGGCATAAACAGGTAAGAGTGACTGCAGCCTGGTAAAGCCTTGTCTTGTGGAATGGGGGCCTACATAAGGCATACAGACATGCAATTATGGCATAAACAGGTAAGAGTGACTGCAGTCTGGAAATTCCTCACCTCATGGATTGGGGGGCTACATCAGGTATACAGACAAGCAATTATGGCATAAACAGGTAAGAATGACTGCACTCTGGAAAAACCTTGCCTCATGTATTGAGGGGTTACATCAGGCATATAGACAAGCAATTATGGCATAAACAGGTAAGGGTGACTGCAGCCTGGAAAAGCCTCGCCTCTTGGCATGAGGGGCTACATCAGGCATACAGACAAGCAATTAGTGCATAAACAGGTAAGAGTGGCTGCAGTCTGGAAATTCCTCACCTCATGGAGTGAGGGGCTACATCAGGCATACAGACAAGCAATAAGTGCATAAATAGGTAAGAGTGACTGCAGCCTGGAAAAGCCTCACCTCATGGATTGAGGGGCTACATCAGGCACACAGACAAGCAATAAGTGCATAAACAGGTAAGAGTGACTGCAGCCTGGTAAAGCCTTGTCTTGTGGAATGGGGTCCTACATAAGGCATACAGACATGCAATTATGGCATAAACAGGTAAGAGTGACTGCAGTCTGGAAATTCCTCACCTCATGGAGTGGGGGCTACATCAGGCATACAGACAAGCAACAAGTGCATAAAAAGGTAAGGGTGACTGCAGCCTGGAAATGCCTCGCCTCATGGAATGAGGTGCTACATCAGGCCTACAGACAAGCAATCATGGCATAAAAAGGTAAGAATGACTGCAGTCTGGAAAAACCTTGCCTCATAGATTGAGAGGCTACATCAGGCATACAGAGAAGCAATTATGGCATAAACAGGTAAGAATGACTGCACTCTGGAAAAACCTTGCCTCATGTATTGAGGGGTTACATCAGGCATATAGACAATCAATTATGGCATAAACAGGTAAGGGTGACTGCAGCCTGGAAAAGCCTCGCCTCTTGGCATGAGGGGCTACATCAGGCATACAGACAAGCAATTAGTGCATAAACAGGTAAGAGTGGCTGCAGTCTGGAAATTCCTCACCTCATGGATTGAGGGGCTACATCAGGCATACAGACAAGCAATAAGTGCATAAATAGGTAAGAGTGACTGCAGCCTGGAAAAGCCTCACCTCATGGATTGAGGGGCTACATCAGGCCTACAGACAAGCAATTATGGCATAAACAGGTAAGAGTGACTGCATCCTGGAAAAACCTCGTCTCATGGAATGAGGGGCTACATCAGGCATACAGACAAGCAATTATGGCATAAACATTAAGAGTGACTGCTGAATGGAAACGCCCATCTCATGGAATGAGGGACTACATCAGGCATACAGACAAGCAATTATGGCATAAATAGGTAAGAGTGACTGCAGCCTGGAAAAGCCCCGCTTATGGAATGAGGGGCTACATACAGCATATAGAAAAACAATTATGGCATAAACAGGTAAGAGTGATTGCAGCCTGGAAAAGCCTTGTCTCATGGAATGAGAGCCTACATCAGGCATACAGTCAAGCAATTATGGCATAAACAAGTAAGGGTGACAGCAGCCTGGAAAAGCCTTGCCTCATGGTATGAGGGGCTACATCAGGCATACAGACAAGCAATTAGTGCATACACAGGTAAGATTGACTGCAGTCTGGAAATTCCTCACCTCATGGAATGAGGGACTTTATCAGGCATACAGACAAGCAATTATGGCATAAATAGGTAAGAGTGACTGCAGCCTGGAAAAGCCCCGCTTATGGAATGAGGGGCTACATACAGCATATAGAAAAACAATTATGGCATAAACAGGTAAGAGTGATTGCAGCCTGGAAAAGCCTTGTCTCATGGAATGAGAGCCTACATCAGGTCTACAGACAAGCAATTATGGCATAAACATGTAAGAGTGACTGCATCCTGGAAAAGCCTCGTCTCATGCAATGAAGGGCTACATCAGGCATATAGACAAGCAATTATGGCATACACAGGTAAGAGTGACTGCAGCCTGGAAAAGCCTTGTCTCATGGAATGAGAGCCTACATCAGGCATACAGACAAGCAATTATGGTATAAACAGGTAAGAGTGACTGCAGCCTGGAAAAGCCTTGCCTCATGGAATGAGGGGCTACATCCGGCATACTGACAAGCAATTATGGCATAAAAAGTAAGAGTGACTGCAGTCTGTAAAATCCTTGCCTCATGGATTGAGGGGCTACAGCAGGCATACAGACAAGCAATTATGGCATACACAGGTATGGGTGAATGCAGCCTGGAAAAGCCTCGCCTCATGGCATGAGGGACTACATCAGGCATGCAGACAAGAAATTATGGCATAAAAAGGTAAGAGTGGCTGCATTCTGGAAAAGCCTTGCCTCGTGGAATGGGGGCTACATCAGGCATACAGACAAGCAATTATGGCATAAAAAGTAAGAGTGACTGCAGTCTGTAAAATCCTTGCCTCATGGATTGAGGGGCTACAGCAGGCATACAGACAAGCAATTATGGCATACACAGGTATGGGTGAATGCAGCCTGGAAAAGCCTCGCCTCATGGCATGAGGGGCTACATCAGGCATACAGACAAGCAATTATGGCATAAACAGGTAAGAGGGACTGCAGCCTGCAAAAGCCTTGCCTCATGGCATGAGGGGCTACATCAGGCATACAGACAAGCAATTATGGCATAAACAGGTAAGAGGGACTGCAGCCTGCAAAAGCCTTGCCTCTTGGCATGAGGGGCTACATCAGGCATACAGACAAGCAATTATGGCATAAACAGGTAAGAGTGACTGCAGTCTGGAAATTCCTCACCTCATGGATTGAGGGGCTACATCAGGCATACAGACAAGCAATTATGGCATTAACAGGTAAGACAGACTGCAGCCAGGAAAACCCTCACCTCATGGAATGAGGGGCCACATCAGGCATACAGATGCACAATTATGGCATAAACAGGTAAGAGTGACTGCAACCTGGAAAAGCCTCGCCTCATGGATTGAGGGGCTACACCAGGCCTACAGACAAGCAATTATGGCATAAACAGGTAAGAGTGAGTGCATCCTGGAAAAGCCTTGTCTCGTGGAATGCAGGGCTACATCCAGCATATAGAAAAGCAACTATGGCATAAACAGGTAAGAGTGACTGCAGCCTGGAAAAGCCTCACCTCATGGATTGAGGGGCTACATCCAGCATACAGACAAGCAATTATGGCATAAAAAAGTAAGAGTGGCTGCAGTCTGGAAAATTCTTGCTTCATGGATTGAGGGGCTACATCAGGCATACACACAATTAAGGCATAAACAGGTAAGAGTGACTGCAGTTTGGAACTTCCTCACCTCATGGATTGAGGGGCTACATCAGGCATACAGACACGCAATTATGGCATTAACAAGTAAGAGTGACTGCAGCCTGGAAAAGCCTCACCTCATGGATTGAGGGGCTACATCCAGCATACAGACAAGCAATTATGGCATAAAAAAGTAAGAGTGGCTGCAGTCTGGAAAATTCTTGCTTCATGGATTGAGGGGCTACATCAGGCATACACACAATTAAGGCAAAAACAGGTAAGAGTGACTGCAGCCTGGAAAAGCCTCACCTCATGGATTGAGGGGCTACATCCAGCATACAGACAAGCAATTATGGCATAAAAAAGTAAGAGTGGCTGCAGTCTGGAAAATTCTTGCTTCATGGATTGAGGGGCTACATCAGGCATACACACAATTAAGGCATAAACAGGTAAGAGTGACTGCAGTTTGGAAATTCCTCACCCCATGGATTGAGGGGCTACATCAGGCATACAGACACGCAATTATGGCATTAACAAGTAAGAGTGACTGCAGCCTGGAAAAGCCTCACCTCATGGATTGAGGGGCTACATCCAGCATACAGACAAGCAATTATGGCATAAAAAAGTAAGAGTGGCTGCAGTCTGGAAAATTCTTGCTTCATGGATTGAGGGGCTACATCAGGCATACACACAATTAAGGCAAAAACAGGTAAGAGTGACTGCAGCCTGGAAAAGCCTCACCTCATGGATTGAGGGGCTACATCCAGCATACAGACAAGCAATTATGGCATAAAAAAGTAAGAGTGGCTGCAGTCTGGAAAATTCTTGCTTCATGGATTGAGGGGCTACATCAGGCATACACACAATTAAGGCATAAACAGGTAAGAGTGACTGCAGTTTGGAAATTCCTCACCCCATGGATTGAGGGGCTACATCAGGCATACAGACACGCAATTATGGCATTAACAAGTAAGAGTGACTGCAGCCTGGAAAAGCCTCACCTCATGGATTGAGGGGCTACATCCAGCATACAGACAAGCAATTATGGCATAAAAAAGTAAGAGTGGCTGCAGTCTGGAAAATTCTTGCTTCATGGATTGAGGGGCTACATCAGGCATACACACAATTAAGGCATAAACAGGTAAGAGTGACTGCAGCCTGGAAAAGCCTCACCTCATGGATTGAGGGGCTACATCCAGCATACAGACAAGCAATTATGGCATAAAAAAGTAAGAGTGGCTGCAGTCTGGAAAATTCTTGCTTCATGGATTGAGGGGCTACATCAGGCATACACACAATTAAGGCATAAACAGGTAAGAGTGACTGCAGTTTGGAAATTCCTCACCTCATGGATTGAGGGGCTACATCAGGCATACAGACATCCAATTATGACATTCAAATTGTGGAAGTACTGAGCATGCAAACATGTCAGAGGGGGAGGAAGGGGTATGCAGAAGGGAGGCAGGTGAAAACAACAGTGAGGAAAAATGGCACACACAGCAACGGAGTCCTTAGCTCATTTAGCTACCTTTGGGGCAACATGTGAAATGCTTATATTTAACCCAGATAAGGCAAAAGAATTCGCTGAGCTATTTGATTAGAATACTACCTGTGCAAGTGTTATCAAAACCAAATTGCATAAACATTTGGTATCTGGATACAAAAGAGTGGGCAGTACGGAGCCATATTTAATACAATTTCCAGATAGAAGGTGGCGTAATGACTTCATGCGATTCAAATGCAATGAGTTGCTGACTAGGGAAATTATAGACTCACGAGAGAGAGGGAACGAAGTTCCATCATTGTGCCGGTTCTGTGGCATATTCGGGTTAACAGAGACACTGCAGCATCTATTGATGTATTGTAATTCAGTGAGAAATGAACGTATATACCATTTTCTGAAATTTGTAAACGGTGATAATGAGGATCTTGAAAGGTTCTGGCTTGACATGTTGTACGGGGAAGCTACCTCGCTGCAGCTTGCTGTAGTCAGATTTGGAAGAAATAACTGTCAGTTGATACCGTTCCCCTAATTGAGCAAATGCAATGCTTTATAGAGGCACTCCAGTGAATGCGATGTGTCTGGTTTGATATAACGATGTTGGTCCATCATAGGTTTTCTTAGGTACTGTTTCGATCATAAGGAGACAATGTGAATCGGCAATAAGTGGAGAAATGAAGTTTTAGGCCGGACATTGATTGTATCTGTATATCAATTTCTAGAACCATTCCATCCAAATGATATTCTTTTATTTTGTTTTGTATTAACTGCTGTTTATATTGTTTTTAGTATTCTATGATGAATTATTTCTTCCTTATACAGAGATGTCTTCTTTTCTGTATATCAAATCGTTTTTGTAAAGGTTATGTATAACCCATACAAATAAATAAATAAATAGAAATGGCACAAGCAATACATGTGAACAATTAGCGAGCAATGCAAGGGTGGGCTGAAGAATGGGTGCACAGTTTGAAAAGCCTCGACCCGTGGAGGAGGGGGCTACATCAAGTATGCAGCTGAGGAAGTAGGCAGTAATGCAAGTCCTTCCCCTGAGGTGCAGTGGGCTACAACAGTTACCGCCTCAAGTAAAATGCAAGGCTGCACAAGTAAACCCAAATAATACAGCAGGTAAGCGCAGCGCACAGCACAAGCTGCGAATAAGTCACACCGTTGATGCAGGCATGTCTTGTTACTGCACTGGCACGATGTGAATGACACAAGGCCTAGTAGGACGGTTTTTGTTTTTCATCATCCCTGTTTCCACCCCACCCCCCTTTGTCTTGTTGCTCCTTGAAACAGCTTTTGCTGCATAGATGCATTATAAATACCCAATAAATAAAAGAATTACAATCCTTGTGCCTGTAATCTTTTCTGAACCAGACCCCACTCACGCTTGTATATCGTTGCATTTGGGGCTAGCATTCCGCCTCTATTTAACTTCCCTGGACAGAGCTGGGGGACAGTGCGGGGACTCCCCTCTGCCTGTTACCCCTGCTCCCTCCAGGAAACCCTCTAGCATCTTGTTCTGATGCAATCTGAGAGGATTGAATCCCTATGGATGCCCCCTGCATTTTACATGCCTGTAAAAAGCAGGCGGAATCCATAGGGATTCTTTGTAAGGCGGCTGCCACGGATGCACATGTCGGCATTGCCGCGTCTTTGCTGTTGGAGCGGTGGGGAGGGGGGGCGTCAAAAGGAGCACAGAACTGCCCAAATGCCTGCGCCTTTTCTACACCCGCAGCAGAAAATAATGATAACCCCACTGAGATGGTCATGGGCACGCAGGTGTAAGTGTAGGCGTTCCCTTCTGCTGGATTCGCTCTTGATTTAAACTGTTAGGGGCTCATTTTGTTAACAGTGAATCCATGCAGAGGACCGCCAACGCGTACACTTACGTGTCGCTAGTCCCTGCTTGCAACTCTCAAAGGGGAGTGCAAAAGTGAAGAGCAAAGCCTGGCGAATGTGCCCTGACGCTTTACTTCAACTCTCCCCTTTGAGAGAAATATACCTCTGTCATTTGCCCTCATTACGAGGTTGGCGATAACCCGCCGGTGCTACCTTTCATCAGAGGCGTAACACAAAATGTGGGGGCCCCCCTGCAAGCCCTTCTAATGCCCCCCCACTAACACTGCCCCCCCCATCCCCTGGGTATGGGCAGCATGGGGCCCCATGCTCCGCAGGGGCTGCAGGGCCCCCCATTACACAAGTGCCTTTAACAATAAAACGTATTAAAGGCTTTGCAGAGGTTTCCTGGTCTCTGAGTAAATTACATTAAATCGAACATATTGCTATTCCCAGGCATGTCAATGGGTTATATAGAACATGCACCATTTCTTTCGACTCCAAAGGGCTTCCATTACCTGGAAAATTTTATTGGAGACATCCAGGAAGCTTTTGTTCCTTTTTTAAAGAAGGGATCAGACGATTGGAAGTGAATGCCAAATTAGGGTTCCGGAAGAGCATGTCTTTGCTGTTGATGGGTTCCATAGAACTGACAAAGATAGAGGTTCTACTTCGGGAGGATAGCTCAGTGGCAACGTGCTCGCCTTGGAAGCAAGACAGCGCAGGAGCAACACAGGTTCGATCCCCGTGTCCGGGCTTAGACATAAATAACCAATCATAATCGCTCTCTGCTGTTCCTTTATGTATGTGAACCCTGGAGCCCCCCCCCTCCCCCCCCTCCTCACTGGACTAAATATAACAGCCGGGAGTGGTCAAGCAACAACTGTATCTCCATTTCCTGAAACACAAACAGGAAGAACGAACCTCTGAGCTACCGCTAAATATAGCCGGGAAAACATCTGTAATAATATGGCAAAGAGGACACCCTTATCACACCTCAGAGGCATACATTTCGGCCAGGGCCATGTAGCAGGAACTGTATGGAAGTCTGTAGTTAAGGCCGCGCATCTTGTGCTGTAAGGACTCCCTCCCCCCACTATTACATTTCACTGAGATCTCCTACTACCTGGGTATCTTAAACTACACAGCATTAAAGAATTGCTACACCAAAAAGGTTATCTGCCGATCAATCACAGTTTGACAACAATCTTTGTTTGGGAACTAAATATGTACGCTTTTTAAGGGTTTAGGTGGTGTAGGGGTGGTTCTTAAGTGGGGGGCAGGGATGGTAGTCGGGGGTTGGGAGGTGACCCGCCTAAAAAAAAATCTAACACAAACATAATTCAAATTGATTCTGTCGAAGTACTTCGGAAAAACCATGTAGAACCAAAAACTTTAAAAATCACCCTGAAACTGAGTCGAAATCTCAAGAATGCGGAGTCCTTACTTGTCACCCCAATTTCCAGATGTGTGTGCAGAGTGCATTCCAGGATGCACGCACAGCAATCTTCAATAATCTTGTGCGCAGCCTCTGTGCACAACCAGTTAAAGCCATGGCATGGCTGCCAAACATGGCGCCATCCATACATGGCTGTAACTTTGGACTTTCGTGCCAAGCTGGTGTTTCCCGGCACCAAGAGCCTGCCAGGCCCTTCCGCCATCTGTTCTGAGGCTTCTGACCACACCAAAGTAGAAGCAGAAAGTCCATCTGACCTGAAAACACAGCCCTGTAGATGTCTGATACCTTGCAAGGGAAGTGGGGGAGGGAGCGTGGTTTGGCTACCCTGTAAAAAGTCTATTACTGCACCCCCAAACCTGTATATAGTAGTTTACTGGTGTCTGGACAGCATTTGGAACTGCACATATACGAGTGTGAGGTACTTGCTGAGGCCATGCCTTCTTGCACTTGGCCACCATTGCCCACGTCGCCAGCGGATGTGGAGCATTCACCTCTTTGGGGGGTTTACCCGGTGGGGAGGGTATGACTCATCATTGCCTTGACACATTTCCTAATAAGCACCAAATCTAAAGTTTGGGAAAGAATGGGATCCAAATTGGTGGGGAACGTGAACGAGCACCCCCCTTTTAGGTCATTTAAGTCCACAAGGCAAATGCTTGGCATTCTAAAATCACAACTCCTGGCCTAAAAACACAACTGCTAAGGCTGTTGGGGCTCGTGTTCGTTGGGGGTGTCGCGTCAACAAAATGCGTGACAGCCTTTGCGCAAAGGCTATCACGCATTTCACTTATCAAACTAAGAAGTCTCTGTGTTGAAGGAGAAGAGGGGAGAGGGGGCTATCTCCATGGAGGTGCAACATCTCAGGCAGGGGGCTTAAAGGGTTTACCCAAGGACCCAAGGACCTAAGCCACTGCCCACAGAGAGAATAGCATAAGAGCCAGACATATGACAAGTGTGTACTTCTTGCTGCCCTGCTGAGAAGCGCAAACGGGGGTGAGGAATGTATGATGTGATATGATTGGTTATTTATGACACGCTTAATACCCAGAGGTTTCTAAGCGCGGACACGGGGATCGAACCTGTGTTGATCCGTGTAGTCTTTCTTCCAAGGCGTATGGGTTTAGGGGGAGCTCGGTTGTCATGGGTACTTGGTGTAGGGGATTGTTAGGGTAAAGGCGGTTTGAATGGGATGCAGACTATCTTAATTAGAGGATGGGGTGCGGTGTGCGTGTTTCTGGTCTGCACGGTGCATATATGTGGATTTACCAAAGGCATGCAGTTTCACCTATCCGCTGTTCTTTCATGTGCCCTGGCATGGCAGGGCACATGGCATGGCAGGGCACATGGCATGGCAGGCATTTTTCTTCATGATCATTTATTGGATGTTGACCGTTACCTAATGGCGTGAAGAGAATTTGCTCTATATCAGTAACGACCTGGTCACTTGACTCATAATTCACCTCTTAGCACCGCCCCGGCAGGTGGGTGCTGTTTGCCTATGAACAAGAAAGGGTGCAAAGGAGGTTCCAACACCGATAGCTCTCATTTGGGCACAGAGTCCCTTGCAAAATTGACTTGAGTCCTCTGTGATTCATTACTCAGGTGCTTTGAGATTTGTCAGTGTTTACTCGTGTGCACTTTTGTGTATGTGCTTGTGAACCGTGTGAACCTTCGTGTGTAGGTGTGCGCGCATGTGTGTGTTTTTGCGCAGTGTGCACCTTACATACATAGCACCTAGGTCTAGTGCACAGCACGGTCTTCATGGCCCAATGAAAGAAACTGTTACTCAGGATGATGGAGCCGGGAAATGTGCATAGACATGTATGTTGCACAGGTTAATATCCTCCAACTGTATGTTGACAGCGTGCTGCATGTACCTGTTGTAATACTGGCTTTTAGCGGCTCTCGTCCAGAAGCCAAAAAGTGGTGGGGAAGTTAGCAATGGCGTAAAACGTCTCCTTGACACTGTTGGCGGTATGCTGGTACGTTAAGACAACACCGCGGTTCCTAAACTATGACGTCATAGCGCCTAGGAACTGTTGGATTAGGCTGGGGAATATGGGATGAGTCAATCTATGTGCCAAGGCAACAGTACTCTGGAAAGACCAAGGGGCACAAATCTGAGGGCTATCAGGAATTTGAGCTGGGCAATGGTGGAGGTGTCGGTTTGTCTATTGGATCATTATGGCATGGATGGTGTCCAAATCAAGAAAGGAGAAGAACAACCACACTTGCAAAATAATTCAACATGGGCAGTATCATCAATGAATATTATAGATGCTTTCACAGAACTGGCTTTCAGTTAGAAGGCAGTAATAACTAACTATACAAGGAGCAGCGCAGCAGACACTTAGGCAAA
This sequence comes from Ambystoma mexicanum, assembly GCF_040938575.1. NCBI lineage: Eukaryota > Metazoa > Chordata > Amphibia > Caudata > Ambystomatidae > Ambystoma > Ambystoma mexicanum. The sequence goes on along the minus strand of NC_090934.1, from coordinate 1,449,410,972 downwards.
ATCCAGCTGCTGGTAGTTCACAAATATATAAGATCGTTTAAGAAATCATCATTGCAAAGCAATTATATTTTTAATATCAAACAACCAGTCATGCAAGACTAAACGCAATCATTGTTATTCTGTTTGAGGTGGGCTTCTCTCTCTGGCTTGTTTGTTCTTTTGACTGCGTATTGCTTTTCAAAATCAAGTAAAACAATATAGGGTGCCTAGCGGAGTCCTGATTTACCCAGGTGGGTACATGTACAAGAAGAAAATAATCAGGATGAAAAGATCCTACAAGCCATAAAGTTGTTCTGTGTGTGTATGTTTATTTCACAATTACACAGAGCATTTTGTGTTGATTTTACAATTTACTTTACAGTACTTTCGATAAGCACGAAAGTTTTGAGAAAACAAACGGACAAGAGTGATTGTGAACGATGGTAACACGGGTAAGTGTCGACCTCAGAGGTATTGAGGTCAAAACTCCCCAAGGAGGCACATTCCAAAGACAGATGAGGTAGGAAAAAACCTACTATGCATGGGAAGTGCGCCTGATACTTAAGATGGTCCCAGGATTGGTTCACACAAGGTGTACACAACAGTCTTTACAAAACATACACGAGACGGGGATGGTACAGTTGTGTCACGGGGATCGACACAGGTGTGTTTCGGCCAAAATAGGGCTTGATTGAAGCCTGTCTATATGCTGGCCTTCGTCAGGAGGGACACCAATTGTGGTGCTGTCCGTAGAATCTGCTGCTGCAATAGCAGTAGGATGCTGTGGACAATCCTCATCCACTGTGAGCTGAGGACCCTGTAAGCACAGAAGCACCAGACGCACTGCGATTTGGGACCCACCCTGGCCCATACCAGTCTGCGGGACCCTGAGAGACGCCGGCCTTCAGGACACTTCGGCCTACTCTTAAAGTGCAACTTCGCACTAGCAATCCAGCAATTATATGAGGATTGTCCACAGCATCCTACTGCTAGTGCAGCAGCAGATTCTACGGACAGCACCACAATTGGTGTCCCTCCTGACGAAGGCCAGCATATAGACAGGCTTCAATCAAGCCCTAATTTGGCCGAAACACACCTGTGTCGATCCCCGTGACACAACTGTACCATCCCCGTCTCGTGTATGTTTTGTAAAGACTGTTGTGTACACCTTGTGTGAACCAATTCTGGCACCATCTTAAGTCTCAGGCGCATTTCCCATGCATAGTAGGTTTTTTCTACCTCATCTGTCTTTGGAATGTGCCTTCTTGAGGAGTTTTGACCTCAATACCTCTGGGGTCGACACTTACCCGTGTTAACATGGTTCACAATCACTCTTGTCTGTTTGTTTTCTCAAAACTTTCGTGCTTATCGAAAGTACTGTAAAGTAAATTGTAAAATCAACACAAAATGCTCTGTGTCATTGTGAAATAAACATACACACACAGAACAACTTTATGGCTTGTAGGATCTTTTCATATTGCTTTTCAAAATGCCAGGTTCTTTATTTGCCTACTGTGAGGTATTCGATTTACAAGGATATTATTGTTTAATATGATTTGATTCAGCTCTTGGATTTTAATAACTCATGTTTGTTTCAAATGTGTTCAAAGTATTCTGTTTTAGTGTTTTTGTGTAAAAAGTCAGAATTGTTTTTGGCTAATGCACATTAAATAAAAACATTTTTAAAAAACAGGATATTTGATTTGGTTTTCAATAGTGTGTGGAGCACAAATAATTATTTTCCTATTTTAGAAATTGTCTTAAACAAGTTTTGGCACGCTATGGTGATTTAGGAGTTCATCTCACCAAAAGCAGCATTACTGTGATCTGAGTTCTCCTGGTTATTTGGCTGTCTACATGGAGTCAAGGTCGGCATTTGTGTTGAATTATCTCTTTTCTCAAGTAGGGAATTATTTACTAAACATTACAAATGAAACTGATTTATGTTGTTGGGGGCCCGCCAGGGGCATCCTGTGGGCCCCCAGAGTGCTATGGTCACCAGCACTCTGGGGGCCCAGTACCTGTGGGGGGTGGGGCCTGCCCTGGACATCCGGCAGGCCTCATGGTACTACAGGATGCTAGCACCAGTGCGAGTGGGGGCACAGCTAGCCTTGCCCCAGACCGTGCAGGCTTCTGCCACAGTGCTGGCACGAGGGACCCACGGCATCAGGGTATTCAGGCCGTGCCTCCACTGGTAGTCCTGCAGGCCTACATGAAATGAGACACAGACTCAGTCGCTCCTCTTCGGGAGTCTGCAGCCATTCTGTTGCACGTGTCTGCAGAGGCTCCTTTTCAGTGGCGTAACACAAAATGTGGGGGCCCCCCTGCGAGCCATGCTGAGGGGACCCCCCCATCTCGCCAATAAATCACAGGTCGTGCTACACTCTGGGCAGGCCTAGATTATCACACTTGCACAATACGCATGAACGTGCTGCTGAACGGGTATGTCACACACCGTCCTAGGAGAAAGATATAAATATGTGTTTTAATGCAATATACAACACACTTTCTGAGAATAATTGGCTAAAAAACAAGAGTGTTTGCAATTGTTTGCTATTAGAAATGCCATGTCACATTGAAAACATGTCCCACTGGCTGCACAATGTAGACCAGTGTAGACACATAATAACATTACAGTAAAGCATGCCAGGCCACATTTAGCCACATTAAGACATACCTAGACTGGTTGCACCAAAATGCCAGTCAAAGCAATAGCACTCATCAAGAAGAGAGCACACATTAAAGCCAGGGTCTCTGTGGTCTCTAAACACATGGCCAAACTCTTTAAAGTCTGCACAGAACTGGTCAATCCTGTTGCGGTCTCCACCTCTCCTGTTCCCTCGTAGGCCCTCTGTATGGCTGTGGCCTCTCACTTCTCTACTAAAACTCAGGACATCCTGTCCACTATCTCCCTCTTCCTCTCCATCTTTCTCTCTCTGCCCCCCTTTGGCCATCTGTACCTCTCCTCCTCCTTTCTCCTCTTTCTCTCTGAAAACACCTGACAAGGTTTCTAGACAAGTCCGATCCATGAAAGTGTCATCCAAACAGGTGCTCCTCTGCTCCTCCAGAACCATCAAGGACCACATTGACGCCTTCTATGCACCTTGGCTGATTTCTCTAATCCCTCTTTCACCACTGGAGTGTTCCCCTATCCCCTTAAGTACTCCCTTGTGCACCCACTCCTCAAGAAGCTGTCTGCCGAACCTACCTGTCCGGCAAACTATCGGCCAATCTCCATCACCCCTTTCCTGGGCAAACTCTTGGAAAAAAGCTGGCCATCTCCCAGTTTACACTCCACATTGAATCTGTTGGTTGTCTCCATGACCATCGGTCTGTCTTCAGAGCTGCCAGAGGCAAGGAAACTTCTCTCCTGAACACCTGTGAAAATCTGCTCTCTAACCTTGATTCCAGCCTTCCTTCTAACTTTGTGTTATGCGGATGGCTCTCAGCTTTCCTTCAGGCTCCTCTCATCTCTTGCTCATTTCTGACTGTCTATCCGTGATTCAGGATTGGTGCACCTCCAACGATATCTACCTTACTGCCATTAAGATGGAGATACTTCACATTGTGACTCCTGCCCCTGTTTTCCCTCTCTCACTCTGGCCGCCCACCTTGGGCCCTCTTCCTTTTGTGTCATCTTCGACTCCACTCTCTCTTTCTCTCCTCTCATCTCGGACGTCGCCAAGAAGTCCCACTACCAGCTGCTCCTCCTGAAAGGGACTCTTCCCTTTCTCCCTTTCCCCCAGAAGCTCAATGTCTCCAGAGCCCTGTTTCTCTCTAGGCTGGACTTCTGCAACAGCCTCTTTCTCAAGCTGCTTCCTCTACTCTCCGCCCTCTGCACCTAATCCAGAACAGGAAAGCGAGACTTATCCTTGGCCACGAGCCCAGGGATCATATCTCTACAGCCCTGAAATCTCTCCACTGGCTCCTGGTGGTTGCAAGAATCAAGTTCAAAACCATTTGCATTGTCCACAAGGCTTTCTGGCGTTGGGCCCACACTACATCCAATGCTCTCTTCCAAAATACCTTTTTTCTTGAGCCCTTCTCCAGCTACCTCCAACTCTCTAAGGGCTAGACGCTTCTTCTGGCAGAGAGTGGGGGTAGATCTCTCGCCTCTACAGATGCCTCCCTCTGGAATGGCCTCCCTGCCCCTTTCACACTTTAGCAGACCACCTGAGGTTTGGGAAGCAGCTCAAAACCTTCCTCTTCTCCTCTGCTTTCGCTCTCTCCCTCCCCTGCTTACCTACCTGACCTACCTGCCTGCTGGACTGGCAGGTTGCTTGGCTACCCTGAGAGTCTCACTGAATCCAGACTCTTTCTTGATCAGTCACCCTTGCACTGTCTCTGGGCCTACCACGCACTTAGGGACTGTAACTGTAACCCTACAGTCCCTTGTTCTCCTTGCACTACCCAGAGCCGCACTGTCCTGGCTGCACTTACTCAGAGCATTACAGCCCTGTTTTCCCCTCCCTTTCCCCTTGCTTTTCTCATTCTCGTACTTGCACGATTTGAATGACACAAGGCCTAGTAAGATCATTTGTCTTGTCCACCCTCTATCTTCACTCCATTGCTTGCCGGACCAAGAAACACTTGTGTACAGGCATCTTATAATAGACTTATATCATATCATTTTATCACAGATGCTCAAAAAAATATACAATGCTGCAGTAAGAAATGGCTAGACTGGCAGCACGCAAATGCCAATCTAGCCAGGTAATTACACTTAGTGGGACTGCTTTATCAGAAATGCGCAGTTAAAAAAAAGTCATACCAAGCTGAGGAATAACTAGAATGGCTGCACCCAAAGGCCTCTCTAGCCACTAATACAACATATCATGCCTGCTTAGCCTGCACATGGACAACCATTATGATTTATCGCACAATCTCACCGCCCACACATCCCCTCTCCCTCCCATGCCCTACCCCAACCTCCAAAATCAGCTTCTTGGCCCAGAATTACCATTACCTTCACGTTCCTCTTCCTTGTCCCAGAGCTTGTGTATGAGCCTCCTTGCCTCATAGGTAAGTACTGGGATGAGGAAGAGTGGGATTAGGAGTAATGAAGATACAGGTAGCTAAGTCAGGCATTACCTCCATGTACTTCTACCTCATCCCAGTGCTTGTGTATGAGGCATTGTGCCTCATACACAAGTATTGCCTCATACACAAGTACAGGGACAAGGAAGAATAGGGCTAGGAGTAATGACGATTACCTATAAGTAATTAAGGCATTAAATCAAGTAGGGGCTTAACAATATTCAGTTGACTGGGCTGCAGCACTCATCCCCAGAAATGTTGGGCTATGCTGACTCAACCTGGCTGACCTTCAGAGCAGTTGCCTGACAGAACAGGACACAGATGTTAAATGGCACCTGGTTTTCGCTGTTAACAAAGGCCCAGCAGTAACTAACATAAAGCATTTCACTGTTAGTACCTGCATTCAAATGCCACATTTTTTAGGCAATTGAAATTGTGATGTGGGTTTAGTACTTTCATGCCAGGGAAGTGATTGGAAGGGCAGAAAGGGAACAGGAGACAGTTCTTTCTCACAAAAGTTCATAAGTGGGTGCTTTTACACTTAAAGGAAAGAGTTAACTGCTTGTAACATTGAAGCTGCACTAGAATAGTCTCATAAAATGTGTAAAGAAGTTAAATGCCCCCACACAAATATGTTTGCCTCCCCCACCACCCGTGAAGTTAGCGCCTCTCCCAACATTTGAAGGATCAGCCCCCCGAAATGTAGGTTTTGTAGCGCTCCTGAATACAAGCACAAACACCATTCACCATAGACAAGCATGCACACCCAGTCATCCTTACATTTCAGTGTGCACTCTTTCACCATACAGGCACACCCAGGCAGCCACCCATACATTTAACATTTAAGTGTGCACCCTTTCACTGTACACGCACACACGCACACCCAGTCACCCATACATGTGTGTGTACCCTTTCACCATACACACACACAGGCAGTCACCTCCACATTTAAGTGTACACCCTTTCACAATACACTCATACACGCACACGTCATGGGGTTGAGGGGGGCCCTATTACTTCAAAAAGAAATTGGGCCTCAGTATAAGTTTGCCGGTCCAGTAACAACGGTACCGGTAAACTTGCCGGTATCGTTGTTGCCAGACCGGCAATCTACAAGTTCTGCTCGCGGGTGCCTTCCCACCCACCAAGACTGACCTGGCAGGTGTACTGGCATGCACAAGCAGAGCATGTGGGACGCACCGGCACCATGCTGAATGGTGCCGGTGCATCCGAGCTCCCCATTCCCATTGAACCCTATGGGGATCAAATGGGAATGGGGAGCATTTTTTTCCGGCGCACGCGAATGGGCAATTACCGGATCCGGTGGGGCCGTAATGATCCAGTAATTACCCATTTGTGGGTGCTGGAAAAAAGCGCAAGTTTGGCGGCAGCCTGCCAGTTTTACCGGCAAGGCTACCACCAAACTTGAAATGAGGCTGGTTGTTTCTTTTTTAAATCACAGGGCTTCCCCACCCCATGACATGGAGGCCTCCAGCCTGGGGTCTTCCATGTCATGGGATAGGGGGAGCCCTCTGACTTCAAAAAGAAAGTTTCTTTTTGTAGTCACTCTGTCTTTATAAAGATTATTTCTGTTACAGAAATAATTTCTTTATGAAGGCAAAGTGATTTCAAAAAGAAGTTAAAAAAAAGATTTTGAAAAAAACAAAAATTTTTTTTCCATGTGGGGCCCCCTACCAAGACATGTGCTAGCGGGCCCCCCCGCACCACGGGGGCTACGGGGCCCCTGTTACGCCAGTGCTCCTTTTATTAGCTTAAAAGGGCAATACACAGGGGGGGTACACATTCCCCTTAAAGGGGAAACACACTTGGGAGGCTCACACACCACCATTTAGTATACGTTATGATTTGTGTAGATCATTCAAGAAGGGAGGTGCCTGTTCTCCTGACGAAGGACTTTCTAGAAACGCGTTGTCATTTTGCAGGACACCTACCGTGGGTGAATATTGGCATTTCGCTAAAATGAGCATTAACTTTTGTGTTGTTTCATTTACGTACCATTGTGAACAACACTTTCCAGTCTTTGAAATGCAATTTGCTAACTAGTAAGAGTGTGTTTATTCTTACATGATTGGTTGTTTAACGTCACAAATATATTTGTTCTGAAATTATAATTTCTTAAACTCTTTTATATAGTTGTTAACTACTAGCAACTGGGATGGTCCCTAAGTGTGTGCTGCATTGAGACAGAGTTTGCTGTAGGACGTTTGCTTTATTATTGATGTTGTCCATATCATGCCTGAGCTACGCCAGCGGGTGACAACCTGGGGTGGTACCAGCCGGGTGCCATCCTCCTCTACTGTGCCTGTCTCTGGCATGGAGTCCCCCACTCTTCTGGTGGGCCACTGGAGCATGGGAATGTTCCCTCTGACTGCAATTGGCTCCAGCCCGGCTGCTTCCATCATGCAGCGTGGAGAGCTTGTATGTGCATTTTCCCCTTTTAGAGTGGTCGGGACAGGTGCCTTCCACCGGCTTTTATATTGTGCAACATTGTAGAGGTTTTTTCTCATCAGTTTGTTGTTTGCCTGCTACTCAGAATTAATGTGTGTTGTGCTTCCATGTGGACGGTGCACCACAGGTGGTCAGTGCTTGTGCGTATCTGTAAAACGGAAAGGACCAGAAAGCAAGCCTTCTCTGCCTACGCCCCAAGACTATGGAACCTCTGCCCCGTCAGTGCCAGACTCACCCACACGCTCCTACAATTCAGAAAAGAACTCAAGACCCACCTTGTCAAGGAGTCTCTCCTCCTCAAAACCTAGGCCATCACATCCCTCACCGCACCACCTGACTTGCCAGACCCAGCCCGTCTCCTCCCCGCCACCAGGTACAGCTGTACCCCTCCTCTGTTCCCGTCTGTATCGTTCTCCCGCTGTATATCTGTTCTGTTGTTACCACTGAAAAGTGCTCCGTTATGCATCTGTACTGTTGTATACCTCTGTAAAGTACTCTGTTGTGTATCTGTATTGTTGTATACCTCTCTAAAGCGCTACGTTGCTTCTCGAAGTTAGGTCTATGCTCAATAAATACAATAATTATAATAATCTGTATTAAGACTGATAGTAATGTGCATACGCTTTGCTCCTCTGGTAAATCCATACCTCCTAACACTGCAGTGGGCAGAATGTTAGGCACAGCAGCATTGCCAGACAATATCCTTTTTTCCCAGTCATTCTCTTCTCTGGTAACAGCTGGCTTAGGATGCCATCTCTAGGAGTGCTCATTACCATAGCGCTTATTGGAACTGGGCTGCACTTCATCATCCGAATAGGCACTGCCACACTGAGCGGTCAAAAGGAACAATATGGAGGAATTTACATTTTAGAATGCAATGAGGATTGAGAAAGAAGGATGAACATAGGATAGTAAGGAGTGTTTTCGCGATTGACGTAACTTTTTTTTGTCCTGCTTGCTGTCTATGAGGAGTGAAAGCTCAGGAGAAAGTTAATGAGTGCTCGGACTGTGACGGTTCTGAATGTGTCGGTCAGGGTACTGAGCTGTAGGGCATACAGATGGCCAGTGGATGGTCTTTCTATGACATAGTCAAGAGTAACTGGAAATACAGTTACACTTTATATGTCTAGTAGATCTACCTAAACTTTCTAACCAAGAGGCTCACAGCTGGTCTCTCTCACAGCTGGAGTGTGTCAGTCCTCTTGGAAATCACTACTGGTGTTTACATAGAGATCCCGTTCCCCACACCGGCATCACTCCTGGGAGCCAAAGAAGAGTATACACGTCCTTTTTGCATATACTTGCATAATATCCTGGCAGTTAAGGGATTAAAATTGGCACTGGAAAAAGGCACCACACCACACACAAAGCCTGTTCGCAAATAGCTCCGATCGAGCTGCCCACTTGCCTATAAAGTAAAGACAGCGAGGTCAGTGAGTGTAAATGTGTAGCCTGAATAGTGTGACACTAGAAGCTAATACACGAGTGTAGGGTTACAACCCCGCCAAGTGGTGCTTAATGACTGGCTGCACGCAAATTTGAAGGATCAGAATGTGTTTACTTCCTCCACTTATTCTGACTTGCCTTTTTTTTTCCATAAGAAGAAATAATACACCTCAGCTCCCCCTACACTTTGACTGTGACATTTGTCAGGAGCAAATCAGCATTCTATTGGCAGAGGCTCTAAGAACTCAATTGCTCTGAGGTTCTCAAACTCAGCAGAGGTGTGCTGTTGTGACAAAACATAATTCTGATTCTAACTCGGGCAGCGATAACACCCCCACATCTGCAAAACCTACACTGAACAACTGTCTGCAACTGCTCTGCGTACTCACTCGGATGCTACCTCATGCAGCAATAACACCCACACACCTACAAAGCCTACACAGATCAATCGCCTCTTACTGCTCTGAATGCTCACTCTGATGCTACCTCATGCACCAATAACGCCCACACACCTGCGAAGTTTACACTGAAGGAATACCTTTTACTGCTCTGTATACTCACTTTGATGTTACCTCATGCACCAATGTATGTATTTATTGGGTATTTATAATGTGCCTATACACCAAAGGTGTTTCAAGGCACAACAAGACAAGAGGGGGTGGGGGAAACAGGGATGAAGAGAAACAAAAGCGGGCTTACTAGGCCTTGTGACATTCTGATCGTGCAAGTGCAGTAACAAGAAGTGCGGGGGAGGGGGTAAGTGCTGGACAAGGCAGAGGGACCATGGCTTATGTGAGTGGCAGGAGGAGGACACGTGGACAAGTCCCAGGGGAATGCAGAGAGTGCAGGGGAAAGAAGTTCCACGTGCTAAGTACGAAGGACTGGGCTGGAAGGACTCACTGGGGTGCAGGCCCAGCCAGTCTAGTGCAGGGGAAGGGAGCACGGGAGACAAGTGCAGGTATGGGGGAGGGGGGTCAGGGGAGACCAAGTGCAAGTGTAGAGTGGTCGAGGTGGGCCTGGTGCTCTGTAAAAATCAGAAGGAATCAGAAGGAACCAGGCAGTCAGGGACATTATTAGGGGAAGGGTAGAGGAAAGGAAGAATAGAAAAGGAGGATCTTGTGAAGCTTCCAGAAGTTAAGGAGATTCGGCTCAAGTCTGAGAGGGGGAGGGAGGCCATTCCAGAGGGAGGCACCTGCAGAGGAGAGAGATTTAGCCCTCACTCTGCTTGGATAACATTAACAACCACACACCTACAACACCTACACTGAAAGGCCTCCTCTTACTGCTCTGCATACTCACGCTAATGCTAACTCATGCACCAATAACACCTACACACATAAACTAATACTTACGCTGATGCTACCTCATGCACCGATAACACCAGCACAACTACAATAATACTCACACTGATACTACCTCATGCACCAATAACACCCGCACAACTACAATAATACTCACGCTGCTAATACCTCATGCACCAATAACACCCGCACAACTACAATAATACTCATGCTGATACTACCTCATGCACCAATAACACCCGCACAACTACAATAATACTCACGCTGATAATACCTCATGCACCAATAACACCCGCACAACTACAATAATACTCAAGCTGATACTACCTCATGCACCAATAACACCCGCACAACTACAATAATACTCACACTGATGCTACCTCCTGCACCAATTACACACACACACACACCTACAACACCTACACTGAAAGGCCTCCTCTTACTGCTCTGCATAGTAACTCTGATGCTACCTCATGCACCAATAACACCCGCACAACTACAATAATACTCACGCTGATGCTACCTCATGCACCAATAAGACCCGCACAACTACAATAATACTCATGCTGATGCTACCTCATGCACCAATAACACCCGCACAACTACAATAATACTCATGCTGATACTACCTCATGCACCAATAACACCCGCACAACTACAATAATACTCACACTGATACTACCTCATGCACCAATAACACCCGCACAACTACAATAATACTCATGTGATACTAACTCATGCACCAATAACACCCGCACAACTACAATAATACTCACGCTGATACCACCTCATGCACCAATAACACCTGCACAACTACAATAATACTCACGCTGATGCCACCTCATGCACCAATAACACCTGCACAACTACAATAATACTCACGCTGATACTACCTCATGCACCAATAACACCAGCACAACTACAATAATACTCACTCTGATGCTACCTCATGCACCAATAACACCCGCACAACTACAATAATACTCACGCTGATACTACCTCATGCACCAATAACACCCGCACAACTACAATAATACTCACGCTGATACTACCTCATGCACCCATAACACCCGCACAACTACAATAGTACTCACGCTGATACTACCTCATGCACCCATAACACCCGCACAACTACAATAATACTCACGCTGATACTACCTCATGCACCAATAACACCCGCACAACTACAATAATACTCACGCTGATACTACCTCATGCACCAATAACACCCGCACAACTACAATAATACTCACGCTGATACTACCTCATGCACCAATAACACCCGCACAACTACAATAATACTCATGCTGATGCTACCTCATGCACCAATAACACCAGCACAACTACAATAATACTCACTCTGATGCTACCTCATGCACCAATAACACCCGCACAACTACAATAATACTCACGCTGATACCACCTCATGCACCCATAACACCCGCACAACTACAATAATACTCACGCTGATACCACCTCATGCACCAATAACACCCGCACAACTACAATAATACTTACACTGATACTACCTCATGCACCCATAACACCCGCACAACTACAATAATACTCACGCTGATACTACCTCATGCACCAATAACACCCGCACAACTACAATAATACTCACGCTGATGCTACCTCATGCACCAATAACACCAGCACAACTACAATAATACTCACTCTGATGCTACCTCATGCACCAATAACACCGCACAACTACAATAATACTCACGCTGATACCACCTCATGCACCAATAACACCCGCACAACTACAATAATACTCACGCTGATACTACCTCATGCACCAATAACACCCGCACAACTACAATAATACTCACGCTGATACTACCTCATGCACCAATAACACCCGCACAACTACAATAATACTCACGCTGATACCACCTCATGCACCAATAACACCTGCACAACTACAATAATACTCACGCTGATACTACCTCATGCACCAATAACACCCGCACAACTACAATAATACTCACGCTGATACTACCTCATGCACCAATAACACCCGCACAACTACAATAATACTCACGCTGATACTACCTCATGCACCAATAACACCCGCACAACTACAATAATACTCATGCTGATGCTAACTCATGCACCAATAACACCCGCACACCTACAATAATACGCTGATGCCACCTCATGCACCAATAACACTCACACGCCTAAACTAATACTCCCACTGATGTAACTCGTGCACCAATGACACCCACACACTAACTGCTAGCTCCTGTGTGCTGGCAACCGTTGCCAGTCCCTGTGCCTCCTTGGGACCTCTCGCGTGGCTACAGATGAGCCCCCGGCGCACTCTGGCCCCATAATGCACCGTTGGTGCGCCGGATCCTGGATGATTTGCTGCTGCGATGGAACCACCATGCCCAGGGGAACCGGGAGCCACAGCGCCATCTGCTGCCATCATGGAACCAAATGGCAATTAAGCTAAATCAATACACATGGACATATGGGGTGCAGTACAGTTGGCCACAAATCCCAAATGCAATCAAAGAACAGAGACAGTAGAGAGGAGGTCAACGGCCAAGGTGAGAGGTGAGCACGGAAAACGCAATAACAGAGGAGAGAAGAAACACGTTAGACAGTTATTACTTGTTCTCCTTTCCTGAATAGCGACGGGGAGACTGTCCTCTCTCTTTTTTTAAAGTGCAGAATCTTTTCGGCAGCGCACTTTCTTTTTAGCGACCTGCGCCTATGACATCTCGACGGCGTTAATCATTGGGAAACAGTGTCTGGCCTCGCATGGGCAACTAAACACACATCTCGTGCCAACCCTACAGATATGGCGTCATTTCATCGTCAAAGAGCTGCTCTCCAGATGGTTTTCCAGCAAATTAGGGACACATGGAAAAAGTGCCTGGCCACCATAAGTACTTAATTCAGGGGTCTGCAACCTGCAGCTCTCCAGAAGTGTTGGACCACCGCTCCCATGATCCCTCACCATGACTGCTGGCTAGGGCTGGTGGGATTTGTAGTCCAAAACATCTAGAGTGCCAAAGGGTGCAGACCCCTGACTTGAGGTATATAACGGAGCATGTGCCAGCAAAGGTGTGTCTGTAGAACAAGGAGACATGAGCCAGCGAGACCTAGGGCGGCCCAGGAATAACAAAGCGACATTATTTATAGAGAAGTCGCCACATGTTGGAATCTGAAATGAAATGTGGGCTGCAATGTTTCCGTCATCACCCTTGTTTTCAAGGATCTTTGAGCCTCATTCCAACTGAGGCAGCATTCCCACATAATTCCGTGGAAATCCCGCCACACTTGGTTAGCGGTTCTGCAGAATTACACCCGGATTCCCAGCGACTCGATGGCGGTGTTGCTCTCTGTTTTTGAAGTCCGTAAGAGTCATTGGGAGTTTGGTGGATTTACTGCAGGCCGGCAAACCTGCCACTTTTTTTGCATTAAAGTGCAGGATTTACTCCAAACATCTGGCTGGAGGCAAATCCTGCGCTCCAAGGTCGTGCATTCAGTTTGGCAACACAGATGAAATGGCAGTTCCAAGGACACGCCCATTTTGTCCACCAGCCTCTGTTGCTTTGAATCTCTTATAGCACTTATAAGAGGAAGAACAATCTACGTCATCCCACCTTACCAATGGAAAGATCTTGCCAAAGAACAATGACCGAGAGATGGGGGATGGAAGCGTAAGGATGACAGGTCAATAACACTGTAACCGACACGGGCAGCAATGGATCACCGACAGGAAATAGGAAGGGAGCGGGTGATTGTAAAAATACAGCACCAATACCAGAGTGGGGGACGATGCACGCCTCAACCTGTTACACAAAGGTCGAAAGTAACAGCATCACTCCTGACAATTAGACGGACAGGAAAGAAAAAGAGAAAAATAGGCCTACTCCTTAGGACAATCGGATACAGAGGGCCTCATTACACGGATGGCGGAGAACCATGGCGCTATTAGCGCCATGGTTCATGCCGGTAAAATACCGGCACCGCCTTGGCGGAAAAGGGAATTACCTCCCCATTCCAAGGTTGGCGGGGCGGTAATTCCCCCTTCCACCATTGCCCTTCCCCAATCCCATTTTTGCCCCATAGGGCATAATGGGAATGGGGAAGGCGCTAATTACGGTACCGCAAATTGTGGTACCGTAATTAGCTCCCTGGGTCCCTTTGCGGGTTGGTTTTTAACGCCTGCAAAAAGCAGGCGTTAAATCCCCCAACCCGCAAAGGGACCTCGTAGTAAGGTGGTAAGGATTTACCAGTACCGGTATTATACCGGTACCGGTAAATCCTTACCGCCATCCGTGTAATGAGGCCCAGAGAATAAGAATTAGAAGGACTAAGACACATATAACCCACTAACACAAAAGCTCAACTTTTTGCATACATATCTCACACAACCACCTTCTTGCAAAGCAATCTGCACACACTTCACCACACGGAAACAAACAACACATAACTCGCACCAACAGCACACGAGGACTCACATCGATCCGATATTCACACCCAAGCTCAGCGCACAGTGGAAACCGAACTGAAGCTGCCAACAGGACACCACCTTTCTCACTTTTCTACTCTCTCTTCAGCCTACTACCCCCCTCCTTCTTGTTTGCAGAACCGCCAGAGCGCCTGAGTACCCATTCCGTTGGTGACAGTGCACAGTACAAATACCTTTAACATTAACAGAAACTACGCTAAAGCCAAAAAAGTGTAATTAATGCAAGTACCGCCTATAATTTACCGCACCGCAGAACCCCAAATGGTTGGTTCGTACAATGTCTATTCATTGTAAGTCTTTATTCTGAACGAAATTCCATAAAACTGCGGAGTAAAAAATGCATAATGATTGAAAAAACTCTAGTTAAAAAGTAAACAGTTCCTTTAAAACAATGCTGTGGTTACAGCCCTACGGAACTATAACAGTCTGTCCCCAATAGCTGCACCAATTTCCAATATTAATTTATTTATTGGAGATTTGCATGGCGCCTATAAACAAGTGTTTACTTCCGGAGAGTATATAGCTATTGACAAGGGGTATGATATTTTCTTCATTTTCAGCTCTCTAGATAAACAAGCATTGACAAAGCCAATAGTTTGGGCTTTTGTGCAGGCATAGTAAAGGCACTTGCCAGGCACTGCCGTAGTGGTATTCACTGGTTATTGATAGTAGCAGGTGCAAAATGGTGCGAGTACCTGGGCATCTAGTAGCAGTGCCTGGCAGATGCCTAATACGTATACACACATGCCAAAACTGCTGGCGTTACTTCACCAGTAGCGCGGTTTACAACTCCAATAAAGTCATGAACTCTCAGAAGATGGCTTCGAAAAAACACTGGCAAGTCCAATGTTTGATGGTAAGGCTTGATTAAAGATGGCTCCAAGAATTCCTGTCAGGAGGTGTTTTGGGCAGGAAGTGGGTGGAATGGCTATAGGAATTGGCAAGGCTACAGAGAGTCAATGGCTGTTTTTTTCACAATCTCAACTAACTTGTTTACTTCTAACCCCTTCATCACTTTCTATTACCTACTCTGCCAAATCTGTCAATACCAACACCTCTTTCGCTTCTGTGCCGCCACCCCCTTTAACTCAGGTCTCACCACTTCATTGACCACCTTCTTCTTGCCTCTGCGACTCCTGGCACTACCACCACCTGTTTTCCCACCTGATCCCACCACCTCTTCCTCGCTCCTGCTGTTGCCATCTCTCCAGCTCCCTCTGTCTCTTCAGACACCTATTTCTCAGCTACTCCCCATTCCCACCAATCTCTCCTGTCAACTCTGTTTCTGCAGTCCTCCAGTCTGCGGCCTCCTGCTCCTGTACCCCACACTCAGCATCTGCGGCTGGTTGCATTTATACTGCGAACTCCCGTCCTCCTTGGGGGGAATTTCACTAAGTGTCTGCCAGCACCTGTGTGTGGCAATTGGATAAGTGCTGGTACTGGCTAGCTTCCCTGATTGCACCTGGGTCTGCTTTGCGTTAGGGGTGGAACCAAGTCTTTAACTAGCCTCATCTCCATCTTGCGGGGCCAGTACTCCCTTTGTGTTCCTTCCCTGTGTTGCAAGGGCTGTGATTGGGAACGTTTACATTCCCAGTGTGTGAATGTAACTTTAGAAAAAGGCTGCATGCTTTCTTTTTCTGAATAGTCTGTTGTTATAATGTAAGGCAGTCTTGTATTGTATCAGTGGCCAGGAGTGCATGCTGGTGGCATGTTGATGTATGCCTGATAGGCAGCTCAGGGGAATGTTGAGTGAATGTGTGTGTGAGTGTTCTAGGAATGTCAGTTGGGGGGCCTGAGCTGGGAGTGAAAGTATGGCCCTTCCATAATCAGTTACACGCCACAACATCTCCCTTCCATACAGAACCACACACACAACATCTGTGCGCTTGGGGAACCTGAAACACTGTTTTTCCGGCAAAAGGGTTCTCTTCTAAGAGACAAGGGTTCTGTCATTTTGGTTTGGGTCGGAAAGATGTGGGCTTGCAACATTGTATCAATGTGATGCCCTGATTCATGGATGGTGGCTTCTAAGTTGTGAAATGACTTGACTGATGTAAGGGATAAGGTTTTAGCAATGCTACAGCGCCTGGTGAAGGGAAATACTTTCCATTAAAGGGACAGGCCCTTTTCCTTCACTGAAGCTGGAGGTCTGTTAGGAACAGCTGCAGGCTCTTTAAATAGGGGAGTGGGGGCCTTATCATTACCCTGCAGGATTCCCCGGGTTTCTGTGCAGGGATATGGCTTCCAGTAGTATTTTCCGTAGTGGACCTACGTATTGGGAAGGATCTAGAATCCAAGAAATGGCCTAGGCGGAAGCAATGTGACTGTCCCTGCCATGCACCGGAAACCACGGCAAAATGACCAATTGATACTCCCTATAAACCCACCTGCCCCCACCCGGCCCAACATTCACTGTCAATTGGTGGCAACTACACCCCCCCTCACCGCGTCACTGCCCCTTTAATTTACACAACTAGGCAGGGGACTTCATCACACATCTCAGAAACTGTATAGAATGTTTTGCCTTTCACCGTTTATTTAAAACTGGTTATATCCCAGCTTGTGTATTTTTCACATACGTGTGTGTGTGTGTGAGTGTATAAGGTAGGGCCTAATCTCGGGAGGATAGCTCAGGTGCAACATGCTCGCCTTGGAAGCAAGATGATACAGAGCAATACAGGCTCGATCCCTGGGTCCGCGCTTAGAAACCTCTGGGTATTAAGTGCGTTATAAATAACCAATCGTATCATTATAAATAACCAAGCATAATCAGTGTGTTTAATTATAAGTTAATCAATGCTGGATTCTAGTAAAGACCTAGCATAGTCCATGCTGTCAGTGCCATATGCTCTCTGATGCCGCGTGCCTGCTGCACAAATGCATTATTTCACAGATCCAATCCAAATATCTATACCTCCATGGACGACTGCAGTAGAACAATGTCTTTCCCCAAGAAAAAGAACCTCTCCTGCGGCCTCCAGATGCCGGTGTGTCGCTCGGATGGGGCCGGGGAGGGCCGTGGAAGGGTTATAGCCCTGGATACTTTGGTTGTCGCCCCAGATAGAAGCTCAGCGGCTACAACCAAAAGACTACCTAGTCCCGAGTCCCGACAGTCCCGACATTAGCGTAGCCCCAGATCTTTTACAGACCTGGCAACACCCCTGCATATGGCAATATGGTCTTGGTCCTTCAGCAACACATGAGTGGAACGCACCAGGATGAGCTGGAACCATAAATGTGTAATTCTTAATGAGGACACTTCACACAGGAGACCCATTTAATAATGAACCAATGCAGGGCGAGCTGACGGCGAGCAGAGTCCATTTAAACTGCAGCATGTGACCCGCTCTTCCGCTACCTGGGGTCAAGTTTGGTATGCATTTTAGCTCGCATATGGCTACACTGTCAGCTGTGTGAAGCATTGCCAGGCATTGAATGGCATCTGGGGCCAGTTGTGGCATGATGGCTGTGCTGGAACATGTGAGTCTGCCTCTTCCATATGATCATTATATTAGGTATATTACATATTAAATGAAATAATCATTACTGTGGCATTTGATGCTGCAATTTGTGGAAGTGCAGGATTCAAAGAACCCTCAAAACACCAATCACAATTGAACACCTTTATTGTCTAGGTGGGGTTGGGTGACCACTTCCAAGGGTTCAATTACGCTCAAGAGGAACATCATGGGAGATTAAGGTCAGGATGGAGTTGTAAGACAAATATTCTTAAAAGGTTGTTGGTTCGACACAGAACCTAAAATTTGAGTACAAATTCCTTAATGTCCGAATCCAATTTGTGTAGTGTTTAGTAGAAGCTTGCGTCCAAATGCGAACGTTCCTAGTCTCCACTAGGACCTAGTGGCCTCAGTCCTGCAACAGAGCATCCGCAGTTCCATGTGGGCTGTTTCTTTGTTCCAATATTGTATATGGGTATTACGATTGCTCTCTTCCAGGACGATGGGAGAGATCCTTTACGTATGGTCTCTGCAAATAATATCCTCAATATTTTGTGCCAGAGATCGATGTCAGACTTTAAGATTGCATTTGACAGCCCGTTGGGGCCCGCAGCTCTGGAGGATGAAGATTTCCTAATCAGCTCTTTGATTAGCTCTTCATCAAAGTTGAATTCCCTAGCTGCGGAAGATGGGGCATCTGTTGGTGTACTGGCCTCTGCTTCGTAGATCTCCGTGAAATAGACCGTTCATTTGGCTTCTAAGATGACATTGCTTAGAATTTCATATTGCTGAGCATTCATACCGTTGATTATTTGCCAGACATTGCCTGAGTTTTTTTTAAGCAAAATATTTAGCATTATTTCACCGTCTTTCTGTATTCTCAGATGATTGGGAGCTCTTGACCAATTTCTGCATGTATTCGGAAGAGATTTCTTTGCCTGCAGTTGTTCTCCTGGTGATAGCTTCAAAATGTTCAGTGCAGAGATTGCTTTCCTTGGGGTTTTATTTTTATTCCGAGATTCCTCGTCAAACTTGTGTGAATGGATTTTTGCTTTAAACGAGCTGAGGGCTCTCGGACACTCAATTTCCCAGAGAGCACTCGTGAACTATTCAGGTGAGCACATTCTCTGAACTTTCTCTTCTGTGGCTTCTGACTTGATTGTGCGCAGTTTGGCATTCAAGGCTTTGCCATGTTGTTTTTATTTTCTTATGCAGTTTTTACTGGAATTCATCACCACACTCTCTGTGTATTTGGTCAGAGAACTTTGTCGGTCATGTTTTATCACAGCTGAGAGTCTTTTGTGTTCGCTTGTGCCTTTGTTTAGAATATTAAGTGAGATACAATCATCATAGAGATTTTCAGATGCAATGAGCTAATCTACGATCGATGCACCATTTCCTCTCACTCAGGTTACTTAGGGTGAAATATCTCCTTTTATATTTCCGTTTACAATTCTTAGATCCCAATCCTTTAAGAATTGTACCTACGTCTTACCATTGCGAGAGGTGTCTTTTCGGTTTTTCCCTGTTAATATATCTCGCAAGGGTATGCATTGTGAATTTAGGTCTCTGAGTATCAAAATGTCAATCTTTTCATGTTTGACATTGATCTTGGTCAAGAGGTCAGAGAGCCATTGTAATAGATCTTTCGAGCTCACACTCCCAGGGTTCCAATACACATTGATGAGAATAATGTGTCTTGTGTGCCTGGTGGTTTGGAATAATATTTTGGCTGCAAGTAATCCTGTACGTTCGGTGTGGATCAGTTCCAGCGAGTCACATACAGAAGTTCTGACGGCTATCATTAAGCCGCCTGCCGGACGTCCTTAAGCTTTTGCTGTGGCTAGTTGTTCAATGGTCGTGAATCCATCCAGTTTCATTTTCCAAAGTAAACATTTTTCTTGAAAGTAGATAATGTCATGGTTTGTAAAAATGTATTCTGTTATGGATTTACACAAGAAGGATATCGATCCTCTTATGTTCCACCCTAATATGCGCAGCTGAGGGACTACTAGCGAGAATCTGGGATTTCCCGTAACTTTTCGTATACGAGATTGATTATTTCTGGTACTAGTGACCACACAGATGGTTTTGGATTCAACAGATTATCTTCCATTGTTTGCCTTTTCTGTCTGTTAGATCCCCCATGTATTTGTGCTGTAATTGCTGGACTGTGATTTCTTATCTCCATCGTGTTTTTTGATGGAACGTCTTGCCCAGCTATTGAGCTTGAGGAAATTTCGATTCACAGCTTTTTGAACTGGTTTGCCTGTGCTAATAAGGGCGCGGCTCCAATTTGTGATTTTAGGCCCACTTCCACTGTGTGAAAGCGACCTTGTCTTAGGAACGATACCCATTCTATGTCATTAGAGGAAAAGAAATAAGGTTCTGGTATTTTCTTTGCGATGGCTAGGATCCTAGATCTTTTTAATGCTCTGGAATTTGACCCTCTCTGTGTTTGCTGAAGCCACACTTGTGGAATTGCGAACGGGGCAGAGGAGCCAATGACACTTTGAGTCAATTTTTGATCTTGAGAGACGAGATTTGAGCCGCTGTTTGATGACGTTAGCAGTAGTGTTTCCTGAGTGGCTTGTTCTTTCGCACCTTGTGGGATGGTAGTTGCTTGCCCCGATGTAATTTGGCTCAGTTTTGGGGGACCACTTTGAGTAGTTATTGATCTATTGGATGGTTGGATAGAACTGTACAGGTGTTGTTGGACCATTGTGTTGTAGCCAAATTTGGGCATTTCATCCATGGTACGGGTGATACTTTCATTTGTATCCACAGTCGATGATGCAACTGCCTTCTGTTGAAAATTGCTGGGAGCATTGTGTATTTTTCTGGAGGAAACGTCTGGGATCCTGTGGAGTTTTTTGGGGTGTTGTTTTCGGACTTATGGACTTGGGGCGTACTACTGGTGCGGGCAAAGATTGGAATTTTCATGCTGAGCATTGTTCTTCTGATGCTTTTAGCCCACATTTCTTTTTCTTTTTTTTGATCTGTCTCTGATGTTGGGAGAGTTAGCGAGTGTACAAAGAATGTCTTTTTATCTTTCGTTCTTTTTATTTTTAGATTTTGTATCATGTTGTTTGCGCCAGCGAGGTTTGTGACCTTGAACCCCCTTTTTGTCTGTTTTATTTTGGGATTGTCCCGTTTGTCATGAGCCGTTGGCATTGAGGATTGTGGGCTCTCCTGCCCCGATCACGTTGTCTTCTTCCTTCTCTAATAAGGTCTCGACTGTGTTGGCGAGTCTCATGAATTACTCAAGTACGGACTCTGAGAGGAGAGTGTCGTCCATGTTACCTTGGCACAGGTCAACTGGTTGCTTTGGTTCTCTCGATATGCACTCGGCATTGTCATGGTTATTAACCTGGCCCCGGTTATGTGATTCGCCTGCTGCCAGGTTGTCACGCGCGTTGAGAGCTATTGTTAGATCTTGTAACTTATCTATTTTTTTATTGTGCATCGCGCTTATTTCCTGCAACATGGAAGCTTTGATTGCTGTTTTGAGCCCTACTACTTCCGACTCGTAATTGCTCATAACTTTTGTGAGCTCCAGGAGAGTGCCCGACTGAGATTGTACTTCTGTTCTTAGAAGTTCAAAGTCATTAACGAGGCTGTCAGCGTGACATCCGTGTGGGAGCTAGCTCGAGTCTGAGGAATTTGATTCGCTTGGTGTGTCTGTTTTGCTAAGGTTTCCTCTGTCACTTGTGAATGATTGACAGGGGCAACATTCTCTGTCATTTCATTGATGTCATCTGGGACTGTGCAGGAGTCGCATCGCGCTCCGATGTTATCTCGCAGTCCACATCTTTCAGTAAGTCTATTGCTACCTGAGATGCATTTGTGTCTTGTGTTTCGTGTATTCCCACACAGTCAGCATCGCCCAAACTCCATCTTTTGAAACACTGATTTATTTTCCGTTTCATGCTCTTGGCTGTCACTGTGTCATGGAGGCCTTTCAGCCACTGAGATCCCGGCCGAGTAAACTGCGTTCTCCACTCTGTGGACGCATGCCGGTTCTGGTGTGTGTTTCGGTTTGTCATGTTGATTTCTAGATTTGGAGTGCCTAGGCCAACTGGGAGGCAATTACTCGTTTGGTTCACTTGAAACCCGCTGGGCCCCGCCTCATGATCAGCTTCGGGAGCGCGTAGATCGTCCGTTAAGTAAGTTATAAACGTACGAGGGGCTTCTTGCTCTATTTTGGGCGGGCATCAGAGGCTGGGAGCTGAGCACTCTGGTCAGGGCAGGTGAATTAGGACGCTATTTGTGTTTAAATAAGCGATTTTAAGATGTTTCTTACCTCCTGCCTCTAGAGGCTCTGTGCCTCAAGCTCCAACAGCCGAACAGCCCACACACTTAGCCCGCCACTTTGCTTCAGGCGTGCGTGCAAGGCACGAGTCAGTGAGATTTTGTAGGCAGAGCTGTCCCACTGAGGGCGAGTCCCTAGGAGACGGCAAGGCAATCCGCTTGGCAGACGAGGAAAACGCTGCCCGGAGCAATCAGCCAAAGAGCCGACACATTTAGGCCGACACATTGTTCAATATTGTTATCCTCGGACAGTGGGTTGCCTTCCCAGGCCCCTGAAGGTAGCTGCACCAGACACGGAATAGCAATAATGTATTACACCCTCTTTATGGTCTAGAGCCTATCCATTCAGTATGTGCAATTTAGGGATCCGCTTTGCTATCTAAAGCCGGGCCATGTAACCTATAGTATGCGCTGCTCAGCAGATAGCTCTGCTGTCAACATTCCGACTGTGAAAGGTACAGTGTGTGCAATTTAGAGGATAGCTTTGCTGTGTAAAGCTTGATCATGTAGAGTGCAGCATGTGTAATTCAGGGGATAGTTCAGCTGTCCAAAACCTAATCATGTAAGGGACAGTAAGTGCAATTGTATGTTATGTTTAAGTTGAACAAGAGTGTGCGAGCCCTTCTACCAAGAACAAACATGGGTCAAATACCCTGTTCTATGTTATTTCTTCCACACAGGAGGGTCTACAACCATGTCTTAGCTCATTGCACTCTTCACAGAGAAGAAATAACCGTTTGCATATCCGTCTGGCCCAACCCACAAGGGCAGTCCAGCACCAAAATGCTAGGCACATCTCCTCGGGAACATGAGTACCACCACCGACCCTAGACAGAAGTTTCAGCCTTGTAGGGCCTGCTCAGTGATGTGAAGCTAAGCCTCGCTAAAGTGCAGTGAGCAAGGGGTCCACATCTGGATTACCCAGTGGTACTTAGGGTGAAACCCCAAGTTTTACAAAGTTACAAAGGAGTGTGGGAGCCCCTATACCAAGAATGAACATGGGTCAAATAGCCTTTTCTATAGAATGACATCCACTCAGGAGGGTCTACAACCACGTTTTAGCTCACTGCACCCTTCACAGAGGAGAAATACCATTTGCATATTGGTCTGGTGCCACCCACACGGTCCGCCCAGCACTGAAATGCTGGG
This sequence comes from Ambystoma mexicanum, assembly GCF_040938575.1. Lineage (NCBI taxonomy): Eukaryota > Metazoa > Chordata > Amphibia > Caudata > Ambystomatidae > Ambystoma > Ambystoma mexicanum. The sequence continues at coordinate 1,449,387,327 of NC_090934.1, read as the reverse complement.
CAATTCTCCTCTGAACTAGAGTACCATCCACAGCCCCAGACACGAGCATCCGGAGGCCGATTTGAGTCAGTATGTTGGAAATCTATATTTGAAGGGATGCATTTGGATCGGATAATTTAAGTCAGATTTTCATAACCCTATACCACAGCATGGCCATCATTTTCATTTGATTGGATGCTATCTACAATCTTTTTGTTTTCCGGCAATTGCATATTTCCTTCAGAATCAGCCTCCACAACTCCTTTTAAAGGCTTATAAAATGTGTGTTTGGAGCCTTTGCTGGGGCGTTTATTAACAGTGCGGGTTACACTCTCAGAGTTAGAAGGAAATAATCGTTACCCTCCCGATTTGTTACTGAAATGTTATCTACTTAGCAAGTAGCAATCTAATAAGCAATAATCTATGATTGACAATGACACCCCTCTTTTGAACATGCATCTAGGAGGCCTGTCAGAAAGGCAACTTCCATTAAGCTTAACTAGTTCATGCGCTCTCAAAAAAATGAGAGCGCTCCTGTTCTCTCAGGTCCCTGGAGAGACATCGATTGGCTAATACTAGTTTTAAGACTTTTAGGTGCATTTAAATCTGCATCCCAAGATGTTGGGCGAAGTCAAAGAAACCTAGTTTGTAAGGGGCCATCCTTTAAACCTTTTTTAGATTTAGTATTGTTTTTGGATTCCTACCCTACTCCTGTAGGTATTTTTCAAATTAGAACCATGAACTCTTCAATATAAACCTACCTACTTTAGAAGTGTGTGCCATATGGTATCATTGTTCAACCTGCCTACATTGGTCAAAGTGGCCAGGGGCTGCCCGAGCAAGTGGATGCTGAATCAGGAGCAGGTATCGGGGTTCCCAGGACAGCCCCAACTGGGTCCCCATGCAAAGGTTGAGGCAGTCACTGAAGTACTCACATCCTTACCAAATGACCAACATAGTGATTGTCTTGGGGGTAGTCTCCGGGTACTCGCATCCTAACTCCCTGACAGAAGTCCCTGACCATCTAGAGGGTAGTGGTAAGAGCACACCGAACAAGCCCACCTACCCTACAGACATTCCGGTCCTAGGTGGCCCTGAATGTCTGTAGGGTAGGTGGGTTTGATATGATATGATATGATGGGTTATTTATAGTGCGCTTAATACCCAGAGGTTTCTACGCGCAGACCCGGGGATCGAACTTGTGCTGCTCTGTGTCGTCTTACTTCCAAGGCAAGCGCGTTGCCCCTGAGCTATCCTCCCAAGATGTTTGGCCCTCTTATGCCTACAGGCCTTATCTGGCGCTTTGTAAATAATTTAAACTAAACTAAACCAGGGGGTAGTAAAAAGGCCATTCATGCCTTCACTGTTGGTAATGACATACAAAACAACCAAGGAGGTAGAGATAGAGGTATTCAACCCCACCACCCTTACTCATTTTAGTGACTGCTCCCCATAAAGAGGCTCCGCCCCATTAGGCTAACACTTTCAGGGAGGTGTTCCAACCAATAGCCAGACCCAAACAACTAGCATAAGAAATGAAGCCTCCTCATCTTATTTTCGTACAACATTCACACATTTTGGAGTTGTGATAAGGAAAATAATACATTCTTTCCCTCTGCACCAAGGCCACTGGATTTTTTTTTATGCCCATACACATACAGTCTACAGAAGTCCTGAGGATACTATGTTGCTTTGTAACACAAGAGAAGTGACTTGCACGTACCGCATGGGAAGAAAAGAAACTAACAACATTCGCCTGGCCTTGCTAATGTTGCAGCGTGGGAAGAAAACCAACTAGCAACATTCTCCTGGCCTTGCTAATGTTGCAGCATGGGAAGAAAACAAATTAGCAACATACTCCTGGCCTTGCTAATGTTGCAGCGTCAGAAGAAAACAAACTAGCAACATTCTCCTGGCCTTGCTAATGTTGCAGCGTGGGAAGAAAAAGAACTAGCAACATTCTCCTGGCCTTGCTAATGTTGCAGCGTGGGAAGAAAACAAACTAGCAACATTCTCCTGGCATTGCTAATGTTGCAGCGTGGGAAGAAAACCAACTAGCAACATACTCCTGGCCTTGCTAATGTTGCAGCGTCAGAAGAAAACAAACTAGCAACATTCTCCTGGCCTTGCTAATGTTGCAGCGTGGGAAGAAAACAAACTAGCAACATTCTCCTGGCCTTGCTAATGTTGCAGCATGGGAAGAAAACAAACTAGCAACATTCTCCTGGCCTTGCTAATGTTGCAGCGTGGGAAGAAAACAAACTAGCAACATTCTCCTGGCCTTGCTAATGTTGCAGCATGGGAAGAAAACAAATTAGCAACATACTCCTGGCCTTGCTAATGTTGCAGCGTCAGAAGAAAACAAACTAGCAACATTCTCCTGGCCTTGCTAATGTTGCAGCGTGGGAAGAAAACAAACTAGCAACATTCTCCTGGCATTGCTAATGTTGCAGCGTGGGAAGAAAACAAACTAGCAACATTCTCCTGGCCTTGCTAATGTTGCAGCATGGGAAGAAAACAAACTAGCAACATTCTCCTGGCCTTGCTAATGTTGCAGTGATTACAAAAATGATACTTCCCCGCAATGAAGTCTTGGTTACTGTAACCAGTAGCTTCCCCTAGTTACCAGCAGATTTTCTAACTACCGATTCACACGCTCAGGGAACAGAGGGACCCATAGTAAGGCAGGAAGTGGTTTCACAGGGGAGTGAGAGAAGCTCCATGCATGTCATCCAAGATGGTGGCAGGCCTTCCTGTAACCGTAGGTCAGCCCCCTTCCAAACAACATGACCCCTGACCCATGGCCCAATCATAGAGCAGCCCAGCCCTCAGTAAACAGGTATTCCCCATACACTTAAGCCCCACCAAGGTGGTAGAGGGTGGACCCTATTATAAAAGGTTGCCAGCTCAGTGTGGGGAGTTTGAGTAGGAGCTGGAGGAAGGCTTTTGCTGGAGACTGACAAGCGAGAGAGTGAGGGAGATATACTGAGGAGGGAGCAGGTAGAGAGAGAGTTGAGATTGGAGAGGTAGTCTGCAGGAGATTTTAGGAAGAGGAGGTATCACCTGGGCAGGAAAAATGAGGGTTTGAAGAAGTACGTCAAGGAGGTTTGAGGGCGAAGCTTACATGGAGGAAAAGGGAGCAGAGAAAAGTTGCTGGCAAGTGGAAGAGAATGACTATTTTATGTTATTTATTTATTGGACATTTGCATGGCGCCTATACCCAGGTGTCTCTAGGTGCCACAAGACAAGAGGGGGCGGTGGGGGGGGGGGCACATGGGAAATTATAAGAATACAACAACAAAGAAACGGTTACATTGGCGTTTTAACAATCCTACCTTGCAAGTGCATGACAAGGATGGGGCAGGCAAGTGCTGGTCAGACAGGACAAGGAAGCAAGTGCTGGTCGGGCCATGGCGGCAAGTGCCAGGGGGAGGAGGAGGAGAGGAGGAGCGCAGTGGACAGGGAGGACTAAGTTGGGATAGTCCGGGAAAGGGAGCCACAGAGCAATTGCTGGCAAAGGATGCTGGGGCGAGACTGGTGGGGGGTGATCTGCCCCTTTATGACTCTGAAGGGAACAGGCCCCAGTCACAGCGGCCGATGGAAAGTTTAGCACGGGAGGGGCAGAGGGAAGGAAGAGGAGAAAAGGAAGGTCTTGAGAAGTTTCTGGGAACTTAAGAAGATCCGGCTCAAGTCATTCTGCTCCAGAAGGAGGCACCAGCCAAGGAAAGGGATATACCTCTCACTCTATGCTTGAAGAAGCATTTGACCTGCAGAGAGTTGGTGCCAGAAGCCCGAAGGACTCTGGCTGGGAGGTATTTCTGGAGATAGAGCAGGATGTAGAGCGGTCCATGCCCCAGACAGCCTTGTGGATGATGCAAAGGGTCTTCAATTTGATCCTTGCAGTCACTGGGAGCCAGTGGAGGTATTTTTGAGCTGGAGAGATGCAGTCCGTGTGCTTGAGGCCAATGATAAGTCTTGCAGTCCTGTTCTGGATTAGTTGGTGGGGGCGAAGGGAGGAAAGAGGAAGGTTGAGGAAGAGGCTGTTGCTGTAGTCCAGCCTAGAGAGAACTAGGGCTTTGGAGACATTGAGCTTCTGGGGGAAGGTGAGGAAAGGTAGAATGCCCCTGAGGAGATGAAGCCGAAAATTGAACTTCTTGGCAAGGTCCATGATGTGTGGAGAGAAAGCGAGAGAGGAGTCAAATATGATCCCAAGGTTTTTTGCCTCACAAGTGGTTGACGGGAGGGGACACAAGGAGTCTGGCCAGAGCGTGAGTGGGAAATAAGGAGCAGGCATCCCAATGAGAAGGATCTCTGTCTTGCTGGTATTCAGGCATAGATCATTGGCAGAGAACCATACGTGAATAGCAGTCAGGCAGACAGGTATGAGGGAGGTCGAGGAGGAGGCAGAGGTAGGGGAAGGCAGCTGGAAAGAGAGCTGTGTGTCATCTGTGTAACACGGGAAATGAGGAGAGGAGGTGGAGATCAGGTGGGCCAGAGGGGCAAGGGAGACGTTGAAGAGCTATGGCGATAGGATAGAACCCTGAGGGACGCCACAGGTAGACAGAGTGAGGTGGAGGAGAGAAAAGGACCCATTTGTACTTTGGAGGGTCTGTTAGGGGGGAAGGAGGTAAGCCATGCCAGTGCTCTGTCCATGATGTTTAGGGTATCATGGAAACGTCTATGAGGATAGAGTGGTTGTGTTACTTACCGCTCCGTATGCTGATTGGAGCGTAGGTAAGACGACCTCGCAGAGGGAGGTAGGGTTTAGTAGGTTTGAGTTTAGCCTCCAGGATTCCAGCTCCCCTGAATTCTGTGATTCAGGCTTCCTCTAAAGAGGGGGTCTTTTCTACGATGTACCTCTCTGCCGTTTGGGTAAAAACCAGCAGAGATGTGTATCGCCTAAAAGAGCGGGGAAAACATGCACGTGCTGTAAGGAAAATACAGTATGATTAGAAGCAATAAGGCAATATGAATTTAAACCAGACAATCAGATAATTCTTTAAGTACCTAGACAGTGGTTGAGGTGGTGTTGGTAATTAAATGATGAACCTACAAGAAAACCCAAGACTAAGAGAATGCACAAGTGGTAAATATAACTTCACTATGACTGGTACAACACCCAACAGACCTGATAAGTGGAATTCCTAAGGATAAATGGACTACCAGTTGAAAGGAGTACAACGGCAGGTACAAAACCACAAATGGGAAGGTTAGTAAAGGAAGAGTATACCCGGGTGGCACAAGGGTCGCACTAGTGACAGTTGGTGCATACACTGGAAAGCGTCACTTCTATGCACTCGGTTGGGGTAGAGCAGGCAGTTAATTTAATGAGATTGTTACAGTAATCCACATGTATGAGAGGAGAAGGACTGATGCAAATTCAGGTAACGAACAATAAAGTAGAATTGGGATGACCTTTACCTTGTCTTCAACACACAATACAATCTGGGTTGAATGAAGGAGAGAGGAGCAATCTGTGGCCCGCTGTGACATCCGCTAAGAATTGCCAAATGCAGACGTGCACAACCACAGGCCAAGTTGGCGGGCAATCTGCGTTGGAAAGGTAACTTAAATTGCGTAGGGAGGCAAGATGGATTAACCAAACCAGACAGGGAGAAGGCACGATAGAAATCCAAGGACAAGCCGAAGTCGGCAAAAGGGTTCACTGATCAGGCTAGAGGAAAAGATAATGGCAATCCAAGGACAGTCTGAAGTTGGCAACAGAGTTCACAGATCAGGCTGGAGGAAAAGCCAGTGACAGTCCGAGAAGACAAAAGGTGGGTCGAAGCACCGGGAAGTCAAGTAATCAGGAGGAAAAGGAAAAAAAGCACAGAATAAACGTAATGCCACAATTAGCAGCAACAACCCACTGAGTTGCTTTGGCTTTTATGGTGCAGGGGGGCGGGGCCTCCTTACGCGTTCTCTGTGCATGGGACGTCTCAGCTGACGCACCGTCCTCTGCTGCCACGCCCAGTTGCGATGGCAACCGATACCTAAGCCACAACGAGGTTCTGGAACGCGCTTTCCCCTGTATGTAGCTACCAGAAAAGGGAGGCACTGCAGGTCTGGGCTGATATGTAACCTGTGTCAAAAGCAGAAGAAAGATTGAGGAGGATCAGAAGAGAAGGAGTGTTTGAGTCCAGGTTAGAGAGTAGGTCTTCACAGGTGTTCAGGAGAGCAGTTTCTGTGCCTCTGGCTGCCCTGAAACTGGACTGGTGGTCACGGAGGCAGACAGCCTTTTCGGAGTGGAGCAGGGTAGCACCTGTTTAGAGGAGACTTTCATAGAGTGGACAACTCTAGAGATCTCATCTGGTGCAATGGGAGAGAATGAGGAGAGTATGAGGTGAGAGGGGTGCCAAAGAGGCGAGAGCAGGTGGGAGTGGGGGTGAGCAGATGACAGAGAGGACAGTGTGTCAAGGGTTTTGGAGGAAGAGTGGGTGGCCAGTGCAGAGCATAAGGCATGGGAGGGAGGAGGAGAAGAGGAGACTGCGGTAGGATTGGCAAGTTCCTTGCAGATTTTAAAGAGTTCAGCCGTGTTATTGGTGGCTTCAGAAATGTGGGCTTGGCCATGAGCTCTATTCTAGGAGCAGATGGAGAGACAGAATTGCCTTTGGAGTAGATGGCAGACCAGTTTGTCAGGGGATGAGCTAGATGTCTGGCACTTCTGCTCGGCCACTTTGCACTTTCATTTCAAAGCAGCTAAGTCGGAGTCATACCAAGAGTTGCATTCGGAGGCAGGCTTTTGCCGGATTCTAATGACAGGGGCAAGGATGCCCACGGTGTTAGAGATAGAGAGACAGAGTCAGGAGGAGAGTCCAATGAGGGGCGTGGCAGAGGGATAAAGGAGGAAGCAAAACCCCCAACTCATGCACGTTTGAACGGTCGAATGACGAAAAAGGAGACTGGCAGTGTGGGGGGAGGAGTTTGGGGACACGGGAGGTCAAGGAAGGAAGAGAGGAGAGAGTGATCAGATCAGGAGAGAGGGTTAGTGAGAGGGTAGGAGAGAAGGATATCTGTTGAGATGAGAGCATCCAAGGTGTGCCTGGAGAAGTGGGTTGGGGGACTAAATCCAGGACCCTAAAACAGGGTGGATAAGAAGGTATGCTGACCCAACTGCAAAGATGTTCAGCTGCTCAGCTTCTGAGTTGACGTTTTGGAGCGTGTTGCCTTATCAAACCGCCCCGGTCCAAATGGCAGCAAAGTTCAGCTGGCCCGCCACCTGCTTTACGTTTTGGGGCTCATTCCTGTAGCACCCAACATTGGCGCCTGCCATTATGCTGGCCTAGAATGCAGGCATGTGTAAGGCACAGAGACGTAGGCAATGGGTCACCATAGGACTCAAGGATGAGAAGCAGAGGAACCAGAACTACAGAGTGGAGAACCGAGAAATAGGTTTGAGTATGCTCAAACCCCTAATACATTGAGGGATTGAATCATGAGTCAGTATGCTGGGACAGGAATCCCAGATTGATAATGATGCAAACCAGAGACTTTGTTAATTTTTGAGAATGTGTGTACAGCAGACACTCCATTAACAAGACATTTGTTTTTTAAACTGCAAGGTGAAAACAATGCTTTATTGAGTTCCCATATTCACATAGTTGGTAATAACTCAGATTGGCAAAGGTACAGATGGGTAAAGACTTGTTAAACCCAGAGGATATGCCACTTAAGGCTTTAGCCCAGCATCTTTGCCCATGGGGCAATACCCCCATTGAGTCCCAGGGACAATTACTTGGGATGCTGGTGGTGAGTTATAAGGTTTTCTTTTGAAAATATTTTATTAGGGAAAATGTTGTACACACCCTCCATAAATCCCTTTTGCCTAACTTTGTGTACTTCAGATGTTTATTATGTTCACCTTCATGATAAATGGTGTCAGAGATGGGATTAACAGGCTCAGACCATTAAGCCCACCCCACTTGCATATCCACCCAGATGCTCCAGGGGATTTGTGCTGTTATGTTTCTGTTTGGAAAAGAAAGGAATCTATTCAACTGCACTTCTTTCCCCAGAATGAGCCAATCTGCAGCCTGTGGTCTTCTGAGTTCTTTGGACACCCTGTATTATGAAGTTCACAGTGGTTATGTATAAGGTGATGATAACCAGAGCTACACAACCAGCTGCACCAGCTTGATGAGTAAAATCCCAAAGACCTTGGATGTTCCATGGAGTATGAAATGCAGACTAGATACCCAGTCCTATAAACCATAGACGTGTACACCCGGAAGAAGCCATTTGGGGCTCTGGCATGTGTGCCCAGGAGGCGACACACTATTGACACCCAGACATCATTATTTAGGAACTTGGGGGAACATTTTCAAGGATTTGTTCATATTATTTGTAATCAGGAACAATTTTTAAAACCTATAGTTGTGTATGTCTTGTGTTGTCTCTACTCTGCCTTGTGGCAGTGATAAAGAACACCTTTTAAGAGGGAAGCAGCATGGTTTAAAGTACATTGCAACATTCACAAAAGTCTGCTTCTTGTCAACTGATTGTAGCATTCTGTATTGTATGGGTATGCCAGAGAGGACCGGGGTTCAAACCACCCAGGGCATACAAACGAAGGGCTCAGCCAAGGGCAAGTTAATAGTGTCCTTTATTTTCCATAACAGGCAGGGATCATACAGGAAATATATTTCCAGCAATCACAGCTCCTGAGCCCGTGTCAGGAGTTTTTATGCCATTCTGACATCACAAATTAGAGCTCTTCCCAGAAAACCTAAGAGCCCGCCTGATTGGGTGATTGGGCTGTCATCACCTATGGCAGGCACCTATAGAAGTTATTCTACTGGCCCTCGCATTTCAGATATGTTGCCTGACCCTTCTCCAAAAAAATATTACATTGTTGCAGGGTCACAGGATTACCATTGACCCTTGCCATCTGCCATCCACCCGTGGATTTATGTTCCCTGATTGGCTGGAGCTGATCTCCCCAGGCCTGGGACCCAGCTCTGTTCTCAGCGCTCAGTGCACCTTCTCAAGGTGATGAGGAAGACTATGAGTTCCCATTGTAGCCATCAGTATAACCACTTTGCCTTACAGAGTGCCCATAGGGTTTCAGCATTGTAGAATAATATTTGTATCAGTTTGTGTTTGCTTCACTGGGGACTGCCTCTTCCCACCATGGGTAAATGGCCATTGATCGGCTCGGCTGTACCACGTGGGTGAAGACCGCAAAACTGACCCTTCTGCTCTGTAATTAGTGAGGATTTATTCTGCTTTTCTGCAGATGGCTCCTTGTCTCCGAGCTTAGGAATGTGCTGCTCGTCTCTGACCTTGGCTGTGAGCCCTGGCTTGGTGCTTCGTGCAGCCTGATTCTGCTTTGCTTCGTTTTTTGTTCGGAGGCCTCTGGCTTCATGTAACTCTACTATAGTTATACTATAATTGCTATATGTCTATATTGTGCTATTCTTCTTATAGGTTAGCAGTAGCGTGGTCCTTACAGGTTCCTTATACGATCCTGTAGTTCCATATGGTTAGTTGCAATAAGCTGCTGCAAACTTCCTCTGCATCTTTCTTTGCCTTGCGTTCTGCATTTGGCTAATGAGAAAAATAATGAAGGCTTTTATATGTAGCAGTCCTCGACAGAACTGCGTAAGCATGTTCTTCGTGTGTCTACGTGTGTGTCCATGTAACTTTGTGCGTGGATGCGAGTGTGCTCCATGGCTAACGCTACTACGTCATGGTGTCTCTAATGACGTCAGCACGGTAGGATATTTGTCATTAGTCGATCATGTCCATCGGGCGGCTGGATCCATGATCAGTGTTGGGGCACCTGTATCCATGATGACGTTAGCAGGATAGGGTTTGAATGGTTGTATGAGACAACATCTGTTTGCATATGTATTTGTCACTGGCCCCCCTTGGGGGCTGTCTAAACAGGGACTGACATCTTGCATCTCTGACTCTTCGGGCTGTCATGCTTATGGGGGTCAAGAGGGGCATTCCCGAGACCCTCTCTTCAGTATGTCTCCTATTTTTCTTTCACTCTTTCTCTTAGTGCTAGACCATCTTAACTCATACATCAAGCTCTGATTAACCCACAATGGCGGGTTGTATTGTTTGGTTTTCTTCTATGCGTAATTGAAAAGGAACTAAAGTTGTGGAGTTGGGCAAGAACGTATATGCTAATATTGCTTCATTAATGTTACAGTCCCATTCCTTGTTCCAATTCAGTATCATTTTAATATCTTCCATTAGACCCAGGCGAAGACGGTGCAGTAGCCAAAGAGGAGTCTCAGAGTGTGGTCTTTACCACATGGTATAGACAAATAAACGATTAGTACCCCAGTACAACGTGCCTGGGTACTAATTGCAATAGCCCCCTGCTGGGGGGGGGCATTACCGCATCTGGTAATGCCCCACGGCCATCGCTAAAGCCCGAGCAAAACTGACGTGGTAATGCCCGCACAGCTCAGGGTTTATTGCTTAATCAATATTCTATTAAATCATAAAAGTGATCCATTTGGTTCAGGGTGATACAATGCAGTTTTCAAATATTCCATTCCATTATGCATGAGAAATTCATCCATCTCATAAGAAGTTTGTTGCATCTGTGATATAGGAAAACCTTATCTGAAATATCGCATCCATACACTTTATACATCTGCTAGTGGTAACATGATCAACTTCACCCTCAGGCCTTTTGGAAAACCCATCCATGGGGACTACCATATGTTAAGGCCATCCCATAGGTGCAGACAGCATTGACGGCATGCAGCACACAGCATGGCCCATAGTTAACTAACAAGCCTTGACGAAGCTGCCTCCAGCGAAACACGTGCTGGCTTGATTCACGCCAATCTAATATGCTTGCTGTGATAACTAAGACCAAGATTGATTTACACCGATCTAATAAGAAAGCTCTCTCTCTGAATAAAAATGCACACCTTTGAAACAACCAATCACGACGATAGACTGCTTTCTATCCAAGGAATGTTAGGAGAATGAGTGGCAGAAACTCCAATCCCCATCCACAACTAACACGTCATAGTTTGTCTATTACTTTGTCAATATCTATTACTTCAGCAAGAGTAGGATTTCCTTTATACCATATGTCTTCAGGAATCTTATTGTTACTGCTATAATGCACGCATCGCTCCATTGTATTCTCATTGTGTGTGAGTCCAGAATTACATGTGATGGCTAAACTGTGCCAGGCACTTACGAAGGGGTCTACACCCACTCTTTTATTCCTCTCTCATATTGTGGAATGACAGTTCTTCACAATTGCACTCATTTTCTCATTGTACTGATAGGGGATTTGTGTATGCAACTTTTCATTCGGTAAACTCTCGACAAGCTGCTTCTTTTTCATTTAACTCTGGTGGACTTTCTGAAATGTGTTGCCCTAAAAAGTGTAATGCAAAGCCTTCATTAGCTGTATGTATATGTAAATAAATAAATGTGTAATAAAACTTGTTTTCTTCAGCCATAGTTAATAAAAACTTTTTTTAAGTTGCCCGCTTAACAGATGATGGTCCAGATGAAGCAGACAGAAGCAATATTTCATCAGAAACGCTTTTGCTCATTTTCAATAGCAAGTAATGTTTTCTATTCATGTACTAATGCAATATTAAACGAGTATGCTCGTCCGTTTTGCATAGACTTTCATAATAGCCTAGCACTTAAGGGGTTAATGAGATAAAAACAAAAAGCAAAACAGTGATACAGTGATAACTAAATGTGTCTTACGTTACTTTCTCCTTCCCTGTCTCTGTAAATGCATTAATAAGCATCGGATATTCAAAAGAACATTTTGCATGGTAATGTAGTCACACCTGAGAGAGATTGTAGTTAATTGTCACTTTATTATGAAAGTAATGAAGTGTAAATGCTTGCTTAACTGTATCTCCAAAAATCTGATAATGGGCCTCATTACACGGCAGGCGGTTACCATGGCGCTGTTAGCGCCATGGTTGCCGCCGGTATTTTACTGTGTCCGCCTTGGTGGATGGCGGAATTACCGCCCTACTCCGAGGTGAGCGGAGGCAGTCATTCCCCATTCACCAAGGCTCTTCCCCATTCCCATTTTTGCCCCCAGAGGGCTCAATGGGAATGGGGAAGGCGCTAATTGCGGTACCGTAATTAGCACCAAGGTCCCGTTGCGGGCCCGTTCCTTAACGGCTGGTAAAACCAGCCGTTAAGGTCGGGTCCCGCAAAATGACCTCGTAGTAAGGCGGTAAGGGTTTACCTGTACCGGTGCCCTTACCGGTACTGGTAAACCCTTACCGCCTACCGTGTAATGAGGCCCAATGTCTGGTCTCGGGGCTCGGACCATGAACTCCTTTCAGTATTTCGCGAACAGTTGGGACACATTCAGACTAGATGTTCCAGAACATGTACTTGTCCTTTAAATCCGTCCTCAAAACCCCCAATGGAGCACTCCCTCTCTTTTCTGTTTCACCTTTTACTACAACCATGTTTAATGTAGCACCGTGCAACTGCGGCATATGGTTCCTGATTAACATAGTGGCACCCAAGGACGTTTTCCACTGTACTCTGAACAAAGGTGTCCCCTTTGTAATACAACTGAGCGGTGTCGCCTCTTGCTAGCAAGCTGTCATCACGTCCAATGCAGCTCTCTCAACCGTGATAAGGCAGCATAGACAAAAACAAAATAAAAGAGGTGATGGCTGGAAGCTTTTGAATGAATCTTAATTAAGGAAGCCGGGAAGATAGCACAGAGCTGAGCGTTCGTTCTGACATCTGTGCGCAGCCTGCAGATACAGGTTCAAATCCCGTCAGGGCCAGCTCAGCCTTTCATCCTTCTGAGGTTGATAAATGGATAATAATAACTGTTATTTCAGCGCTTAGACACCTCTGGGTTTGTAGCGCTATATAACAACTAGTTATTATTATTAACCTCTGGCATTGCTCTGGGCAACCCTCCAGACCATCCTTCTTCGCCTGCCAAGTCATTACAAAAGGGGAAAGACCACCCCAAGAGGGGCAGCCCAGCCTGAACTGCTGAACTGCTGGGTCACATCCCTTCTGCAGGAGGCCACAAGCATTCCCAGGCGTGTTTCAGCCTCATTGGGGCATCCTCAGGGAGGAGTAGCTTGGGTCTCCAGGGCCAGTAGGCTCGGGACCTACGTCTGGGCATACCCGTCCCACTTGGAGTGACTAAAGCTTATCAAAAGAGGTGATGGCTGGAAGGTTTTGAATTAATCGTAACCTCTGGCATTGCTCTGGGCAACCTTCCAGACCATTGTTCTTCGAAAAAAGGCTGGAAAACCATGGTCTGGGAAGTTGCCCAGCGCTGTGCCCATGATTATGAATAATTCAAAACCTTCCAGCCATCACCTTTTGATTTTGCTTTAGTCACCATGAGTGGGACGGGTATGCCCAGACGTGGGTCCGAGACTGAAAGCCTAGAGACCCAAGCATCTCCTCACTGATGATGCCCAACAAGGCTGAAATATGTCTGGGGATTCTTCTGGTCTTGTGCAGAAGGGATGTGACCCTGCCCCTCTTGGGTGGGACCAAGCCTGATCTGCATATGGTCTTTTCCCCTTCTGTAATGGCTTGGCAGGCTGAAAAACGATGGTCTGGAGGGTTGCCCAGGGCTGTGCCAGTGGTTATGATTCATTCAAAACCTTCTAGCCATCAACTTTTGGTTTAGCATAGTCGAAAACAACAGTAATTTAATTGCACGTCCCCGCAATTCAGTATTTGAGCACAGGGTGCAACAAACACGAGCTCAAGCCAGTCATGAAAGCAGTTCCCCAGAGGAGATTGCTAAATGCGCGAATGTGGGTTAAGATGGGGAGGGTTGAATGCCTTGACAGTGCCAATGTTATATATCCTGCTACTGCCCTCCAATGCAGTCACCAGTAAGGAATGAAGCAATAGTTGAAAGTCATCAACAGGAAGGTTGGGTACTGGCTCCTCGCCGGGCTTCCCATAATGCTTTGTCTCCGAGTATATTTAAGTAGTTTCTCCCTTTAGGCCACAACACTCATGGGGTAACAACAGCACATTGGTACACTTTTCGGAGCGTTCAGGCTGGCTCATCCAATCAGGATTGTGGATTTTCATGCACTAATCTGTATTGGTGTGCTCGTCGTAATTCCACTTTCCTTGGGCCTGGGCTGCTCTGAACGCTCTCTGCCCCTGGCTATCTACTCACATCACCCCCATCTCACCTTATTTTGTCTGTCCTAAGGTTCCCTGCGGCCTCATCTTCTCTCACCCACCCCCTGGCACTTCTGCACATATTAACACCCTTCACACTGCTCACTGCGAGTGGGAAAAACCAGCCATTAGGTGCCCTGTGCCCTCCTGTATCTGCCCCGTCCTCCTGTACCTGCCCCGCCCTAGTAAAGGCACTATGCTTACCTGTCCAGCTTCACACAGTTTCTACCCATGCACCCCACCCCCAAGCTCCTTCACACCCTCTGTTCAGGTGGCAAGAGCTTCTCACACTACCCACATTTCTCTTGCTCCCCCATACTGTCTGCCCATGTCACCTAAGCCTTGCCCAGTACTCATGCTCCCAAGTGCCTCAAAACCACTGCCCATGTGGCCCTGGCTCCTGCCACTCGGCCACAGGGCCTAAGTTCCTTACACTGTGTGCCAATGTTCCCTAAGCGTATTGTATGTACTGTTTGCCCACGTGCCCTAAACTCCTCAAGTCTGTAGATGTGTACCATGCACCGTGTGTTCAAATTCGTCAGAGTGTCTGCCCTTGTGCCCCAGTATCCCACACTGTTTGCAGAGAGGCCTTGTAGATCCTAGCCCTACTTGTCTCCGTGCCCACAGGGATACCAAGCTCCCCACGCTGGTCCAAAGCTCTGAAGCTCTGTCCACGGTGTGACAATGTGCCCCAAAGCTGTCACCTTTTCTCTGTGCCAGAATCCCACCCAGGTGTGTGGAAGGGATCTGTGAAGTCAGGCCTCACTGCACTCCAAGTATGCCAGTAATGCATACACCGATTCCTGCATTGCTGTCTTCGTTTTTTTTTTCTGCTGTGTTTGGGGGTTCATTTATAAATTATGATCTCTATTGAACTTGCTATACCAATACACGTTTACCAGCAAATAAATGGTGCTTTAAGATATTGGTTTCACATTGCCAAAGATGATTTCTTGTTTGCTTCTGAATTTGGCAATTGTGTGCAATTGTGTGAAGTGCAAGGATTTAAAAAAAATGGCAGACGGGATACAGAAGTAGTTGTTTACTAACATTAGCTCTGGGCTCTGCAGGCCAATGCATTCGGGAGAGAACCAGGGAACGGGGTGGGCCTTCCTGGGAACACTGTGGGGAATGAGGGTGGGAACTGCATTCCGGTTCTATGTCATTTCATCGATGGGTGAAATTTCGATGGGTTTTTTTCAGAGTATTTTTTAACGAAAAAACTCATCGAAATTGATTTCTTTTTGATTTTTGGGCGTTCCCCCACCAAGCCCCAATCCCCTATTATGTTTTGCCTATTCCCGACCATCCCCACCCCATATATATACTTTTCTAACTCCCCCTAAAAATTTCTATTAGTTTTTTTATTAACAAAATACTCAGCAAAAAACCCATCAAATTTCACCCATCGATAAAAGAACGCTATACCCTGCATGCCTTGGGCTTCTATCCCAGTTTCTATCGCTTCTAGTGCACTGGGATTAGGTGCAGTGCAGAAGCCCTGGGGGTTACCACTGCTTCCCCGACTCCCCCGACTCCCCTCTGCCCTTCCCCCGACTCTCCGCCCACCTATGCCCTTTCACTTTCTGCTCTCTCCCATAGGTCATTGAAATGAACTGGAGGCGATATTAAGAGAGATTCGTTTAAAAAAACTACATACATGAATGTTTACTTTGCGACACCCTCAGGGGCCTTCTTTCCCCCAACAATCCAAACACCACTAAGTGTGTGGGAAGTTATATTAGCGCTGCGCTTTTCTGAGAGCACAAGTCCTCCTCATGTGAGTATCAACATGTGGGGCTGGCCCACCCTGTGGGGGTGCCAAGAAATATCTAGGTCAAGGCCCTTTTAAAAAGGACGAGTTAGGTCCTTTAATGAGAAAATAGGACCTGTTCTACATAGCCAAGGGCCCGGGGCGACTTTATTTTAATTCCATTTTTTTGCTCTATAGGGTCTTCACATAAAAGGTTTTCAGACCACCCAAGGATGGGAGGTGTCGGGTGACATTCCTGCTCCTCCAACATAACTGACGCCACTACCCTGACCTTGGACTCGCCACACTACACATAAACTAACGGAGAAGCAATACTCTGTTCACACCCAGCACCACCAGATGCTGAAGCACACCTGGAGGGAACCACCCACATAGTCCATAAAACATCATCAGCGCAACTACACCCCAAGATATCAGATTGATTGACTGCTGCGGCCGCCCGTGACTCCGGATTCCCTTAAGTACACAATCAGTGCGCACAACCTCACCCACCGTAAGCCACACAACACACTAACACCAACACAAAACACTAGCACCCACCCGAGGCACTGAATCTTACCATACGGTTACAATGCACAAGGCCTCTCGCAAAAACAACCACATTTTATTTCTTTCTTTCTTATAATGCGCTTAATACCGATATGAGTTTGGTTTCTATGCGCAGATCCGGGATTCGAGCCTCTGTTGCTCTGCGTGGTCTTGCTTCCAAGACCACCACGTTGCCCCTGTGCTATCCTCCGTATATGCAAAGCAACACTCGCAGACACCAGTTCCTCCTGGTTCTGAATCTATCCTCTCACTGAATCCCCACTAACCCCCCAGCCCCCTCTCTTGCAGAGCCACGCGAGTGCCTGGAGACTGTCCCAGGGTGGTAGCGGAGTGCGGTGCATATCAACATAACGTAACATAAATGCTGCTTTGTAGAAGGGATGGAGGCGGGCGCGCGTACACGAGATGGAGGAGGGCGCGCCCATTGAAGGCTACTAAGTCTCTGACCAATTTGGGAATGGATGGGGCTATGGCTCAACGGCTGACATTAGGAACAGCCCATCAGAGAAACATCAAGTTGTTTGGCAAAGCTACACAATTTCCCACTTGCAGTGCCAATGGAGGACGCAGGCGACCCACTTTCCGGAAGTTACCAGCACCCCTCTGCAAGCCACTGGCTACCATGGAATCTATACTGGTGCCATAGGGACGCTGCCTCTGGGCTTTACACACTCATGTTCACAAAAGCCCTGCAACATCAAATTTGATTGGCTCGTGTAGCTAAAGGGTTTAATAGCCATTAATGGCCCATGTTTCTGTACATCTCTCCCGCGCCATTAAAACCAGCAGAGATAAAGAGTGGTGTTGCCTCTTCTTGCTTGGCTGCCAAGAGGACCCCATGTGTGTGTGAGAGGCAGCCTGTCACCCCTTCCTTCTGACTCAGCGCTGCTGGCGGCGATTACAATGCAGCCTCTCAGTAGTCCAGCTCCTGGGAACCAAATGACAGCCTCCCCAGTCACCAGGCGCTGAATGCTAAACCCTGGCCCGGTTTCCAGGGGCCTGGAAGACGGCCTCGGAAGCCGCCTGGGGCCCAGCCACACGCTTTCACTTTCCCGCTCCCTTTGCTGTCTAAGCAGGTCTCCTGACCGCACGGAGCTGGCTTCTCTGGCGGGAAGCAACTGTTGGCAACACTGGAGAGATGGAGGACGGGGAAAATGTAACGCTTTCTGGACACTGGTGTTCTCATTTTGAATTCCTAAGCATTGAAAGGGACGCTCGACCCTGGAAATTATACAATGTCAGCTTCCGGGCTTGCAAACAGAACATGACCCATTTAATCACGCCACAAGCACTCCCACGAAGAGAACACTTCCCATTAATCACCCCACACCCAGTTCCAGGAAGAGAAGCCTTTCTGCCTGGGTGCTGCTAATGGCCTTGCTGGGGCTCTGCTTCGTGTTCCTGGTTCAACTCCAGGCCTCGAGGGCTAGATCCATGTTGGGTTTTCAGGATACCCCTCATTAATATTCATGAGATAAATGTGCATTCAATGATTCTAAATGTATGCACATTTTTCCTCATGAATATTGAGGGATATCCTGAAAACCCGGCGGGCGAGACTTGGAGGTGGACAACCCTGGACTAAAGGCACTGGACCAGTCAGTCATAGGGTGGAGATGGACTCCCAACCCCCCACACCCCTCAAACTCCCTTTGCAAGGTGCATATGGATAATCCCTCCAGATATTCCTGGATGAGCAGAACGAGGGTGAAAGAGTTCCACCGATGGGTACTTGCTCCATCGGTGGAGGATTTATTTATTTATTATTGACATTCATAAAGCGCACCGAACCCGGAGGTTTTTATAAAGCGCCCCATGAGATCTACTTTGATGTGTTTTAGGTTCACCCTAAGAGTTCCAAGGGTTGATAGTCAACTCCCCCTTAGAGACACTTAGCTCCACCTTCACGGGCGGGTAATGGACACACCCTAAGGCTGCAATATGTCAATCAATCGATCAATCAATATCAACTTTCTTTCGGTCGAAGGACCATAAAAGTGTGTACACAAGTTAAATACAAATAACACGGAATTAAAAAAACATGTATACAATTCAATAAACAGGAACCTTTTTGAGGTATATATCATGCAGAGAGGTCTCTCAAAAAGATCATACAAATATATAAGATACAAACAGTACAAATGACATAATAATTAAAAAACACATTGTACAATTCGCTTAAAAATGAACATTTTTAAGGCTGAGCATCGTACAAAAAGAAATATTTGATAAAGGGTAGTTTCTCCGAAGTCATAATAGGGTTGCAATAATTAATTAATAAAGGGGCCAATAGATCGGTACCGACTTTTCAGATTAAGATCTATTTCATGGGGCCTTATTTAAGTGTTTCTCTCGCCTTCGCCAGGCCTTCTCGGCAGAGGTGGATACTGCATAGATGATATCACTTTGGTCGCGCCGTCCTGCATGTTTCTTTAGCTATTAGCAGCGATTGAATGCCTTTGTTTTTAAGGCATGCCTTCAGATTCCTTTTGCCAATATCTCCATACTGAGGACGCATAAACAAAAAATGGTAGAGTGTTCTTGGTAATGGTCTCTCAATAATGCACAGTTTTCCATTAAATAACTGTTATAAAAAGATATTTATATCCCATAGACAGAGAGAGACACTTTGTTATCCACTGCCTCATTAAGAAATCAGCACGTGCGTCCATCAGCACACGGGTAGTGGATCCGATAATATTTTCGGGGCCGAACCATGGTTCTTCGAGGTTTAATACTTTGAGATACTGCTTAGTATGTCTAAACCATGACTTTGGGCCTTATTACGAGGAATGCGGTAAGGGGTTAACGGCGCCGGTAAAGGTGTCGGAGCTGTCAACCCCTTACCACCACATTACAAGGTCTGCTTGCGGGAACCCGCTAAGGACGCCTGGTTTTACTAGGCGTCCTTAGCGGGTCCCGTGAGCAGACCAGGATGCTAACAACCGGCCCATTATTAACGGGCCATTTCCGGGCCCTCCAAGGTTGGAATGGCTCGGTAATTCCTCATTCAAGAAACCCAGAGCCGGTACCCAGTATGGGGGTAGCGATGCCGCTAAAAGCGGCATGGTTACCTCCATCCTCGTAATGAGTCCCTTTGTCTGGTTGGCATGGTAAGACCATGGTTTATACTCCCTTATTGCACCAGACACAGTAGGGGTTTCCTAAGGTGTATGGAGCGTCTCCTTTTCACTTTCTGCTTTTTATAAGTATGTGTGAGCAGGCATATCGCGCAAATCTGTGCGTGAGATTACGTGCTTGCGATCACAGATGGCATTCAAAACACTCAGATTCTCAAAGGCAGTGCAAGTGTTTTTATTAAGATCTTTGTGGGGCCCAAAACACCCTCTCTCTCTCTCTCTCTCTCTCTCTCTCTCTCTCTCTCCCTCTCTCGCGCTCTCTCTCTCTCTCTCCCTCTCTCGCTCGCACGCTCTCTCTCTCTCTCTCTCTCTCTCTCGCGCTCTCTCTCTCTCCCTCTCTCGCTTGCGCTCTCTCTCTCTCTCTCTCTCTCTTGCTCGCTCTCTCTCTCTCTCTCCCTCTCTCGCACGCTCTCTCTCTCTCTCTCTCGCACTCTCTCTCTCTCCCTCTCTCGCTTGCGCTCTCTCTCTCTCTCCCTCTCTTGCTCGCGCTCGCTCTCTCTCTCTCTCTCTCTCTCTCTCTCTCTCTCTCCCTCTCTCGCTCGCTCTCTCTCTCTCTCTCCCTCTCTCACTTGCGCTCTCTCTCTCTCTCTCTCCCTCTCTTGTTCACGCTCTCTCTCTCTCTCTCTCTCCATCTCTCGCTCACGCTCTCTCTCTCGCTCTCTCTCTCTCTCTCTCTCTCTCTCTCCCTCTCTCGCACGCGCTCTCTCTCTCTCTCCCTCTCTCGCGCTCTTTCTCTCTCTCTCTCTCTCTCTCTCCCTCTCTCGCTCGCGCTCTCTCTCTCTCTCCCTCTCTCACTCGCGCTCTCTCTCTCTCTCTCTCTCTCTCTCTCTCTCCCTCTCTCGCTCGCGCGCTCTCTCTCTCTCTCCCTCTCTCGCTCGCGCTCTCTCTCTCTCCCTCTCTCGCTCACGCTCTCTCTCTCTCTCTCTCTCTCTCTCTCTCTCCCTCTCTCGCTCACGCTCTCTCTCTCTCTCTCTCTCTCCCTCTCTCGCTCGCGCTCTCTCTCTCTCTCCCTCTCTCGCTCGCTCTCTCTCTCTCTCTCTCTCTCTCTCTCTCTCTCTAGCGGTTCTTCACTTCGCAGATAGAAACAGCTCTCCATCAAAAGGAGTTTTTCTCGATTGTCAAGTCGTATTCATCTGCCCCTAGTTATTTGCCCGCTGTGCCTGCATCTCCATCGCAGTGTGATGCTCTTGCCACTTTTTTTCCACTCCAATGTTGAAAGTATTTGTTGCCATATACCACTCCGTCAGGCTGATGCAGGCCCGCTAATTGACCCCATCCCTCTGTCTGCTACCTCCATTTCTCGCTTAAAATCAGCTGAACCATATGATCCTATCCCTTTATTTATTTTAAAGGACCTTATGCCTATAATCAACCCTGTGGTGACTCAGCTCTGGAGTCATTCCCAAAGAACTCAAGCAAGCCATTGTGATCCCTCTTCTAAAGGAGACGTAACTGGATGCTTCTGTTCTTTTCATTCTATTTCACTGCTAACTTTCTTCATGAAATTACTTGAATCACTTATTTCACCTCTTCTTTCTGCTTGTTTGGAGAATTCCTCTTATTCCTTTCAGTCTGGTTTCCGTCCTGGGAGGGGTACCGAGAGTGTCCTAGTTTCAGTGATGGATGACATGGCCAGGCTGGTTGATGGCGGTGGTGTGGGGGCCCTGAATTTACTTGATCAGCGCCCTTTGATACTGTGGACCATCCCCTGCTTCTCCCTGCACTGGCCACCATCAGCCTCCCTGGGCCAGTCCTGGCATGGTTCTCCTCCTTTCTGACTGACAGGGGCCAATCAGTCTCTCTTTCTCCGTTTCTTTCTTTTCTCGACTCTCTCCTGTGGAGTCCCCCAGGGCTCCACCTTGTCCCTGATGTCATTTGTCATCTACATCCAGACATTGATTGCACTCATCCGCTCCATCGGCTTCAGATGCAATTCGTATGCTGACGACACCCAGATCCTGGTCCGATTAGATCTAGACTGGGGAGTGGTATCATCTTGTCTGCATGACTGTCTGTCGGCCGTTGGGGTCTGGATGAGTGACAACTGGCTTAAGTTGAACAGGGACAAGATGGAGGTTCTTGTGGTTGGTACTTCCTCTAAATTCTGCTCCTGATCACCTGCCTTTTGGCCCTCTTCACTGGGTGAGTTTCCTATTCCAATGACGGTTGTGAAGAACATGGGGGTCTATCTCTCAGCATCTCTGTCTATGCCCCCACCGGTTGGCGCAGTTTTCCAAACCGGGCGTTTTTTTACTTAGGGTTCTTCGGAAGATTCTGCCTTTCCTCACTCCCTCTCTTTGTCCTCTGGTCATTGGCTCTCTCATCTCTAGTAGGCTCGACTACTGTAATGCTCTGTATCTGGCCCCACCTGCAAGCCTTATTCATTGTCTTCAGCTGCTACAAAATATGGCTGCCCGGGTAGCCACAGACGCACCTTATGGCTTTCATATCAGTCCAGTACTGCACAGTCTGCACTGACTCCCGGTGAAATTTTGTTCAACAGGCTTACCATCTGGTGGGGGCAGATTTTCTTAGGGATGAGTTTCAACCCTATGTTCCACGCCGCCCCCTGTGATCTGGTAATTATCATCCCCAAATTTCGCCTTCAGCGAATGGGAGGCTGGGCCTTCTCGGTAGCTGCCAGTAAATTATGGAACACTCTCCCATTTCAACTTAGGCTGACCGACAATCACTTG
Source organism: Ambystoma mexicanum (assembly GCF_040938575.1). Classification (NCBI taxonomy): domain Eukaryota; kingdom Metazoa; phylum Chordata; class Amphibia; order Caudata; family Ambystomatidae; genus Ambystoma; species Ambystoma mexicanum. The sequence goes on along the minus strand of NC_090934.1, from coordinate 1,449,365,047 downwards.
CTTTTTTGTCACCTGCTGATAACTGAGCTTTTTATTTAGTTTTGGGGTTGCTACTGCCGTCCTGTGCACATCTTCGTGCCAAGATGCCCTTCGGTGAACGTGCACGCTACAAGCTCTATTGACATAACATAATGTTAACACTCCTCTCACTTCTAGTCCTCCCTGTACTACTCCTTCCCCTTCCACTACCACTCCTCCCACACTCCTCCTCTCCCTCCCACACTACTACTTCTCCGCCAACTGCCAGTTGTCCTCCTCCCACCCCTACTACTCCTCCCTCTACCACTACTGCTCCTGCTCCAACTACGACTACTTGTCCTCCTACCACTACTACTCTTCCCCCTACAACTTCTCCTCCTACCCATGCTACGCCTCCTCCCACCCCTACTACTCCTCCCTCTATCATCACTACTGTTCCCCCTACAACAACTTCTCCTACTACCACTGCTACATCTCCTTCCACCCCTACTGCTCTTCTCTCTATCACTACTACTCTTCCCCCTACAACTTCTCCTCCTACCAATGCTACACCTCCTCCCACCCCTACTACTCCTCCCTCTATCATCACAACTCTTCCCCCTACAACAACTTCTCCTACTACCACTGCTACGTCTTCTTCCACCCCTACTACTCTTCTCTCTATCACTACTACTCTTCCCCCTCCAACTTCTCCTCCTACTACCATTACTAAGGCTCCTTCCGCTGCTACTACTACTCCACTCACATGACTGCACATCCTCCCACCACTACTACTCAAAAACCCCAGTTTCTTCAACTACACATTCCCTCCTTACACTACCTTCTCTCTACCCAGTTATCTCACAATCATTCACACTCATACTGCAGAACCACTACCAGTCCTATGGCAATGGTTCACCTACTTCACAAATATTTTCCACAAGCCGCCACTCCCGGCATCCTCTTGCAGGTAACTTGGTTGTCATCCTCCTCCACCTCTGACCTCATGTGATAAACCCACACTTCCTGCTTCCTGTCCCCTGCTTACATATTCCTCCCACTTTGACGATTGACCACTATTCTCTAAGCAATTTGCTTCTTTTATTTCCTCCCATAGCATGTCTATGCAGGAAAATCTTTAAAGGTGGGGCTAAGCCCTGTACACTTTCTCGTCACAGGCTTGCCGATTAGTGGGCTTGGCGGCAATGGAAGAACAACGTTATAGTTTTTGTGTTAATGTCTGCAATCTAGGACGTACTCGGTAAACTTGGGTACATCTCCCTTTTTTAATCAGTGTTGGTCTAGGAGACTACTGTTTCCAGGTGCGTGATTGTTGGCAAATTCAGAAGGTCTCATGCGGTGGTGTTCTGCTCCATGGCGGTGAACGCCTTCAGCCAGTGTCTCTCTCTCCTCCAAGGCCCGCTGCGATGATCAGGACTCTGCACAGCATCCACTATCTTTTGTGTTTAATTCTGTTGATCTTTCATGTGGGCAGTTGATCACAGGTTTCTGGGCTTCGCCTCTCTTTTCTCTTTCTTTGCTTTCATGGCAGTATCTGAAATCTAGAAAACATGCTGGCGGGTATATGCACCCAGAGTCCAAGCTGGAGATTAGGGTCTGCGAGAAGGGGGGAACGGGAATCACTGCCACTGTCCACCTCAGGCTCAGGACTGGCTCTGTGTTCCTCCCTGATAGGCCACCTACCCAAAGCTGAGGGGGATCCCCCGCTTTGACAAGGCAAGAGGTTACTGGCCCCTTTATCCCAGGGCAGCCTTGCCCGGACAGCCAGCGAAGGGCTCAGGCAAAGGGCACCTTCCTTGGGCACGTTCTGTACCTGTTCATCTGTTCGCCCTGGTGTCCCAGACTGCGAAGCCTCGCCCTCTGTCTGCAGCTACAGTCAGGTAGGAGACTACGCCACTGACCCACAATTGCATTAATCAGAATGTTACTGTTGTTTTTTGCCACCACTCTGCATTTCTCTCTATTGGCATAGTGCTGTAGGTTTGCACATTTGAATTTCGCTGTTGTTTTGGGCCACCACTCTGCATTTGTCTCTACAAGGATAGTGTTGTCGTTTTTGCATATTTGAATTTTGCTGTTGTGTTGTACCACCACTTTGCATTTTTATCCCGAGGAATATTGCTATGAGCTAGCACTTTTACATTTTGCTCTAGTTTTCGGCCAACCCTCTGTATTTCTCTGTATGGATATAGTGCTGTGGGTTTGTATATTTTAATTTTGCTGTTGTTTCGGGCCACCACTCTGAATTTTTCTCCACAGAGATATTGCTGTGAGCTTGCATTTTTGCATTTAGCTGTGGTTTTGGGCCACTACGGTGCATTTCCTCTCTACAGGGATCTATGATTTGATATTTTATTTGTATCGTGCTCGTACAATAGTGTTTCACAGAGTGCGACAAGGCAAGGGAGGGGAACAGGGGAGAAAAAAAAACAACGATCTTAGTAGGCCCAGTGACATTGAGAGTGTGCAAGTGCATGGGAAAGGGAAAGGGGAAAAGTGCATGGAAGGGGGAGAGTGGAAAGTGAGGAGCAGAGGATAAACAGATAAATAATAATAAATAAATAAAAATAGATAAGTGAGCAATAAACAGTGATAGTGCAGCCAGCAAGTGGCAAGTGCTATGATTACGGCAGCAGAACTGGGTAAGTCTGATAAGTGCATGAAAGAAGAACATGGGGTAGCGACGGACTGTACAGGTACAGATACAGTCCCCGGTGCAAGGGGTGGCCGGGATGCAGTGCAGAAATGGTGGCAAGGTGAGCAAGTGCCTAGCCACAGGAGACAGAGGGTGGCCAGGTGCACAGTGCCAAGATAGAGCAGATCTGCAAGGGAGAGGGGGAGCAAAGGCTGATGCAAAGAGGAAGGTCTTGAGGTGCTTCCGTAACCGGAGATGATTCTCCTCAAATTTTAGAGTGGCAGGGAGGCTGTTCCAGAGGGAGACCCACGCTGATGACAGAGATCTTCCCCCAGCTCGTTTCTTTGAAAAGCGAATGACCCTGAGGGAGTTAGAGGTAGAGGAGCGAAGAGCTCGAGAGGGGAAGTATTTGCGGAGGGATAGCTGAAGGTATTTTGGACCCAGGCCCCAGAAAGTCTTGTGGACAATTCATAGGGTTTTAACTTTAATCCTTGCATCCACTGGGAGCCAATGGAGAGATTTCAGAGCTGGAGAGATACGATCCCAGGGCTTGAGGCCAAGGACAAGTCTCGCAGTCCTGTTCTGGATTAGTTGCAGAGGGCGGAGAGTAGAGGGGTAGGTTTAGAAAGAGGCTGCTACAATAGTCCAACCTAGAGAGAACCAGAGCTTGGGAGACATTGAGCTTCTGGGGAAAGAGAGGAAAGGAAGAGTACCTCTGAGGAGGTGCAGTAGGAAGTTTGACTTTTTAGAGACCTCAGAGATGTGGCAGAGAAGGAAAGTGTGGAGTCAAAGATGACAGAGGGAATGTTTGAGTCAAGGTTGGAGAGCAGATCTTCACGGATGTTCAGGAGAGCAGTTTCCGTGCTTCTGGCTGCTCTGAAACCAGACTGGTGGTCATGGAGACATACAACAGAATCAGAATGAAGGTTAAGCTGACAGATGGCCAGATTCTCAAGGAGTTTGCCCAGAAAGGGAGTAATGGAGATTGGGCGATAGTTAGCCGGACAGGAAGGATCAGCTGTGGGTTTCCTTAGAAGAGGATGCACAAGGATAGTGCTGTGAGTTTGCATATATTAATTTCGAGGTTGTTTTGTGCCACCACTTTGCTTTTTTTACTCCACAGGGATATTGCTATAAGCTTGCACTCGATCACAATGTAACATAGCTATATCCCTCCCGGGGCACAGCCACCCACTATATCTGCAATAATCACTACTCGACGTCGCAACACACATTGCCACTGCCAATAGAATGCAGCTGAGACCCACGAAAAGATTTGGTCCAGCTGGGCACATAATCAGTCACCTTGACTCACCTACTCTCCTGGCAGTCTATCACAGCACCCATCCATTAGCCAGATCTCCATAGGTCGCTGTCACGGTTTAAGCCCCCCGTACCTACCTTTGTTCTGGCTAAAAATGCTGACACGCATTCTAGTATCCTCTTTCACATCTCACATCTAAGACCTCGGGCTTCCAAGGGCGTCCACCGCACAGCACTTTGTGGCCATACCAATGGCAGTAGGCGCTATAAAAATGCCATATAACATATCATAACATTACACACTGAGCGCACCCTGATAGGATTGTGCATATACGCAAAGATTGCTACTTTATGTGATTTAAATATGCACAATGGCCACTTTTCAATGAGGTCCTACCTAAGACTGCCACACTATGAGTCTGCCTGCCGGGGGCGCTACACCCGATAGGTCTGACCCTGCTGGATGCAGCGGCCCCAGTAGGCAGAATGATCACAGAAGCACCGGCACCGTTACCAACGGTGCTGGTTGCTCCCGTGAACCCATTCACATGGAGTCCAATGGGACACCATGGGAATGGGGACTAACAGTTTCCGGCACGTAGCTTCTCTGTCCACTGGCGCGTGTAATGTCCAGGTGGCACCGGGAAGCTAGGTGCTGGTAAAATGTTACGATTGCGGCGGCGACGCAGACTCGTAATGAGGCCAAATGACTTGCAAATCTCTAGCATTTCATCAATTGCATGCCAATGGAGCAAATTACCAAGTTCTGCTTTCTTAAAGTTTAAAACCACAATATTCACCTTTAGGCATGATTTATTATTCTGCATAAACAGACAATTAAAATATAAAATTGCAACTGTTCTAGTGCCATTCTTTGAAGCTTCTTGATGGTCTTATGTAACTGTCCACTCAGTTTTTCTTCATTTTTCTCCTTGAGACATGAGGACACCTTGGCAGATGCTTTTGCTGATGGTGTTGCATACATGCAGAATTGTAGATGGGTAACTATCAACAAAGGGAATATATTCCACCTCGAAGTTCCAAGAGGCATCTGATAGACCGAGAATGAAGCCTAGCTGCCTAAGATGCTGAATGAACCGCGCTGCTGATAGGTGCCCAGTCATCTACAATTGGATATTGTCTACAGGCCTTTAAACTTCCCTACTCTACCCTACGCCCTGTCCCAATGGACCAGTAGTACAGATATGGAAGGCATGAGGGAACCTAATGCAACTTGGGCCCAACAAAATGATGCCTGTGGTTCAGCCAGACTGCCTTCCCCATCTCTCTCGTCACTACCCTTCCCTTTCAAACCCACCAGGAGGCAGAGACAGCCCGGTATGATATGATATGATAGGTCATTTATAATGCGCTTAATACCCAGAGGTTTCTAAGCTTGGAACCAGGGATGGAACCTGTGGTGCTCCGTGTCGTCTTGCTTCCAAGGCGAGCATGTTGCCCCTGAGCTATCCCCCAGAGACATGTAGGGCCCATCTGTGGGATAACACTAGAACCAATGAACTCACAAAGGGCTTCCTATGTTAGCCATAAACACCATTAAGACACGACATGGTTTGGATGATATCAGATAGCTTTAATTGGCAAGTCAGGCTTACCCACCAGCAACTCACACTACATTAGTTCGTCAGAGTTTGCATGTAAATCAATTGATGCACATGTCAACACAAACTACAGGCTGTAGTCTTTATCCAGAAGATGAAAAGAGAATTAAACCACCTAGCCAAATGCGAAGGCCAGGCTATTATTCTATCACTTTCTGGGATTTTAATAGAGAGTTGGTAAGCAGGAGCTAAAAGTAGCTCCAGACTGTAGACATCATAAACGTAACTGTTGCCGGCACCTCAACAACATGCGTATGAAAAAACGTAATTCGTTCTGAACGCGGAACATCTGCGTGCAAACCCTCGTAAACCGTTCCTGCACCCCGCTACAACACATACGGGCACCCCTAATTTAGATCTGAACCCCAGTTGTGTACACACACCCCTAAATCCGACATGCAAACCCACCTCTATGCTGCGAACCCGAAGCACAAGTGTACTTACGCCTGCCAACGGGTGGCATAGTGATCGAGGGATTTGCATGGCCATTTCAATGCAGAGAGGCTGCGTGGGTGTTTCCATGAATATGTGTAATTTGGCTCAAATATGGGCATGCAAGGAACCTTTTCGCACGTTCTTCCCCCTTTTCTGAGTTTCGCCCGTTCCCAGCCCTCTGCGCAAGCCACGTACATGCTCCGCGTGGTGTCTCGCAAAGGCGCTCGACGGCTCGCACAGATGTTCTGAGCCTGCACTAACTCCAGGCAAACCCCAAGAACGTCCCGCACAGTCGGTTCCATTAATCGCAGAATGCAAATTTGCACGCAGTTTGGCGGTTTGCCAGTTTAATTCCATGAATCAGGGCCACAGTGTGAATTAAATCATCGGAGATCAACACGAGATTCAAACAATGTCACTTTTCCATCATTAATATCACCAGTGGGCCCTGATAGAGGCGATGGGGTATGTGGCAGCAGTTGCATCAGGTAGCTGCTGGACATTACACTGAGGTCGGAGCACATGTGGTGGAAGCAGTCAGCGGCACTGTGCTGTGTTGATGGAAGGAGACAGTGCCTGGCCTTGCATAGGAAATCAGACATGTGTCCATTTCCTTGTGGGGTTAGCATACCAAACAACTGTCACTATTTTACCGTCAAAATTTTCGTCACCTAAAACGTACTTTATACCAATGTAAGTCAATATAAAAAATAGAAGACTTCCTCTTCGTTGCTAAAAATACAACTTTTAACTTTTCTGAAATGTTGGATAGTTTGGGGATGATCTGTTGCTGTAAGGTATTTTCCAGGGATTGTGTGATGCCATCCAAGTGAAGAGGGTCAGTACATTTAACTGAAGAGGCAACGTACCTTGCAGTTTCTAGTGTATCACCTCACTACCCCTTTCCTGGTATCCTGTCCTCCTGATCGTCTTATCATATCCCCAAAGTACTTGCAACGTCTGGGTCCATGTTGAGGGCAATCTCAAACTCAACCTGCCCACTGCCTCCGTTGAGGCCTGAATCAACCGCCTGAATATCTGCTAGACCTGTCAAGACCTGTCAAGACTTAGCAAGACGTGGCAAGACCTGGTAAGACCTGTCAAGACCTGTTAAGACCTGGCAAGACGTGGCAAGAACTGGCAAGACCTGGTAAGACCTGGCAAGACCTGGTGAGACTTGGAAGAACTGGCAAGACCTGGCAATACCTAGCAAGACGTGGCAAGACCAGGCAAGACCTGGTGTCGGGGTGATTTCCCAGGGGCCGGCAAAGCCGTCTGTGGACCTCCAGGGCTGGGGAGGCCCCAACTCCCCAACTCCTCCAGCGTCCCAAAAGGAGTATGAGGCACACACAAGAGCAAAGTAATTACTGCTGTTTATCATAGTAACGGCAGGGATAGTTCTCAGCTTGTATGCATCCGGAGAGACTCTCAGTGTTAGTGGGGCTTGCAGGCCCTTTTTACCGTAGTATGACCCGCTACTTGCGTCACCTGGGAAAATAGTCACAAAACCTAACGCCACTTCGGGTTGGCTCCCCGAATGGTAGGGTCAGTATGGGTACATATAGCAGAGAGGATTATTGGATAAGGACAAGTCAGGTGGTACACTTGGGTTGTCCCTAACATTTGCTACACCGAGATTGTTAAAAGGGGGCATTTGGTGATTTGCTAGCCAAAATGGCGTCAGTGGTGATCCCCTCGTATTCTGATTCCTCTAAGCCTGGGACCATCGCCGTTCCCAGCTCGCGATGAACCTGGTGCTGGCAACACTCTGCAACTATGTGTTAGTGGCGGACAATGGACAGGTCTGACTAGTGGCTGATGTGCATGTCTTTCCCATCGCTGTAGGTGTCCGGCTTGTCGCTTCGTTGTTGCAACCTGCGACCCAGATGTGGGACTCCGGCGACTTTCAGTCTCGTAAGTTTGGCATCTTGTCAGTTCGGCTTGGTCACGTGTGGGGAGACCGTGGCTGGAGCAGAATTATGAGCATTTGATTTGTATTTCGGCTGTGAGGAGCGCTTGGTGATGGCAGGTGTAATCCTGGCACTGGGAGAGCGGCATGTGGGTTGTAACATCGCGGCCTTGGCTGTGGGCTCTCGTTGGGGCTCGTTCTGCGTGGTCAGCGCTTTGCATTTTTGTCTGAGAGGAGTTTCGTCTGAGAGGCTCCTGCCTGGGGACTCTTGCTTTTTGCGGCCTACTTTGGGCCTAGCTTCTGGGTGGCGGTACACAATCCATAATATGGGTTGTGAGGGATGACAGGGTGTCACAAACAACAGTAAATACATAGGGTGGCATCTTCATAGGAATAGGTAGCGAGAAAGCATCTGCAAGCATGTATACACAAGCTCTTCAGGCGTCTTGCGTTTCTGCGGTGCTGTAGGAGGCCTATGTGAAAAATAACAACGATGCGCGTCTGTGGGTGTGTCAGTCCGCTGTGTCATAGCACTGAGTATGTTCTTCGTGTGGGTTGGTGTGTGGGTGACCAGTGTGCATGGTGGCACATGTGTTCTTGTCTGTTGGCTATGTCGTCATGGCATCTCTAACGATGATGGTGTTTGTGGCTGTTGTCTAATTGAGTTGGTCCATAATACTGACGTCGGCTTGACCAGGACATGGTAGCTGGCAGGCTCCCCGAGCGTGTGGGCCGTGGGCACAGGAGATCTGGGCGTATGGCGTTGCCGTGAATGGATCAAACTCCTCTTGCGGGGGTGCTTGGGTCTTGATGTCCTGGGCCACGGTTTGGATGAGAATGGGGGCAGGGTATTTTCCCATTTTCCAACTTCACTGGCAAGACCTGGAAGACGTGGTAAGACCTGACAAGACCTGGCAGGACCTGATAAGACCTGGCAAGACCTAGCAAGACGTGGCAAGACCAGGCAAGACCTGGCAAGACCTGGAAGACCTGGTAAAACCTGGTAAGACCTGACAAGACCTGGCAAGACCTGACAAGACCTGTCAAGACCTAGCAAGACGTGGCAAGACCTGGCAAGCCCTAGTCCCAGCGTACTCTTCATTCTGGTGAAACACTGATTTCCACTCTTGCCTTGGCTGGGTTGGTTGACTGCTCTGACCTTCTTAAGGGAGTCCTTCTCCCCCTTAATACAGTAGAGACTTTGCTGCAACACACTCTCTTCAGCGCCCCTCGTTCCTCTCCCCTCACCGCCCATCACCTCTGTTCATTATTACTACCTTAATCTCGTCTTTAAAGACTTTCATGGCCTGCTCCATATTTCACCTAGCCAACTCTGTCCCTGGTTAACCCCCAGGCTCATACTCTCCGTACCCAGCCCTCTTCCATCTCTCCGTTCCTCACCCACCCTTGTTCCCTCCAACTTGCGCTGTGTTTATCTCTTGCCCGTTACCATTGGAAAGCCACACCCCTGAGATCAAGCGCACACAGACATGGTTCCCTCTCCCAGGGACTAAGGCCATGGCCTCCCCCTGAATCCCCACTCTTCCCTCCCCTGTACAGAGCTGTGTATCGTTGTATATATATTGTATTATCACTGTCATATTTTCCCTCTCCTTTGCCAGCTGGTTTATGCGATCGCTTAGCAGTGAATTATCATTGTTTAAGCGTCCGCTTAAAGGAATGCTCAGTTTACTGGTTTTGCCCTAATTCACTTTGCCCCAGATAGATAAAATCAACTTTCACATTGCTCCTGATGGAATCCCTTTCTTCTGGATCTCTCAAGTGAATAAAAATACTAGGAACGACCTACCTCTGAATTTACAACAGGAGGCCAATTTTCTCAATTTACGGAAACGTTTAAAAATGATACTTTATAACTAAACCACCCTCTGGGTGCCTCGTCTCTGCTTTGTCCTGTTTTTGATGTGTCTGTATTGTGTGTTCATGGGTCCTCTGATGCCTGCAGGCTTTCGGCACGTTACAAACATAGAAATAAATAAAAATGAATAAAAATAGAAATAAGGAAAGTACAACGTAACATAGCAATCTGAACCCTGAGAGCTTGTGGCGCTACCGTGTGATGAGCTTTGCAGGTGGGAAAGTGGCAGCTTTTGTATATGTTCCCTCGGGTGGATAGCTCAGGGGCAACGTGCTCGCCTTGCGAGCAAAACAACGTGGAGAAACACAGGTTCGATTCCCGGATACGTGCTTAGAAACCTTTGGGTATTAAGTGTGTTATAAATAACCAATTAAAATATGTGAGCAGGATACTTCATAAACGGCAGCCATTTTGTGTCTTGAGAACTGGCTGATTTTTTCCCTATGGACCAGAAATGGTGTAGCAGTGGCATCTAGTTCATTAGGCCGGGTGGGTGGTGCTCCACCCCTAAGTCAATCCCAGGGCACTGCTCTGTATGGCTCCACAGTTTAGGGAGAAGTGGTGCGAAAAAGGAAGTGTCCTCGTCGCCATGGAGACACCTTGGCATCTTGTCTCTTTTCATGGCCAGCTTGTGCAGAAGCAGGTTAGAGAGAGGAGTGAAGGGAAGCACCTTTTACTAAGCCGACCCCCTCCTGAGCAGTGCTTGCATTATAGCCATGCTCAGGATGGGTACACGCCTAGAACATTACTTTTCTGTGTCTTGAAGTAGCCTATTGCCAGCTGGGTCTGGTGGGCCAGGGGTCCACCACAGCATTTCATGCAGGTAGCTGTTTTTTTTGTGTGTGCACCTATGTAAGGGAGAATATGATAGTTTTTGTGCACAACCAGGATTGCATGCGGGCAAGACTGGCATATGATGTTGAGGCAGGCCTCTGAATGTTCTTTGTGCAATAGATTGCTTGATATGGGTGCAAGCACTGACATCTACTATGGTGGCAGGCCTCATGTTATTCTTTGGATATACCCAGGATGACAGAGAGGCCAGCACTGGCCCATGTTGTTATTAAAAGCTCCATGGTGTTCTTTGGACACTAGCATCATGAAAGGAGACCCAGCACTAACCTTCTCAACCTCTAATCTCAAACACACTTTACTGACTGAGCCATTCAAACACAGTAATTGACTAACCCTCCCCAAAAAACAGCTAATAGACTCTGCAATCAACCTAAATATCACAGCCCTGGCCAACGCATCGTAGCACGATCGGCAGACAAGGTTCTACTTTGGAAACATATGCATCTATGCTCTCGACACAGGACACCTAGAAACAGACAAGCATGAAGAGCTCGAGGTACTTCTGATCTGCACACATTAACTCAAAAGCAAAGCTATCTTGCATTTTCTGCCTCTTACCGCTAATCTAGACCACCCCTCCCCCTGGTATTTCAGTTCCGCCAGAGTGCCTCAAGACTCTACAAATGGCAGTGGTGTGTTGTATAAATCCCAATAACATAACACAATGCAGTAAGCACAGGCATGCTTTGTAGTGGTAGCTTCATGCTCGTTGTTGGGCACAAGCAGCATGGAAATGTGTTTTACAATGGCACTTTTGGCATATATTATGATAAGGCCTCGTGACTGCCTTCAGGCACAGCCAGCGTGAAAAGGGGCTGCAAAATACTCTTGGCTACAGTCGTCCACCTGGCATGTGTTGGAGTATTTCATGTGTTTCCCTACAGAACCTTTTGTGAATTCCATCCAATGCTTCAGCAATGTCTGCAGTAAAATAATTTCGGTCCAGGCTCCCTCGGTGCACTCACTCGGACCAATGCAGGAATGTCATGTTAAAGATTCTCCCGCCTCCCCTGCTTTGTACCCAGTGTGCTCTGAACCAGGCAGATCTGTATCCATGTGAGCAGGCTATGTTGCTGCTTGGTTGTCACAGTCAATGCATTTTCTCTAGACAAGAAATGCTATTAGCATGCATTTTTTATTAACTTCGTTTTGGGTCCCTCTTCCTTCAGAGCCAGAAGTGTGAGGGCCAGGGCCTCGGGCAGCTGTGCCAGTTCATGTCTCACTTAGTAAACAGATGGCCCTCGAGAAAAAATGCATTTCTGAGCTCACCAGGACAGAACTGACCAGATGGGCTCAGTGAATTCGGAAATTGATACCATAGACCTTCTTGTCTGCTGCACAGCTAGTTCTGTTCAGAGAAATGAAGCCATTTGTGGATGCATAAGGGGTTGTGTCTACACTTGCACAAACATAATGTTTGCCTCTTCGCATTATAGAGACAGGGTGTGATCCCCTTTTTATTGCAGGGTAATATATGTCTTTTATTTTGGTTTTTTGTTTTTTATTTGTATTTGGTTTAGTTAAACCTTTACAAAACAGCAAGATACATGTAGTAAACTCCAAGAACATAACAACAAAACGATCCAGTCCAACATCAACATTAATATCTTTATGCCTATCATCCATTAAACACTTTTACCGAAGTGCCTTTCATTAAACATTTTAATATATAAGTATTATTACTCAACCGAAATTGTAACTCATATCATTGACGCGAGAAGGATAAAAGTCTGACCGTGTCAGTTTTCGAACCTGCAACTTGCAGATCACAGCAGCAGGGTCTGAACTTGCAGCGCTATCTTACCGGTTTGCATTCATAGAATTATGCACATAAAGGGAAAGAATGCCGTCCATAAATCCCAAAACCGTGAGCGTGTGCAAGAATGTCCTCAATTGGCACCCTCTGCTTGTGTGGCAGCCAATCAGGTTGCTCCAAACCAAGTCTGAATCTACAGATGCAAGCCCAGGTTCGGAGCAACACTAGTGATCCCCAAACGCAGCATCAAAGCTAGGTTTTTTAAAATTGTTTTATTTCTATTAGCACCTCAAGGGTTCGCCGCAGGGTGCTAATAGCCATAATTCGCGTTCTGGGGGCTACTCCGGCCGTTAACGCACCGGGGCCAAGCATTACAGCTCTCGCTTCGCTCGGCCGGTTTAGCCTTCAGAACGGATTATTGCTATATTGCACATACCAGGAAGCTGACCTTCTCTACATATCTGTCAGAGGCCTTCTGCTCACAGTGCAAAGAGAGCTTCCACAAACAGATGTAGCTGGGTCTCAAAGCAAAAGACACAGCTGGGGGTCCTCTTTAAATATAAATATGCTCGACCTCTGAAAATACCAGGAAGCTGGGCCTCTCCATACAAAGCAGGAAGCCGAGTCTCTTCCTAGAAAGAATCTGGGTATCACTGTAGAGGAGGCACCGTTCATGTACATAACAGGACACCAGGCCTAAGCACAAAGCTGGATGCTAAGCCTGAGGAGGCCGCGTTGCTGTGCATAGCAGGACACCAGGCCTGAGCACAAATCTGGATGCTGAGCATGAGGAGGCTGCACTGCTGCACATAGCAGAACACCAGGCCTAATCACAAAGCTGGATGCTGAGCATGAGAAGGCAGGAGTGCTGCTGCACATAGCAGAACACCAGGCCTAATCACAAAGCTGGATGCTGAGCATGAGGAGGCTGGAGTGCTGCTGCACATAGCGGAATACCAGGCCTAATCACAAAGCTGGATGCTGAGCATGAGGAGGCCGGAGTGCGGCTGCACATAGCAGAACACCAGGCCTAATCACAAAGCTGGATGCTGAGCATGAGGAGGCCGGAGTGCTGCTGCACATAGCAGAATACCAGGCCTAAGCAGAAAGCTGGATGCTGAGCATAAGGAGGCTGTATTGTTGTGCATAGCAGGACACCAGACCGGAGCACAAAGCTGGATGCTGAGCATAAGGAGGCTGTATTGTTGTGCATAGCAGGACACCAGACCGGAGCACAAAGCTGGATGCTGAGCATAAGGAGGCTGTATTGTTGTGCATAGCAGGACACCAGGCCAAGCACAAAGCTGTATGCTGAGCATGAGGAGACCGCGCTGCTGCACATACCAGGACACCAGACCGGAGCGCAGAGCTGGATGCTGGGCATGAGGAGCCCGTGCGTGTATGTCTCACATCAGTTTTTTCTGATGTGGTTTTTGCCGTGTTGATGATGAGGATTATCCAATCACGTGTACACTTGTTGGTGATGAAAGACCAATCCTTTCTGAACTGTAAGTTGTCTAGAAAAATTCTTAGCTCAATATGGATGATCAGTCCATTTGGCGCAGCATGCACTCTTAGGTACTCTGTCATAAGCGCCCATGAAGCTCAGTTCGTATAAGCTTCTTGCGAAGGACCTCTATCTCGTTCCAATCATCATTGTTGGTAATAGCTTGAGCTGTGGCTTTTGTCTCTACAAGTGAAGGGTTGGCCAGAATCCCCTCCACTCCTTGTTCCGCGAGTGCCAAGTAATTCTGTTCAGCCAGGGTTGTTGATCGTCTGACTGTTTGCAGGGAGAGGGGATCCTCAGGGCAATGTGGATGTTGTTGTTAGTGCATCTGACTTCACCCACAGTAATTGTGGGTGTGGTGTCATCAGATGTCCATTCTTAGTGTGGTATCTTAGGTATTAGGATTTTTTATTTTTTAAAATTTTATTCAGATTTGTAGAGCACACGTCAGCCCGGGGGCATCGTGGCACTCGTTACAGACAATATCTTAGTTACATAGGATACCATATTTACATACAAGTACAGTATTTACATTAGACATGGACGTTTGTCCCAATTTACAATGCAGTATATTTACATAGATTCCTGAGAGTTTCCTATTAGTTTGTGAGGAATGAGGTTTTCAGTTTCCTGTGAAAAATCGGGAGTGAGTTTTCCGCTCTAATGTCTGCAGGAAGAGCGTTCCAGGTCTTGGCTGCAATGTAGGGGAAACTTAGACCTCCGGCTTTGGCTTTTTTGATGCGTGGGATGTAGAGTAGGTTGGAGTATTGCGTCCTAGAGGGACAGGAGGAGGGTGGTTTAAGGATGGTCTCCGACTGATAGGACGGGGCAGAGAGAGAGGCATTTGTGCGTGAGGGTGAGGATTTTGAGGGTGATCCGCTCTTTGACGGGAAGCCACTGGGCTGAGTGCCTGGCATGGGAGATATGCTCTCTTCTTGGGATACTAAGAGCAGCCCGCAGAGCATTGTTCTGAGTGACTTGAAGTTTGTTTAGGTTTTTGGCTGATGTGCCTGCTAGGAGGGCATTGCAGTAGTCCAGTTTGGCTCCAATGGTTGCTCTAGCTATAGAGAAGCAGTTGGGTTTAGAGAGGTAAGGCTTGATGGCATTTATGAGTTTGGTGGTATGCGCAGATGAGGACGTGATTGCGCTGACTTGTCTGGTCATAGATAGTGAGGAGTCTAGGTATACTCCCAATGTTTTTACAGCTGTGGATACGGGGATGATGGAGTTGTCAATGGAGAAGTTAGTGTACAGTTTGTCAAGTTTGTCTAGGGTGTTCTGTTGGCCTAATATCATGATTTCGGTCTTGTCTCCATTGAGGCAGAGGCCGTTAACTGCCATCCAGGCCTTGATGATGGAGTACATTGTGTGGAGTGCCTTGGCGTCTTTGTTGTATGATCCTGAGAGGGGTAGAAGTACTTGTGTGTCGTCCACGTAGTTCGTGTATGTGATGCCGTATGAGTCAAGTTTGTCAAGGAGGGGCTTAGTGAACAAGTTGTAGAGTGTGGGTGCAGTGCATGATCCTTGAGGGACCCCGCAGTGGATTGTCGTGGGAGTGGCATTGGCGATGTCCGAGAAGACTTTCTCGGGATGGAGGGATTCAGGAGGGGGCAAGACAAGACAGGTCCTTATTACTTTGGCTCTGAGTTGTAGTGGAAGAACTCTTCTACTCTTTTTTCAAATCAATTGTTCCCAGCGGCACTTTCAGACGCACAAATTAAACATAACGACAATCAGGGAATCTGGTTATGGGAGAAAAATTAGTCTAATGTTAGACACAGCAATGGTTACATCACACATGAACACCTTCAAGGAGCATACTCGAATGCTTTTAGGAACTATATTAAATATTTTCATCAAATGTATTTGCTGCAGACTTCCCTAGGCAGAAGAACACCCTACCCCTATAAGGTGTCACTATCCCTAATAAGGAGGTGGTGCACCTCCTATCTAAAAGGACAGAAAGAGGCGCTACCCCTACTTATACAATGTTTACAGTTCCGATACAAGTGAGTAGACAAAATGGTTGAACCAAATCTAGTTATACCTCCATGGACATTCCCTGGAGGACTTTTTCTTTATCTATATAGGGTACATGTCCCATAGATTTGCTTTTTTCACCACCAACAGGGGTGTGTGCATGAGGTGTAGACCTATTGGTTTTATGAGGTTCAGCACACCCTGTACAACGGACAAACCTGGCCTAAACAGAAGGCTGGATGCTGAGCATGAGGAGGCAGCGTTGTTATGCAGAGAAGGACGCAAGGCCTGAGCCCAAAGCTGGATTCTGAGCATGAGGACGCTGTGCTGCTGCACATAGCAGGACACCAGGCTTAAGCACAAGGCTGGATACTGAGCATGAGGAGGCCACATTGCTGTATATAGCAGGACACCAGGCCTGAGCCCAAAGCTGGATGCTGAGCATGAGGAGGCTGCATTGCTGTGCATAGCAGGACACCAGGCTTAAGCACAAAGCTGGATGCTGAGCATGAGGAGGCTGCATTGCTGTGCATAGCTGGACATAAGGCCTAAGCACAAAGCTGGATGCTGAGCATGAGGAGGCAGCGTTGATACGCAGAGCAGGACACCAGGCCTGAGCCCAAAGCTGAATGCTAAGCATGAGGAGGCTGCATTGCTGTTCATAGCAGGACAACAGGCCTAAGCACAAAGCTGGATGCTGAGCATGAGGAGGCTGCGTTGCTGTGCACAGCAGGACACCAGGCCTAAGCACAATGCTGGATGCTGAGCATGAGGAGGCCGCATTGCTGTATAAAGCAGGACACAAGGCCTAAGCACAAAGCTGGATGCTGAGCATGAGGAGGCAGTGTTGTTGTACATAGCAGAAAAGCAGGCCTAAACAGAAAGCTGGATGCTGAGCATGAGGAGGCCACGTTGCTGTACATGGTGGTACAGCAAGCCTAAGCACAAAGCTGGATGCCCAGCATGAGGAGGCCACGTTGCTGTGAACAACAGGACACCAGGCCTAAGCACAAAGCTGGTTGCTGAGCATGAAGAGGTTGCATTGCTGTATATAGCAGGACGCCAGGCCTAAGCACAAAGCTGAATGCTGAGCATGAGGAGGCAGCTTTGTTAAGCAGTGTAGGTCACCACGCCTGAGCCCAAAGCTGGATACTAAGCATGATGAGGCCACTTTGCTGTGCATAGCAACAACAGGCCTAAGAACAAAGCTGGATGCTGAGCATGAGGAGGCCACGTTGCTGTGCATAACAGGTCAACAGGCCTAAGCACAAAGCTGTATACTGAGCATGAGAAGGCTGCGTTGCTGTACGTAGCAGGACACCTGTCCTGAGCACGAAGCTGGATGCTAAGCATGTGGAGGCCACGTTGCTGTATATAGCAGGACTCCAGGCCTAAGCACAAAGACGGATGCTGAGCATGAGGAGGCAGTGTTGTTGTGCATAGCATAAAACCAGGCCTAAACAGAAAGCTGGATGATGAGCATGAGGAGGCCACATTGCTTAGGACTTGTGTCCCACTATGTACAACACAAAGCTGGATGCTGAGCATAAGGAGGCCAAGACACCAGGCCTAAGCACAAAGCCGGATGCTGAGCACGAGGAGGCAGTGTCATTGTGCATAGCAGAAAACCAGGCCTAAACAGAAAGCTGGATGCTGAGCATGAGGAGGCCACGTTGCTGTACATAGCGGTACATCAAGCCTAAGCACAACGCTGGATGCCCAGCATGAGGAGGCCAAGTTGCTGTGAACAACAGGACACCAGGCCTAAGCACAAAGCTGGATGCTGAGCATGAGGAGGCCACATTGCTGTGCACAGCAAGACACCAGGCCTAAGCACAAAGCTGGATGCTCAGCATGAGGAGTCCATGCTGCTGCACATAGCTGGACACCGGGCCTAAGCACAAAACGGGATGCTGAGCATGAGGAGGCAGTGTTGTTATGCAGTGTAGGTCACCACCCCTGAGCCCATAGCTGGATGTTGAGCATGAGGAGGCCGCATTGCTGTACATAATGGTACACCAGGCCTAAGCACAACGCTGGATACTAAGCATGATGAGGCCACGTTGCTGTGCATAGCAATAACAGGCCTAAGCACAAAGCTGGATGCTGAGCATGAGGAGGCTGTGTTGCTGTATATAGCAGGAGACCAGGCCTAAGCCCAAAACTCGATGCTGAGCATGAGGAGGCCACGTTGCTATACATAGCAGGACACCAGGCCTAAGCACAAAGCTGGATACTGAGCATGATGAGGCCATGTTGCTCTGCATAACAGGTCAACAGGCCTAAGCACAAAGCTGTATACTGAGCATGAGGAGGCTGCGTTTCTGTACGTAGCAGGACACCAGGCCTAAGCACAAAGCTGGGTACTAAGCATGAGGAGGCCATGTTGCTGTGCATAGCAGGACAGCAGGCCTAAGCACAAAGCTGGATGCTGAGCATGAGGAGGCTGCGTTGCTGTGCACAGCAGGACACCAGGCCTAAGCACAAAGCTGGATGCTCAGCATGAGGAGGCCGCGTTGCTGTATATAGCAGGACTCCAGGCCTAAGCACAAAGCTGGTTGCTGAGCATGAGGAGGTTGCATTGCTGTATATAGCAGGACGCCAGGCCTAAGCACAAAGCTGGATGCTGAGCATGAGGAGGCCATGATGCTCTACATAGCAGGACGCCAGGCCTAAGCACAAAGCTAAATGCTGAGCATGATGAGGCCACTTTTCTGTGCATAGCAACAACAGGCCTAAGAACAAAGCTGGATGCTGAGCATGAGGAGGCTGTGTTGCTGTATATAGCAGGAGACCAGGCCTAAGCACAAAGCTCTATGCTGAGCATGAGGAGGCCATGTTGCTGTACACAGCAGGACACCAGGCCTAAGCACAAAGCTGGATACTGAGCATGATGAGGCCATGTTGCTGTGCATAGCAGGACACCAGGCTTAAGCACAAAGCTGGATGCTCAGCATGAGGAGGCCGCGTTGCTGTATATAGCAGGACTCCAGGCCTAAGCACAAAGACGGATGCTGAGCATGAGGAGGCAGTGTTGTTGTGCATAGCAGAAAATCAGGCCTAAACAGAAAGCTGGATGCTGAGCATGAGGAGGCCACATTGCTGTGCACAGCAAGACACCAGGCCTAAGCACAAAGCTGGATGCTCAGCATGAGGAGGTTGCATTGCTGTGCATAGCAGGACTCCAGGCCTGAGCACAAAGCTGGATGCTGAGCATTAGGAGGCCACATTGCTTAGGACTTGAGTCCCACTATGTACAGCACAAAGCTGGATGCTGAGCATAAGGAGGCCGCATTGCTGTGCCCAGCAAGACACCAGGCCTAAGCACGAAGCCGGATGCTGAGCATGAGGAGGCAGTGTTGCTGTGCATAGCAGGAAACCAGGCCTAAGCACAAAGCTGGATGCTGAGCATGAGGAGGCTGCAAGGATCTCTGTGTATTGGGGGAAGCTAGACCTCTATATATTTGGGAAGCTGGACTTCAACACATGGCAGGAAGGAGAACTCTATAAACACTATGAAGCTGGGGAACTGCCCATATCAGGGCATTGGGCTTCCATACACAGTGGCAACATCTTCCCAATAAAAAATAAGAGCTTGCCCTCCGTCCATTGCAGAAACCTGGGTCATATACGTTACTGAAAGCACAGTAGGAAGCTGGGCTTCTATGCATAGCAAGGAAGAGACTGCCATATACCGTAGGAAGGTGGGCCTCTTCAAATATCAGGAATCTTTGCATCTATGCACAGCCAGCGGCCCTACACAGCGGGAAGATGGGCGTCTATGCATAGCAGGAAGCAGACTGCCCTTCACAACAGGAAGCTGTGCTTCTATGCATAGCAGGAAGCAGACTGCCCTTCCCAGCAGGAAGCTGGACTTCTATGCAATTATGCAATGCATAGCATGGAGCACACTGCCATGCACAGCAGGATCCTGGGCTTCTATGCATTGCAGGGTGCTGGGTTTATATGCATAGAAAGAAGTTGGCTGCCCTACACAGGAGGAAGCTGGGCTTCTAAGCATTGCAAGTAAAAGACTGCCCTACAGAGAAGGAAGCTGGCTTCTATGCATAGCAGATAGCAGACTGCCCTGCACAGCAGGAAGCTGGGCTTCTATGCATTGCAGGAAGCAGACTGCCCTGCACGGCAGGAAGGTGGCTTCTATGCCTAGTAGGAAGCTGGCTGCCCTACACAGTAGGAAGCCGGCTTCTATGCATAACAGGTAGCATACTGCCCTGCACAGCAGGAAGCTGGCTTCCATGTATAGCAGGGAGCAGACTGCCCTTCACAGCAGGAAGCTGGGCTTAATGAATAGCAGGGAGCAGAATGCCCTTCACAGCAGGAAGCTGGACTTCTATGCATAGCTTGGAGCACACTGCCATGCACAGCAGGATCATGGGCTTCTATGCATTGCAGGGAGCTGGGCTGCTATGCATTGCAGCAAGTTGGCTGTGATATACAGCAGGAAGCAGGGCTTCTATGCATATCAGGAGCAGACTGCTCTGCACAATGGGAAGCTGGGATTCTAGGCATAGCAGGGAGCAGACTGCCCTTCACATCAGGAAGCTGAGTTCCTATGCATAGTAGGAAGTTGGCTGTGCTACACAGCAGCAACCCTAGCTTCTATGCATAGCAGGAAGCTGGCTGCATTACACAGCAGGACGCTGGGCTGCTATTCATTGCAGGAAGCTGGCTATGCTATACAGCAGGATGCAGGGCTTCTATGCATTGCAGGGAGCTGGCTGTGCTACACAGCAGGAAGCTAAGCTCCTATGCATAGTAGGAGGCTGGCTGTGCTACACAGCAGGAAGCTGAGCTCCTATGCATAGCAGGAAGCTGGCTGTGCTACACAGCAGGAAGCCGGGCTGCTATGCACTGCAGGAAGCTGGCTGCGCAACACAGCAGGAAGCTGAGCTCCTATGCATAGCAGGAAGATGGCTGCACTACACAGCAGGAAGCTAAGCTCCTATGCATAGTAGGATGATGACTGTGCTACAGAGCAGGAAGCTGAGCTCCTATGCATAGTAGGAAGCTGGCTGCGCTTCACAGCTGGAAGCTGAGCTCCTATGCATAGTAGGAAGCTGGCTGCGCTTCACAGCTGGACGCTGAGCTCCTATGCATAGTAGGAAGCTGGCTGCACTACACAGCAGGACGCTGAGATCCTATGCATATCAGGAAGCTGGCTGCACTACACAGCAGGAAGCTGAGCTCCTATGCATAGCAGGAAGCTGGCTGTACTACACAGCAGAAAGCTGAGCTCTTATGCATAGCAGGAAGCTGAGCTCCTATGCATAGCAGGAAGCAGGGCTTCTATGCATAGCAGGGAGCAGACTGCCCTGCACAACAGGAAGCTGGGCTTCTATACATAGCAGGAAGATGGGTGCGCTATACAGCAGGAAGCAGGGCTTCAATGCATAGCAGGAAGCTGACTGCGCTACACAGCAGGAAGCTGAGCTCCTATGCATAGCAGGAAGCTGGCTGCGCTATACAGACGGGAGCAGGGCTTCTATGCATAGCAGGGAGTAGACTGCCCTGCACAACGGGAATCTGGGATTCTATGCTTAGCAGGGAGCAGACTGCCCTTCACAGAAGGAAGCTGAGCTCCTATGCATAGCAGGGAGCAGACTGCCCTTCACAATAGGAAGCTGAGTTCCGATGCATAGTAGGAAGCTGGCTGCGCTACACAGCAGGAAGCTGAGCTTCTATGCATAGCAGGAAACTCGCTGCACTACACAGCAGGAAGCTGAGCTCCTATGCATAGCAGGAAGCTGGCTGTGTTACACAGCAGTAAGCTGAGCTCTTATGCATAGCAGGAAGCTGAGCTCCTATGCATAGCAGGAAGCACAATGAAAGAGGTGCTGGAATATTGCGTTGGCGCAAGTTGGGTGCCACTTCCTTCAATCAGTTGTTGGACTTGATTGGATACTGGACTCTGCACCCTATGATATGATGTGATATGGCATTTATAACGTGCCTGCACACAAGTGTTTCTAGGCGCATCCTAGAACTGGTCACCTGCTCACGCTCAGTGGATTTTACATTGAGGGGCCCCTAGAAAGAGTGAAGGGCAAGAGCCAGCAGGCAGAGGGCACCGTCTGGGGGGAACATGACACATGAAAAGGACCTTAATGATACAATAAGGGGTGTATCGCTCAGTGGCTTTAATGCCATCCGTGGCATTAGGACAGGTGCACATCCACATTAGTGCCACGTTCTGTGGCCGCATGAAAGGTGAGAAGCAGTAGTTGGCACCTCTGGCATGGAGCCGGGTTGCAGACCATCCTGGGTGGCTGGCACAGATGCCACATGGCGGCTAAGAGAAGGGAGCCCTAGATGTTGGTATTCCAATATGGTAAGTAGCGCCTTGTAACTGGTCAGTGGTAAAAATGTTCCCCCCACTATAGAAAAATATCTCTAGCGGTCGCGCTCCCACACTACTCCCAGACTCGGTCTCAAGCCATGGATATATTCCTTAAACTTATGCTCCAGTTAGTCCAGTGAGCATAAGAGCTGATTTGTCTCAGGCGGCTATCTGAGGTACTCGTTCCCTCCCTGTTCCTTGATAACATCCATTAAGCCATGTTCTCTTCCACAGCACATGCAGCCTACTGTGGAGGGTTACACATGGTTTGGCAGAGAAATATTGCACGATTTACCCTTTTTTGCGTGCGGCTCTTCCCACAGTAGTTGTGCTTGTTGTTTATTGGGTGTTATTAAGTTCTTGTAACACACCTAGCTTCAAACGGAGACCCGAGGCCGGTAGAGGACAAGGAACGGGAAGGCTGTTCAATAGCTTCCCTTCAGAAAGACAAGCAGAAGCAAAGGAATTCCGGCAAATACATCCTAGACCACAGATGCCAAAAGCTGGACGGGGCCCTGAAGGTTGACAATACCAGACCCAAAAGGAATCACTTTTATGAGACCTGGAAACCACTAGTATGCCTGAGGTGGGCTCGTTAATAGAAAACTAGAAGCACAAGGGTACAGACAAACCAGTTCTACTCACAGGTCCAAAAGGCTCCAGCAGCAGCAAACGGAGCCTTCAGAAGGACACCACCCACCCCAAAAGTAATAGCTCCCTTGAGAACTCCGGGAGAGCGAAGGGGAGTCTTGACTGCTGCATAGGGGGAGCCAGCTTTGCTGATCACCCCTGATTTATAATCTGTAGATCAAAAGAGATAGATATCTGTGGGACTGGAGAGGAAGAAAAGATCATCCCAGATATGAAAGACCGAGAGAGAGGAGAGAGAGCGAGAGAGATAGAGAGAGCGAGAGAGGGAGAGAGGGAGCCTCCAACCATGAAAGGAAGCCGTTGACCTCACAAATGGAAACTACAATTGTTTTTACCTCTCGGGGCTTTTTGAGGGACACCAGCCCTCTTTGTTCTCATTTTGGTGCATTAACCAGGAAATCCAGGGAAATAAACAAAAAGGAAGAAAGGAAATTACATCTGCCTATGAAAAAGACTCCCAGCAGAAAGCACTGCAAACTATTTTCAGTAAGAATCTTGTCTGATGAAAGTTAGAGTGCTTTAATGTTGAAGGTCCTGATACCTACAAACGGGCTGCAAGTGGGCTGAATCCCGCGTTCCTGACATGATTCTTACTGAAAATATTTTGCACTAAGTCTTAACTTCCAAGGATGATTCACCGGTTCTCGACTAACGTAACCACCTTGAGGATGGACCCCCATTCCTAGAGGACAACAAGAACGCACCAAGGTTAAGCTCCACTAAATATATTGCACTGCTAGACTCCGTATATTTCAAAACACTGTCAATAGAAGGACTAATTGTGATCAAACAAGAATAGAAACACAAAATTAATGTCCAATATAGCTTGTATTCAAAGTGCTTTATCATCAGCCAGAAAGATTTGCTCCATTCCTAGAGGTCTCTTAGCAGCGCTATTAGCTAACGGGTTGCAAATTTCCCAACGCTAGGAGCAATAAAATTGACCAATTCGCCTTGAGGACGACCGAATGGTCGAAACATGTGTTGGCTGCGATAGAAATAAAACACTAATCACTTATTTGGATGACCATTGCACTCTTTAATAACTCAGGAATGTGGACTATTTTTCTAACATTGAATACTTGACCCAGGAGTCTCCTGCGCTGTTTTGCAACATACACTTTCCTATCTATTGATCCACTGATCACGAGTCACTCATATTTGTATAGATAACCCAAGGTAGAGCACTCCTGACACTGAAGAAAAGTCTGAAATTGAGATGGGACACACACGATGAAACACATGTATTTGCAGGGTGCTCAGAGTTGGCTTTAGAAAGAAACTTTTTTAGCTTCAAGTACGAATTGTATGCACAAACAAGAAAGACTTTCACAGCTAATTTGCCCTACTTCGTTATGGCTATATTTGTAGAGTGACTATATTTTCACGGATAATAATCACTATCAGATCAGATCTCTACGTAACTTTGGAAAAAGCATTTAGCGACATATTGCTCACCTGGCGTGATACACGTTTAGCGTTTGAGTATTTTGTCATGTGGATTAATGCTTTGGAGGCCAACCTAAACTTCACTAGTGAAATTGACCATAAGAAATGTTTGTTTCTTGATGTATTAACTCAATTTAAGGACTGCAAGTTGGAAGTGGGCTCACATGGATAAACCCCACCCTCCCCCACCTATTTTTAACTATAACCGACCCCCTAAACCCCTTATCTGTCCTTTCCCAACCCCCAAAAAATGTCGATGAACTTTTTCGTTATGTTGTACACGTTTAAAATACAGGCGTAGAAATGCCTGGCGATGAAAGGACGTCGTACCCATATGGAAAGCCCGCTGAAAGGGCTACAACTCACTTGTTTGCTAGTCAACATCCCAAGTCATTTTTGAGGAATCTATCATATGGAATGATCTTGCAAATAAGGAGAAATTGGAGATGGTTTTATGGTATTGGTTCATTTTAAGAGTGGGTTATTTCTACAGCACACACTGGTGTGGGTGGTGTATGTTTGCAGTGCTTTGGTGAATGGTGCATAGCTGACATGTGCAACTTCACTTTTTAGGGGCACCCTGACATAGTGTGGTTGTCTTCCCAATTAAAAGAGCTCATAATAAGTCCAGTTATCAATATGTCTGTAATGATACAGATGGCTATACATTTCTGCTTGTGAGATTACATTGTTTTTTAACTAGGTTGAAATATTCACTCTAAATAAGATAAAGCCAGGGGTAGCCAGGTGTCCCGCTAAAATCGGCTGAAGGTATCATGGATGGCAAATAGGGCGTGGCGATTGTTTGCCCATTTATGTGTGTGCAGAATGTATGTGTTTGTCTTCATAATTTGGGAGTCGAATTGTTGTATGCATTGCCAATGTTATTATGTTGATGGTTTGGTACTGTTTTTGATTTACATATAGTGTATGTTTTTGTATGTTGTGTTAGCTGTTCTCCCTCAGCCCAGCCCTAAACCCTCTACAGGGATATACACGGGATTATGCTGGCTTCCCCGTCCTTTGTGGGTGAACCTGAGTGTTTGGAGGTTTTGAGGGCCAAGATGGCTGGCTGCCAACTCCTTTGAGTATCTGCCTGGTGTGTGATTGGAGGCCTGGCTCAGACCAACCTTTGGATGAATGCACATATCTAGAAGAGATCGGCTGCTGAAGTCCTAGGACCAGGTTTAGGCAGGTCCCTGGGTCCTTTGCTTTAGCCCTGGATTATTCTTTTGGCTGCTGGGCATCCTTCCTGGGCTGTTTCTTATCCTCCTCCTGCGGTCCTCCTTCCTCGCTGAACTGACTATTCCTGAGTTCCTGAGTTGCTTTCGTTGCTGTCGTTTCAGGTTCCTACATCCGCCTGGTGTCTCCTTTGTCATTGCTTTTACTCCCATCTGGTCTATTACCCTCCTGAGAAGACAGTGTATTGTCATTTAGGTTCATCTGGGTTGGTGTTCTGGGATTCATGTCCCAAGGTACCCAAGCGCTGTCCCATCTGTAAGAGAAGCCCGGTATTTACCAGGATATCCTGTCATTTGAGATCCAAATATTCAGGAAATAGTGCTTCCCTCTCACAAACTAGTACTAATCTTTCCCACTACCAATACATCACTTTCTCTCTGTGCCAACTCTGGCACCAACTCCTCAACACTCCATTCTGTGGTCCTTCCTCCCTCTGGTCTCTCGGTCCACCTCCATGACTCCTGACCTCACCCCTGCAGCCTACACTCTGGTGTTCCCCTTGTGCAATCTTCATCCTGCCAACCTTTTCCTTGGCATTAGCAACCTCCTCCTTACATTCCCAAACTTTCGTGTGTGGGCTACCCTCCTCCTTATGTTTCCCAACCTCCTCCTTACGTTCACTGACCTCCTCATTACATCCACCAAGCTCCTCCTTACTCTAATCAACCTCCTCTTTATATACATCACTCTCTTCCTCACTCGCACCATTGTCCCCCTTAAGTACTCCCAGCTCCTCCTTACTGTCTCTCCAGCCACCTCCTGATTGATAGCTAACTTCACATCTCCCCTCCTGCCACTCCTGGTGTGGCCTCACCCTGCACCTTGCGTGTCTCTTCCAGGCACCCCGGTCTTTCTCCAAATCCATCTCCCTCTATTCTGGTCTCACCCAGCCCTCTGGACCCCCGCTTCCTATGCTCTTTATCCATCCCCCGTTCTCCTTCGCCTGACCTCTCTTAGCCCTGAGGATCGCTCCTGCAACCTCCTGCACATACTCTCCGTGTTTGCCACTCTCTTCCACACGCCTCTCTCCAACTCCAACTGCTTCTCCCAGTTAACACCACAGCCCCGGGCTGAGCCAGGGGGCATTTATAGCCTTGATTTCCCTCCCCCTGGGATCAGTGCTTTATGAGGCTCTGCACCTGTGTCCTGAAATTGGCGAGGAGCTGGAATTGACTGTCCTTCACCAGCTCATCTGAATTTACTTTGCCTTTTTGGGGCAGCGGAACCCTTTATCTGGCCTGTCTGTCATCTTGGAATCCACTTCTCTTTTCCTGTTACACAAAGCACTATTTTGGAAGTTCCCTTGATTTCGCTGAATTTGGTAAAAATCTTTGAGAGTATTTTGAATCCCTTTGATTGGAGAGGAATGCTCCACCTCAGTAAAATTGCAAGTGTATATGTCCCATGAAGGAAGACTCTGCCAGTAGATAATGGATTGGTAAGTTTGTATCATTTGCTGTTACAAACATTGCCATGAACCCATGAACTGATAAGATTGTATCGCTGGAAGAACTCGGGGCTCGCGGAGCATCTCTCCAGGTCCTTTGAAGAGAATTATTTTCTGGCGCAGAATGCTTGGCAACTGTAATAGTGTGGGTTTTAAAAGTATTTTGTGGTCAAATATGATTTTTAATGTACTGGTGGTGTGTTAGTTTTTCTTCACTGCGCCTTGCTTTGGGTCTGACTAATTGGGTCTTCTAGCTGTGCCACCTGGGGAGGGGTATCCACACCGATTCCTCCTGTGACTGTTCTCTGCCTTGTGAAGGGGGCGGAGGGAGGGTGACAAGGGGATTGTCCGGGGTCACCCCACTAGAAGTCCCTAATGCAAGTAGGGGACTCCATCACAAAGGTTTTGGAGGATACATCACCCAATCGTGTTTATTGTCTCTCCGCAGCGGTAAAGGAGGCCATTGCCAATGCAAGTGGCCCCGTGAAATCGCACACCAATAACTTCATGGAGCGAGAAATACTTTCCTTATGGAAACATGCAAAACGCTCTGCTAAAAGCCAAAAAGAGACCAGGTGACCAGATGAGGACATTGAGGACCCATTTGCCAAGGCCTCCTTCTACTTTCCTGAGTGAAACAGAAATGAAACACGTGGCTTTGCAAAGGTCCTGTCCTTTTTGGTGGTCCTTCCCTGCTCAGGGATTTGAGGCAGCCGTGTACCAGCATACAGTGCTGTGAAATAATAATACAAAATGAAAAGACCAATGTTTTTAAAGCTTGTTGATGGCAGGTCACTATACAAAAGCAACATGTAAGATCAGCCTAATGCTTGCATCTGCGCCGCGGGAGTTGGTAGCGATCCCGTGCGCTCCTTCCTCCAGTGCAAATTAAATCATGGCGCGTAGCCCCGCCAGCTCTACCGTCACGTGTTCTACCCCAGGCTCTAATTTAATAGTCTCTGCAAAAGGAAATAAAAGGGACATTCTTGATAACAACATTGATGGGAAAATGTCAAAACACAATGCAGGCTCCTTCCTGTAAGTCTGTCCTGATCACTCCAGATTGCGCCTAACAGGACACGTTTTTATTTATGGCCCCTGTTTCCCAAAACACATTTCACAACTACGCACTTATTTAGATAGGCTGAGCCAAAATTACGACTTCTCCCAACGCAAACGTCGCCTGTCTCTGGGGTTTTCTCTTGGATCCCAGGAATGTAGGTCCAAGGTCTACTACAGAAAACCTAGTCCATCTATCGGCGCCTTTTCCAACCTATCGTGGCGTCTGTAGTGGCGTCTTAGGACCACCTTACGAGTTAAACAGTGAGAGCAAAAGCAAGCAGCATTTGGAATGCAAGCTGCTTTTCCCACCCGAAGCGGGTATTTGCACCATGCGGCGTTCCCTGGGAACGCAATGTCATTAAATACTGCATGATTAGGAGCTGGAGTATTAGACCTAGAAGATATGCCAATGTATTCAACCACCTAATAGTTGGAGTTTATAAACTCATAGGCTTTACCCTGGAAGAGGGGGCGGGGGAGTAGGCACCTCAGGTGCCCTCCTCACCACGCCTTTTGTCACGTAACAAGCAAAAGCTTCATTACTGTGACACTACTGTGCATTATGTACATAGTACTGACGTGGTACCATTTGCGACTGTATATCATCCATGTTCAACCCCTGGATAGGGAGGTGCATGCATTTTTTGGGGGCGTGGTTGTACCTGCGCTGAACATGCAGATTTCCAGAATGTGTACCTGCAGGATTAATACTGGGAGGCCGGTAAAGTCATAGTACCACCAGTCATAGTACCACCGCAGGGACTCTGAGATGTCCGCGTGCCATGACGGTAATGAATGCATATGGAAATCGGGCCATGCTGTCAGGCATTATCCCAAAGATGGCCACTCTTTGTGAATTGCAGAGTTGTTGGATTCTGTTCCATCTCTTTTGCATACGCTGCCTTTTCACAGGTAACTGCAGGATTTACACCTTCTACACGACCTTACAGGGGATTCTAACTGTGAGATAATGGGGAGTGGCTGGGGGAAGGCCAAGGTGGTCATGTTGTATACCCCACTCCCATTGAGATAATGGGGAGTGGCTGGGGGAAGGACACCGTTGTCATGTTGCCTATCCCATTCCTGGTGAGATAATGAGGAGTGGCTGGGGAAGGCCAAGGAGGTCATGTTGTCTACTCCAATCCTGGTGGTCATGTTGCCTACCCCAATCCTGGAGAGATAATGGGGAGTGGCTGGGGGAAGGCCAAGGTGGTCATGTTGCCTACTCCAATCCTGTTGGTCATGTTGCCTACCCTAATCCTGGTGAGATAATGGGGAGTGGCTGGGGAAAGGCCAAGGTGGTCATGCTGCCTACCCCATTCCTGGTGAGATAATGAGGGGTGGCTGGGGAAAGGCCAAGGTGACCATGATGCACCCCACTCCCTGTTATATAATGGGGAGTGGTTGGCGGAAAGCCAAGGTGGTCATATTGCATACCCCAATCCTGGTGAGATAATGGGGAGTGGCTGGGGAAGGACAAGGAAGTCATGTTGTCTACTCCAATCCTGGTGGTCATGTTGCCTACCCCGATCCTGGAGAGATAATGGGGAGTGTCTGGGGAAAACGTCAAGGTGGTTATGATGCCTTTGGCACTCCTGGTGAGATAATGGGGAGTGGTTCAGGGGAAGGCCAAGGTGGTCATGATGACTACCCCACACCGCACGACATAATGGGGAGTGGCATGACCTTATTGCCTTTTTGCTTATTTGATCATTGGCTTAAAACACTGCAGCATTTCCTGGTGGTGTGAATGTTGTGTTCCGACCTTCAGGCCTGGGTCTCGCGAGCAGCTGCATACCATTATTTGCTCCAGAAAACAGACATGTTTCTGCTTGTCCTCTTGATTAGAGTTTAGGAGCCCTTTGCATGCCTTCCTCTTTGGATGATTAGCTGGACTAGGGTGGCTGAGAACCTGCCATCTCTTTTATCATTAGGCTTAACTGGCTTCAGTGCTCAATGTGTTTTTTTTTCAACTTCTTCAATGAACTTTTCCATCAACAAGGGTAAAAAATACACTTCACAGCCCTTTTGCGGAATTGGAAATTGTACGGTCAGTGCCTGCTCACAAAACATGTTCCTATATTTTCATTTTTCATGAAGCCCTAACAGCCCTTGTTATGCTGAATGCTCGTGTGATTCCAGTCAATGCCTCTGATTTATAGGAACTCTGTGCTGAGGTGTCCCCCATCTCTGTTATATTAAAGAGACCTGGTTACGTGACACATCAGATCCCATTCTGGTTCAGGCTATACCCTCTGAATACAGGACTTTGCATGTTGATAGGACAGCACAGGGGCAACAGGTTAGTCTTAGAAGCAAAGCAAAGCAGCACAGGTTCAAATCCATGGCTCAAAAAAACAATGATAACATTACTAGTGGTACCACCTGGCGTTGCATGGGTCTGCATGTGGGGGTCTGCTATATCCTTGTGTATTTTTTATCAGGTGCAAGGCGGATGGGTGGGGTTGGTCAAATTTCACTATTGCCAGTACACCCCAGACTGGTATGCCGACCTTGTGATCTAAGTTCCTATTTTCGGAATAGTCTCAAAAATGGCAATCTGTTGAAATCGCTTATACTGATAGCACAGGGCCAGACACCACCCTGTGCAGGGTGAAAGGGTGGGGTTGGTCAGATTTCGCCATCGCCAGTACACCCCAGACCGTTATGCCGACCTCACGCCAAGATTTCAGTCCACCAGTTGTTGGGGGCTGGAGCTAACAAACGTAAAAATGGTAATCTCCCAAAATTGCCTATAATGATAGCACAGGGCCGGACCCCGTCTTGTGCAAGGCGAATGGGTGGGGTTGGTCAACGTTTCAATAGAGAAATTGCTTATACGTATTATCTTGCCACCCATCCAGACGGGGCATGTGCTGCTGATCTATCGTCCACCTACCCCAGATGGGGCTTTTTGCTCCTTGTTTTTTGGGATCTTGCTGCCTCTCTTAAACAACGGCACCCTGATTTACTGATTTTAGGTGATTTTTAACCTGCCTTCGTTAAAAATGACAGCCGTTAAGACTGCAGATTTCCTGCAGCCAGGGAATGAGTTCAATCTTCTGCAGCATATTTCTGGCCCGACTCATATACAGGGCAATAGGCTTGACCTTCCCCTCTCAGCATCCACATTGATTACCTCTTTCCCATCCTATAAGGTTCCGTGGACTGACTATTTTTTGCTTCCTTTTTTTTATCAATTGCTCAGTCCCTTTCTTCCTATTGCTTAACCTTCATCGCTTGTCCTACTACCATTTCAACTAAGGTGATCTCGCTTTGTGATGGGGAAAATATTAGCTTGTCACAATTGATCTCTGCTTTGAATACCGCTGCAGATCTTTTGGCCCCATTAAAGCCCTCTAAATCCTGTGCGCGTGCCTCTGAGCCACGGTTCTCTTCCCATTTTGCAGAGCTTCATTCGCTCCGCATGCGAGATGAAAGGAAATAGCAGATTAACTACTCTTTTCCGGCTAGCGCTATTTTTCGTAAGGTGACTCGTATTTATCAACAGGCCGTTGTAGAAGCTAAACGCACCTACTTTTGTGACTAAATTAAAAAATGCTCTTAGCCAGCTCAGAGAACTCTTTAGGATTGTTAAGTCGTTACCGGGTGCACCCACTCCTACTAGTATCACTCCTACCCAATCATTGTGTGATTCTTTATCCATTTTCTTTGTTGGTAAAATTTATCTTGTCTGCCAGACCATACTGACATCACTACACAGCTTGCATGTGAATAGTCCTGCTCAAAAAGCAGTTTGTACCAATCTCTCATCATGGTCTGTTTTCTCTTCGGTGGGGTCGGACGATGTAATCCAAGCTACTCTGAAGCGTAAGTCATCTTCTCCTCTGGACCCCATCGCCCTTGCAGTATTGAAACAAGTGATACCTGACATTGCACCCCTTGTCGCCTCGGCTGTTAATCAATCTTTTCTTTCTAGTTCTATTCCTTCTCCTCTTAAGCACATCCTGGTGATCCCACTCCTAAAAAAGGCTTCACTTGATGCTCTACTCCCATCCAGCTGTCGACCTATCTCTTTGCTTTCCTATTTGATGAAGCTTATGGAATCGATAGTTACACCTACGCTTAGCTCATTTTTGGAAAGCTCTTATTTTTGTTAACCCATTCCAGTCGGGGCACCGAGTCGGTCTTGATTTCGGTCATGGACGACCTTGCAAGACTGGCTGATCTGGGTGGAGGAGGCATCCTCATTTTATTAGATCTGTCGGCCGCCTTCGACCCTATTGATCATGCCATCTTGCTCCACAGGTTATTGGTGGCCGGCATCTGTGGCGCAGTGCTGGACTGGTTTGTTTCATTTCTGGCGGACTGTTCACAAACAGTCTCTTTGCGTCCTTTCACCTCACCCCCTTGAGCGCTCACCTGTGGTGTCCCTCAAGGGTCAGCACTTTCTCCTATTCTTTTTAACATATACGTCCAGCCTCATGCTCATCTTATTCAGTGATTTGGTCTGCGCTGCTATATGTATGCAGATGACACGCAGATCGTAGCTCCTCTTAACCTGGACAGTCCCTCAGGGGCTGTTCATTTTAACAATTGTTTAAAGTCTGTTGGGGATTGGATGTGCCAGAATTGGCTCAAACTGAACAGTGAAAAAACAGAGGTTCTGATTATCGGCTCCATCATCCTTTTCCCTCTGGACACCGGATTACTAGCCTTCATCCCTAGGTCCTTCTCCTCAGCCAGTGTTAGTGGTGAAGAAATTCGGTGTCAAAATATCAGCCTCCCTTTCTATGGAGGTGCAGGTTAGTTCAGTTTGTCAGCAAGGTCACTTTAAACTCAGAGTTTTGTGTAAAGTGCTTCAGTTTCTTTCCATCCCTTTGCAGGCACCTGTGGTGGTTTTTCTAATTCTGAGGACACTGGACTACTGCAACACACTTTATTTGTATCAGCCAGCTTTCCTGCTGGATCGATTACAAGTGTTGTAAAATACGGCGGCACCGGCTGTCCTTGGGTTCTCCTCCCACGATCATATCTCACCTGGGATGCGCAACCTACACTGGCTCTCGGTAGTACGTCGGATTTAGTTTAAGGTACAATGTTTGGTCCACCATGCCTCTAATAACCAAGGTGCTGATTATTTGCAGCTAAAGTTCGGTCGCTATGCGCTTGCTCAACCACTCCATTCTGCTTTGGACGTTCGGATTTCAGTGCCTAGAGTTCGTCCAGCTAGGATAGACGGCTGTGCTTTCGCCATTGCGGCGGCTCAAATATGGAACAGGCTTCCTTGTAGTCTTAGTGAAATCACAGACCACTTGACACTTCAGCGCCATTTCAAAACCTTTCACTAATTTCAGAATGTTCTGCGCCTGTCATTTCAGTTTTTCTGTAGTGCCAAGATGCCTTTGGGTGTAAGCTGCACTATAAAAATTGTTCTAACATTACATAACATAACATAACCTCCATGGATGTATAACAGCAATCGGAGAAACCAGAAGTGAGTAGGGGGAGGTATTAGAGATTGTGGGGTTCAACAGTCTAAAATACACAACAAAACCCCCTTTGAATCCCTTAGCAGTGCCTCCTTCCCTTGGCTTCTACCTCTGGACACCCCATAACATTAACTCCATGATTAGCACCTGCCATTGCTTCTACCCATTGGGCACCTTCTGAAATAATCACTTTTTCGAGAGACTGGGATTTCCTTGAAAAACCATTGGAAGAGACCAGGGGGGTACACATTGACCGCCTAAACTGATAGCTGAACTCCAGGGACAGCTACGCACCTCACCCCTGAGTCACCCCTTCCTCAGCTCCATGTCCGGGGTTCCCCTTGTCGACTCTTTTACACAATCTTAAATCATTGTAGAGGCGAACGCGAGAGACGCCGGAGGGCTGTACTCGAGGGATTAGACCCTTAAAATGGAACTCAAATAAACTAACAAGGACAGTAAATGCTAAATTGCTGCGAAGTATCAATCGCCCTGATTTGAAAAAGGCTCTTAGTAGCCGAAACACGTGTCATCACTAAGGGCGTGAAAATAAAAATTATGGCACTACAAAATATGGTGCATACCTTGATTTCTGAGTGTACATAAACATTATTTCACTTCCTAGGTGGTTTTGTAGACCTTCTACCACCCAACTCAGATTGGATGCGAGAGACTGACAATACTAGAAACACTTAAAATAAATAAATCATGCATTACCAAAGTGTCGCCTGGCAGAGTAGTCTCTCAAAGGAGTCTGATCATATATACATTGTTGAACGAGACTACCAACAACGGCAGACACACAATGGCAGAATATCTAATCAATCGACAGGAAGAAACTGCAAATATTCTCACCCGCAAAGGAGATATGAGCCATGCCTTTACGAGCTCAAAACAGTCAAAATATGATTTAAGTTCTTTGTTCATCAAATTAGAAAGGATCTCTAAAAAAGAAGTTGATAAATATTGGGAGATTGTCTCTTTAGAAAGTTACATGAAAAGCGAACTCATACCACGGGGACTACGTATCTTAATATTCCCAAACTTTAATAATGAAAGTGATACGGACCTTGCAGAACTTTGGGAAAAGAATTTGAATTGCAGTTCTAAGAAAATGCTATAGTTACTAATAGAACATGCCACGAGAGAACATAAAAGAGCAGTTGAAAGAATAGATGTAATTAAGAAAGAAATCGAAGACATGAAATCACAAGAAACTACGAAAGAAAAAGCTATGCCACAATGCACGATCTTTTGAAAAACTACCAAGATGAGGTTAAACTTTGCAAACTCAGGAAACATTACAGAGATGAGAGAGACTATAAAGATGATAGGGTGTATACTTTTCAAGAAAAATATAATCAATATTCTAAACCTGCATCTAGAATAGCACACCCAATACCTTGTCAGCAAGCTCAGATGCAGAATCAGAGGAAGAAGCAATAATAACACATGATACAAATACTTCAAAGAACACCCAAGGATTCATGAATCAGATTAAACGGTACAAAAAGGGTAACAGAAACTTCCCACAAAAGCAAGTCCGTTTTCAACTACCTACGAACCCTTCAACAACGCAACCTACTCCAGGAGGAGAGGAAGGGGGGGGAAGAAAAACAGAAAATCTAATGAGTATAGGAAACGCCAAGAAAAGGCTTACCAGAGCAAGCGCTCGGGAGAACACCAGGAACAAGTGACAACAGACTTAGTACTGAACTTATCCAAAAGGGAAATAACAGAAAAAGAAAGGAAATGACTAAACAAAGGTCTCTCCTTTGCACCTACGGCAACATGCAATCATACAGAGCTACACATTGACATGTATAAATTTATTCGAAAATTGAAACTAAACATTTTTTTTGCAACCCAGGCACCCAAGATGTATGTCAGAAAAGAAACAACCAAGTGAGATCACTATACAAGAAATAGAAGACATCCATCTCCTTAGATCACTAGGGGAATCAGAAACTTTCGGTATAGATGATGTCCTACAAGAACTCACAGGGTAATTCATAAAATTTCGCAGAAAAGTGTCGCAAGCGGCTGGCGCAGAGTGTCCGCGTGCGATTGTCTGCGCCAGGCGCGTGGGCCAAAACCGATTTCCGCGCACAGCGTATTCATGGATTTTAGGCTCCCAAACCAGCCGTGGAGCAGAGTATCGCAGCGACCCTGCAGCAGCGCCAGTAACGCCCCCAAGAACACCCTCGCGCAAGGAAAAGCCATCAAAATCGCTAAATCATCGCAAAGGGCTGCGCTAACCCTGGACCAGTTTACAGGGCTGCCAAACAAGGAACGCAAAGCGGGTAACGTTCATATCAGGGGTACGCGGGAAGTTTTACATGCAATTAGCCAGGGTACGTGTATTACAGGGGTACGCGGGAATTTACACACGCAAATTGGCTGGGTACGTGTATGACAGGGGTACGCGTGAAGTTTTACACGCGATTAGCCAGGGTACTGTATTACAGGGGTACGCGGGAATTGTCACACGCAATTTGGCTGGGTACGTGTATTACAGGGGTGCGCGGGAATAATCACACGCGATTTGGCTGGGTACGTGTATTACAGGGGTGCGCAGGAATAATCACACGCGATTAGGCTGGGTGGGTCCTCACAGGTGTTCCCTGTACACCCTCCACGGCCCCTGCAGGCAGCCCACAAAACAGGGGACTACCCTGCACACCTGCTCATGTCTCCCACCCCCCACCCCCCCAGCAGTGTGGGGCACCCACCACCAGGCCCCCACCCATGTCTCCCACCACCCCCACCCCCCAGCCACCATGGGCAGCCCCCACCAGGCCCCCACTCATGTCCCCTATCACCCCCACCCCCCAGCAGTGCAGGGGCAGCCTCCACCAGGCCCCCACCCATGTCTCCCACCACCCCCACCCCCCAGCCACCATGGGCAGCCCCCACTCATGTCTCCCACCCACCCCCACCCCCCAGCCACCATGGGCAGCCTCCACCAGGCCCCCACTCCTGTCTCCCACCCCCCCCACCAGTGTGGGGCACCCTCCACCAGGCCCCCACCCATGTCTCCCACCACCCCCACCCCCCAGCCACCATGGGCATCCCCCACCAGGCCCCCACTCATGTCCCCTATCACCCCCACCCCCCAGCAGTGCAGGGGCAGCCTCCACCAGGCCCCACTCATGTCTCCCACCACCCCCACCCCCCAGCCACCATGGGCAGCCTCCACCAGGCCCCCACTCATGTCTCCTATCACCCCCACCCCCGAGCCACCATGGGCAGCCTCCACCAGGCCCCCACTCATGTCCCCTATCACCCCCACCCCCCAGCCACCATGGGCAGCCTCCACCAGGCCCCCACTCATGTCTCCCACCACCCCCACCCCCCAGCAGTGTGGGGCACCCTCCACCAGGCCCCCACCCATGTCTCCCACCACCCCCACCCCCCAGCCACCATGGGCAGCCCCCACCAGGCCCCCACTCATGTCCGCTATCACCCCCACCCCCCAGCCACCATGGGCAGCCTCCACCAGGCCCCCACTCATGTCCCCTATCGCCCCCACCCCCCAGCCACCATGGGCAGCCCCCACCAGGCCCCCACCCATGTCTCCCACCACCCCCACCCCCCAGCCACCATAGGCAGCCCCCACCAGGCCCCCACTCATGTCTCCCACCCACCCCACCCCCCAGCCACCATGGGCAGCCCCCACCAGGCCCCCACTCATGTCTCCCACCCACCCACACCCCCCAGCCACCATGGGCATCCCCCACCAGGCCCCCACTCATGTCCCCTATCACCCCCACCCCCCAGCAGTGCAGGGGCAGCCTCCACCAGGCCCCCACTCATGTCCCCTATCCCCCCCACCCCCAGCCACCATGGGCAGCCCCCACCAGGCCTCCACCCATGTCTCCCACCACCCCCACCCCCCAGGCACCATGGGCAGCCTCCACCAGGCCCCCACTCATGTCTCCCACCACCCCCACCCCCCCAGCAGTGTGGGGCACCCTCCACCAGGCCCCCACCCATGTCTCCCACCACCCCCACCCCCCAGCCACCATGGGCAGCCCCCACCAGGCCCCCACTCATGTCCCCCTGCCCACAGGCCCTGACAATCCTCAAGCATGGGCCTCATGGCCAGCCACCACAGCCCAAAGACACAACCAAGTATTACATGCGCCTATGATACTACTCCAATGGAAACAATGTAAATCAACACATGTGTCTCACACACACACATAATGGTTGCAAGTGAACCTGAAAACCCATATCATGACATGCATGAAAACAATGAGATGAAACCACACATTGAAGAATGAAAAAATCCAAATAATGTATTAATAACAACAGTAATGGCAATCAAAATTAAACAAAATACACAAGTAAAAAAAAAAAAATTAAGCTGGCTGTCCCTTTTCAAATTAAAATCAATAAATGATAATCCAAAAAATGTTCTTCCAAAGTTCAAGTCCATAAAAAGGAAATGAAGGGAAAAAAGAAATAGAAAACCATTGCTCCATGGGAAAAAATATTCATAGTAAAAAAAATGTCCAAATCCAAAGTCCAACTATGTACAAAGTATTCAGGGTCCATCATCTAAAATGGAACTATATACAAAAGGTGGAGCAGTGTCCGTCGACTCCAAATAAAAATAAACTATAAAGGAAACCTATCACTAAATAACTATATACAATGGCGGCGGGCCAGTCCAGCGGCTCACTTAGTGCTGTTCCGGGCCAGGGCATCATCGAACTCCTCGTCTATGTCCCGGAGGCGGTCCTGTTCCATGGCCCCGAGGGTCCGCAGGGACGCCAACATGTTCACCTCCAACTCCCTGCGGATTGCCTCGAGGCACTCGGCCCGCCTCAGGGACCTCCGCATGGAGTTCTCTGCCCTGACCATTGTGAGCCGGGCCTCTTCCGCCCGCTGCCGCTCCGCATCTATGGCGTGGCCCAACCGCTGCCACACGGAAGACACTTCCCGTCCAGGGTCCTCCTGCCCTCAGGCCGATGCCTGCCCCTCCGATGT
This sequence comes from Ambystoma mexicanum, assembly GCF_040938575.1. Lineage (NCBI taxonomy): Eukaryota > Metazoa > Chordata > Amphibia > Caudata > Ambystomatidae > Ambystoma > Ambystoma mexicanum. The sequence continues at coordinate 1,449,326,570 of NC_090934.1, read as the reverse complement.
TGAAGGCCCCGAGCTATCGTGGCTCCCACCTACAGCCTCCTGCTGCTGCAGCTGCTGCTGTCCATGTGCCCTGTCCGATGGTGCCTGCACATCCTCCTCCAGCTGGGGTGCAGTCGTTGATGTGGCCACCCCTGCTGGACGTCCGACTCCCGACTGCGGCAGGGATCTGTTGTCCACCAGCCTGGCCGCACGGTCGGAGGCAGCTCCACAGGGCACCCATGTGACACATGGGTGGGAAGATGGCATGGAGGACGACTGGGGCATAGGGGGGTTCCGTGGAGGAGGGGGTCGGAACAAGGTCCAGGAAACGGAGGAATCCAGCCCTGGTGAGCTATCCCAGTGGGTCAACGCAGTCAAAGAGCCATGCAAGAAGACTTGCAGACTCATCATGAAAAGACTGCAGGTCAGCTCGCATGGCCCGTTGACGCAACGCCACCCCACCCTGGACAGGCTCAACCTGGTGCAGGATAGCCACATCCGCAGGGAGAGGAAGGCCAGGTGTTGTAAGCCAATCCCCTCCCTGAGAACGGGTCTGGAGGTAGGCATCCCCGCTGGTGCAAGATGATGCAGTGACAGGAGCAGGGACAGGATTGCACACAGGCACCTCCGCGGCGGCCTGTGCTGCCTCCTGTCCCAGATCCTGCACTGCACCACTAGCACCAGTGGAATCCCCACCTCCAGACCCCGCCTCTGTCGCTTGCACGGCCTCCTCCTCCTCCAAACCCCCCACCAACCTGGATGACTCCGTGCCATCTTCCTCCGTTGGGCCCTGTGGGGTTCCAGCTGCCCCTTCTGCTGCCGAGGAGTCCAACTCCAACCTCTGCCTCTTGGACCTCCCCTCGGCAGCTGCGGCCTGGGACACGGCACCGGACTCCTCACTCCCCGACGAGATCAGAACCTGGGAGGGGATCCGGGCCTTGCGTCTCCAGCTGGTTGTGCGACCCCTGCCGCTGTGCTCCACAGCACCTTCTCCGCCCTCTTCATCAGTTGACGCTGCAGACAGGGAGAAAGAAAACACAGGCATCAGGGCACTGTCCAATGGACTCATACATACATGACAGTCATACATGAGTGGCATTGGTAAACCTCAGACATGGCATCACAATCCCCAACACACATGTCATTTCAACTTGCACACATGAGCCATACCACAGCCATATTGCAACAGCCAGCACCATCCATTCACATACAACAGCATGAGCAGCCAAAGGTCATCCACACATCACATGCAACATAGGGAGTACACTACACATGCACACACACCACCAAATTTGCATGCATGTGTACACCTCCGCCAACTGTCGCAGTGTTCCGATCGACATCCATGTCACACCTGACAATCATTCCTCCACATCCTGTGCCATGCAAGCCCACACACACAAGCACCATCCATGTGTTACACATGAGACCCCTCGTATGTGTCACCCTCACGGCCCTGTACACCCCCCCCCTATTTGCCCACATAAAAATACATGTTCAACCTGCACACTCCTGGCACACCACACGCACAGCTTACAATCAGTATGCATGTACACTTACCGCTCGACTCCAGATGGGTCTGCCTCTCAAGGACCTGGACGTGGAGCGCTGGGGATATGCGTTCCAGGACCCTCATCTGATCTTCCGACAAGTGGCCCCGGCGCCCCTTAGCATCCGCTGCCTTCAGGAGGCACCGGGCCTTGTTGAGGGTCCTGGACCTGAAGTCCTCCCAGCGCTTCCTGACACGTTCGTAGTCGCGGACTGCCACCTCCTCCGCGTTGATGGCAGTAACGATGTCCATCCAGATCCGAGTCCGTCCTTCCTTGTCGGCGCGCAACCTTCCGAAGAGGGAATCATACTGCCCCAGAACATGCTCCACCAGGACACCAACTTCGGTGGCAGTGAAGCTGGTGCCCCTCTGCCTCCTTGGCCGGGGGTTGCCACTGGTGCCAGATGTTGCAGTGCCCGACATGGCAATCCCAGAGGCAGGAGTGGGTGGGCAACTGGGTCCTGGGGCTGGGCTGTGGGGCGATGGAAAAGCAGTCGGGAATCTTCGGTTCCAGCAGGGGTGGTCACAGCAACAGCACCCCTGGCTGATGTGCAGGCAGCAAATGTCAGGGCACGTGGGCAGCAGGCAGTCAGGCAGCAGCAGATGGCAGGTGGGAGCGTGCTCAGGGCTCTGGGGGGCAGTAATTCGGACTTCTGGGCAGGAGCGTGGTCTTCCGTGTGTGAACGCGTGGCCAGCTTGATACGGAGTGATTTTGCACGTGAAAATCCAGCACGTCTGCGTGTAATTCAAGGAAAGGCCCTTAGCGCGTAAGCGCGTCAGCACACGTCTGTACATTCATTGGCCCAAAGGCCACCAGCGTATGCGCGTCTATGAAGTCACGTGCACGTTGAATATGGCACACGTTTGAAATGTTGCGTGTTAAAAAAATGAAAGACACGTCCGAGTGTCAAAGCGTGTAATTGGTGGAAATGGCCTTAGCGCGTACACGCGGAAGTGACAAAGCGTGTAATTGATGGAAATGGCCCTAGCGCGTACACGCGGAAGTGACGCTGGACGTGTGGGCCTGCATAAAAGGTACGTGTAGAACACCATTTCCTTGTACGTGCTTTTCGTGGAGAGCGAGTGGGTGAAATCTGTACTTCTTGTCGTTTCACACGCGATTTACTTCACGGCGTTTCAAGTTCGTACTCCCTGTTACCTCTGACAGCTTTTTCTCTTTTTTCTCTTTTTCTGGTTTTCCTGGGCCTGTTCCCTCAAACAGCGTTCCCTTCTACTGTTGTCCTGTCTCCTCAGACAGCGTACAATTCTTCTTTTGGTGGGGGTGTTGCCAACGCGCAAACGCGCTTCTTTTTCACACTCTTTTTCCTGGCAGACGGTGAGTCACGCACGTATCTAACATCTGTGCTTGCCCCGTGTGTAGCCTACCCCTTCAGAGGTCATTCTAGGCTGCGTGTGACACGCATACGTTCATTCTTGTGTTACTGGGTGCCACAGCGTAGTGCAGGTTTTTTTTTCCGCACACGTGGTCTAGGAGGGGTTGCGTGCACGTCATCTCCCTTTTTTGGGCTTCCTGTGCGTTGCGTGACCCGTCATCTTTCCCCAGGGGTCACATTCAGCCTTGCTAGAGCACTAGGGTACAATTACCATCTGGTACCCAACCCCTTTGACCCCCAATTGCCCAGGACAATAGTTTACAGCCACTCCCATATGCACATTAACATCAGTGCCATGGTTGGGAGGCGAGGAATCCGTAAGGGTGGCAAAGGTGGACGAGCCACAAGTGGTGGCCGTGGTGGATCCGGTAGGGGACGTGGTCGTTACTTGCAGGGTGACCCTGTCCCCCCATGTGTGGAGGACCAGTCAAGGGCACCCATAATCCCCCCCCACCCCCCCTGGTTGAGGCTGATGTGGCTGACACCATCCATGCTCAGCCCTTGTTGGACCAGCCCATTGTGGCACCAGACCTGGCTGACTCCATGGCTGACTTCCAGGTCAGCAGGCCTATGACACGTGCGCTGGTGCACGTTGATGTCATCAGGCCACGTGGATCAGGGGCAGCAAGGTCATCTGCTGCCCCAAGTAGGCAGGGTGGAGAGGCTGCAGGGGCAGCTGCGGCTCCATCCACCCCAGCTCTCACACACCCAGCCAGGACAGTGTCGGTCCTAGTCCATCCTGCTGACATTCCCCCTGACACCATTACACTTGAGCCAATGCCTGCACCAACTCCCATGCTGAGTGTGCAATCCCAAACAAGGCACAGAAATCAAGCCAGCGGATATAAACAAGTCCACTATAAACAACACAATCCCACCAGTATTCGGGGCGGTCCCTCAATCAACCCCTCAGATCACTACACGTAATACATAGACAAGTTTTTTTTGAAAAATGTATTTATTTTTCTTTATTTAATTAGAAACATTAAAATGATTATTAAATAGATCAGAGCTCATATAAGAGTAAGTATAAATATAGGACATACAGTTATACAACATAAATAAAGTGCAAAATGTGAAGAAAAATGCTAATATCACAATAGAGCTGCTGGGAACTTGCTGCCCAATTACAAGCTGGGTAATAATCACCATCGTCCAAAATAAGTCCAAGTCAATGTCGAAGGATAAAATCCACTCGAGAGAAGGGAATCCCTCGGGTGGAAAAAATCCTAGTCAACCGAATATAGTCAGGATGGTTTCGAAATGAATTCGAAGATGGATTAAATCCTGATAGTGGCAGCAAAAAAATTTGTTAGTTTCGAATCTAGCAGTTTGAACATTGCAATAGACAAGAAACTGAAAGGTCTTCACAAAAATGATATTCATAAACCCATACTCTAAAAAGTCTAACATGGGATGCTATACGTCAACTACTAAGGTGACATGCGAAATAAACCACAAATACGTAAAACAGTATTGTGAGCATGGCGCCTTAAACCAGGTAGTTTTGATGGAAAACACATCTAGCTGGATTACAGATGATGTCCATCTTCGTCAGGAGGTAGCATTCCTGTATAAACATTCATGAAGATTCATCTGTGTCTTGAAATTACCTACACAAATGTTATAAATTAAAAGTTATAAATTAAAAAGAGACACTAAAAATGTATGTTCTCCAAACAGTGAAATAAAGAAAAAGAAGCGAGAAAATAGTAATGCTAACATCAAAGCAGCCTTTCATATAGGCCACACAATCATTCATACATAATGACCATAAAAACAAGTGATCTGAGGATCCCGATGAAGGACCCGGTCCCCAACACTGGGTTGGGACTTGTATAGTGGCTAATAGGGGAGAAAATCTAATTACCATGATCTCAGACCCTTTGGGGGTGGGCCCAGAAGCCTGACAAAAAAGTCCAGGAAATAGCGATCCGGCCACACCAAAACAAATCACAATTGAATAAGATCTGTAAAAAATGAGAGAAAAGAAGGCCACAAATTGGTCATGAATTTCTCTGGTTAACAGATTCGAGCAAGATACAAGCAGCCAAAGAGAAAACCAGAAGTAGAAAAATAGATAAATATAACTCTAATGAAATAAACATACAAAAAAAATACATATGTATAGAAAAGAGGAGCCCAAAAATGGGACTGCCCATATGTTGAAGATAAATTAAAAGAAATTGAGAATTAAAGTGAAAGAAACGAATGAGTGATGCAGTGGTATCCATAAAAATAAATAAAGGAAGATCCTGCACCCAAAGAAGAAGGATAGAACCAACATCATAGTTGTCATTATGCTCACCATCGATCAAGCCCAGATCTGTCAATCAAGAACCATCAACAGATGATTCCTTAATGTGTAGAACGACCTCAACTACATGTACAGAATCGGATGTCCGAAGGTTCCCCAGAAGGGTGAATCTCCAAATGTCATTAAAGGATAGGCGAAGTCTGTGGGGTAATAGAAAGTACAACAAACTAGTAAGACATCTGTAATGTCCCAAAGTATCACATACATAGAATGCAACACTGCGCTGTATGGAATCAAGTCATGAAGCATAATCTGAAAGTTCATGAAAAAACTGAACTTACATCAGTCCAAACAAGATCTGTGTGTCTGTTGTATAGTCTAAGTAGCAGTACTACAAGGTCCCAACATATAGGTAAATCTATATAGATGTTTGACCTAATCTTGAAAATGAGAAATAAAACAAAGCCAAAAGCGTGAAAGATTCCGCCTAGCTACCCGTTCAAAGTTACTTACCTCAGCGGCAAAGGCCATAGACACCAAACCAGGAAGTCGGTAACCAAACTTCCTGTGTTGGCATTTGTCTGGGGTTAAATACGTCAATGGACGTATCAGGACTGCCGTCTACAACGTCTCTAGTGGACGTGACTATTGACACAGAAAGGCACATATAATCTCGGGCCACGTACCGTGCAATGGAAGGGAGCCAAATGGATGTAACCACGCCCCCTGAAGGTATACAGGCGGCCCAGCGTTACCCGTTCCACCATGGGGTCAAGACAACAAAGGAAAAATAAAAATAAAGGAAAAAATAAGTTATAATGCACCCCATGCAGTGGTAGATCTCTACCAGTATAGAGGTAGACATAACACCTAGAATGATTAACAATGGAATGCAACAGGCTAATAATGCCTGAAAGCCGTATCGAAGGCACCAGGAATAACCAAAGCCTATAAAGGTGAGTCCAAAAGACGTCACGACATAGAGGATCTATTGAAATAGCGCATGCCATTCTTCATGGGCATTCAGGCCCAGTATATGGCTTTGGGTGTTAAATATCCACCACTGTTCCCTTCGGGACAAATTCGTGGCTATGGCATAATGGTCTGGTCCCGTAACTCTTTCAAGACACCACCAACGTAAGTTTTCACAGTCATGTTGGTGTTCAACAAAATGAGCAACTAAGGGAGAAGAAAGATTGCGAGTCCTGATTCGAGACTTGTGCTCAGAGATTCTCAGTTTAATAGGTCTAGAGGTTTTTCCTATATACGATTTATCACATGAACACATAATCACGTAAATCACGTTTTTAGAATTACACGTAGTGTGATCCCTCAGTTTCCAGACTCTGTGGTTAATGGTGACAGTGTTGGTCACTGTAGTAGATCCGCACTGACAACAATTGCCACAGGGATAGTTGCCAGTAACTCTTTCCATACCCCACATTTCAGTGATGGTTTTGGGTGCCTGGCTGGTCTGCAGTCTATCTGCCTGAGATAGCCAGCTCTTCAAATTCCTGCCCTTTTTGAATGCATACATGGGATGTTCCAAATCGGGCATGTTCATTTGAAGTAAATGCCAATGCTTAGCAATAGTCTTCTTGATTTTGGCATGGTGGGTGTTGTAGGTCATGGCACAGACTATACGTGACTGGTTCTGGGTGGTGCGGATATTTTTAGTCAACAGGACTTCGCGATGTTGATATCTCGCCCTTTTACGGGACTGTCGCAATATGTGAGCTGGATAACCTCGCTGGGAAAGTCTGTTTTCTATGATGTTAGATTGGGACATAAAATCTTTCTTGTTGGTGCAGTTCCGCCTAGCCCTCAAAAATTGACCGTACGGAATACTTTCCCTTAAAGACTGCGGGTGAAAACTATCAAAGTGGAGGATAGTATTTCGATCCGTAGTCTTACGGAAAAGGTCCACAATGATAACACCATTCTGGTGTTTGAGTATTAGATCCAGGAAAGAGATAGACGCACTGTCCTCCGACATGGTAAACTTGAGATGGTCATTCAATGAGTTAATCCAAGTCAGGAATTCTTCATGATCTCCCGTCGTTTTGTCCCACACAATTATGATATCATCTATATATGTTTTATAAAAAAGAATAGATGACAAAAAGGGATTGGAAGTATCAAAGATAGAGACCTTCTCAAAAGCCCACATAAAAAGGGTCGCGTAATTGGGTGCAAATGCTGCACCCATTGCGGTACCTTTGACTTGTAGGTAGAAACTTTCTTTAAACCTAAAGTAATTCTTGGTCAGGGCAATTTGGAGGAGATCCACAATGAATTCACTTGGGACCAACTGCGGGTCATCTCTGAGATCCAAGAAACATTTAATAATGGGCAATGATTCTGACTGTGGGATATTCGAATAAAGGGATTCGACATCAAGAGTGATAAACAAGTTTTTGTCTGGATCAAACAGAAAATTTTCCAAATGGACAATAGCATCGGTGGTATCGGCCAGATAGGTCGGTGTACTGGCTGCCAATGGTTTGAGAAAATAATCAATGTATTTTCCCAAAGGTTCTAAGATAGAGCCACAAAGAGACACTATAGGTCTACCTGGAGGATTTAATATATTCTTGTGGATTTTTAACAAGATATAGAACATCTGCTGCCCCAAGTAGGCAGGGTGGAGAGGCTGCAGGGGCAGCTGCGGCTCCATCCACCCCAGCTCTCACACACCCAGCCAGGACAGTGTCGGTCCTAGTCCATCCTGCTGACATTCCCCCTGACACCATTACACTTGAGCTAATGCCTGCACCAACTCCCATGCTGAGTGTGCAATCCCACACTCCTGATACAGAGTCCACCAGGGCTCCTGCCCCTAGTGTCCAGAGCAGCGTAGGACACTCAGGATCACCACCACCTTCCAAGCGGAAGAGGAAGAGTGCTCGTCCGGCACAGGCTGATGCCCCAGACACGGCTACACAGTCCGGCCCGTCGAGGAAGCCCAGCTTCACGGATGCCGAACTGAATGCACTTGTCGAGTATGTGTCCGCACATGATAATGAAATGGTCATTGTTGCAGGATCCAAGACCACACCTGCACAACGCCAGGCACACTGGCAGACCGTTGCGGACATCGTAAGTGCCCTTGGAATCGTGAGGCGCACAGCCAATGATTGCTATAAGCGCTGGAATGACCTAAAGCGCAGGGCAAAGAATAAGCTGGCCTTAAGTCATGCCGCAACTCTAGTGACTGGAGGTGGATCTCCAGTAGAAGACATGGAACTCACTCCACATGAGTCAGTCGCTGGGACCTACGTCACGGAGGAACAGATCCAAGGCGTGGGAGATCTGCCTGATTATGAGGCATTGTCCGGTGAGTGCACATGCATGTGTGTGTCATCCATGTGCATGGTGTGTGTGTGAGGGCTTCTGTTTGTGTGCCAGGTGAGGGTGTGTGCGCCTGAGTCGTTTGGGTCACCCATGTGCTTCATGCAATACATTCTGCGCAGCAGCATTTGGCCATAGCAGTATCCCTTCTGCCAACAGTAGACATCTAGCCCAACAGCACGCCAGTTGCCCTTGAAGTGTCACCTTGCCACAACATTGTTGCTTATTTTTCTCTGTTCATTCAGGCAGATTGTTTGCATTCCACCACTTTTACTAGGCATTTCTCAGTCCTCTAGTCACATGTCTGACATGGCTATGGTAAAGTGGAGTGACTTTGTTACCTGGATATCATTTGTTTAGGCATGTCCCTGTGCAATCGGACCATTTTGGACTGGCAGCTCCAGGTGAAAAATCAGACCTGTTTGAATTAGAAAAGCTATTACATGAGGGAACTGGACTGAATGAATAAGTGCTGCCCTCCTCTCCATCTTCACTCAATAGCAATGGTACATGCCATCTGTGTGATGGCATGTGTATTTCACCTGGCAATCACAGGCCAATGTGTGATGCCACTGCCAGGCAGCATGCAGAAAATGTGTTCATCTTCCATCTTGGTGTCATCAGTGTGTGCCATTTGCCTACCCTTCATACGCAGTGAGGGAGCATGCATGGGAGGGTTTTAGTCATGTGGGACATGTGTCAATCAAGTACTGGTTCTGTTGCTTCTCAGCCCTCATTGTGTGCCAGTGCTAATGCCTGTTTCCATTTGTTTGCTTTTATGTCTTTGCAGGGGAAGACGCACCTGATACTGCTGGGGTTGTGGAGATGGTGCAGACCCAGGAGGGGTCTGAGGGCCGACCGACCACCAGTGAGGGACGTGGTGTGGTGGTGGGTGAGAACCCACAACTGCTGCAGGTCGTGCTCTCAAGGGGTGTCTCTGACTGCACCTCCCCCGAGCTGTACTCAGGTGTTGATTCGGATGATGAGACCTACATGCTGTCGCAGGTGAGTGTTCCTGGGAGAGATTCTGTTCTGTCCCACCCACCTGCACCAGGGTCAGAACCCTCAATGGGGATGTCAGTGTTGGCAGCTACGCCTTTGGTGGTTACGGATGCAGGGTCACACTCCGCGCCATCTGATCCTGTTCCTGGGCCAGCAGATCAGAGGGGGAATGCAGTCCTGCAGCCTCAGGCAGTGCCGGCACAGCAAGGCGCAGTTCGCCTTGCCCCAGACAGGTGTGGTGCCCGCCGACGTGGTGGCCGTACGCCACCTGGCAATACCGCATGGGAGCAATCCATTTACGGTATGGCAACCCAACAGGCAGCATCATCAGAGATGATGGCTCAGGCCATGGATAGGGTGGCCACTTCCATTGTCCCCCCCGAAAGGCTGATGGAGCGACTACAGCAGGCAACCGACTCCATCTGCCAGTCACACAGGGAGGACATGTTGGCGTCCAACAGGGACAGGCGGGCGGCACTGGCGACTCTGCAGGAAGCCATCTCCATAGAGTCCCAGGGCCACAGGGAAGCCCTGAGGCTAGAACTCCTTCACCTCAGGACGACTCTTGTTGAGCTTGAGGCTTCAACAAACCGAAGGACAGAACAGCAGCTGGAGCGTCTGTCAACTCAGCTGAGATGCAGGCAACTAGGGCGGAGGTCCGGGCATCCCGTGAGTTGTTGAATGGGGACCTCCGCACACTCATCCTCCAGAACGAGACCTACCACACCCGCATGCTTGCAGCCATGGAGGAACAGACTAGGGCCTTGCGTGGGCTGCCTCCCATAGTGCCACCACCTCCGGATGCAGCTGCACAGGGTGATAATAGCGACAGCAGTGATACTCCCACAATAGGGTAGCCGTGTGGGCCATGAGCCCATGGAGGTGTTTTTTTTTCGCAAGATCCACACAGGTGGGTTTTGGTGTGCACCCTGTCCTCGGACCTCCTGGGTGGCCTCCCCAACCCCCCCGGGCCCATTAATGGCCATTTTTTATTATTATTTCTTTTTTTATTTTTATTTTATTTTATTTTTTTTTTTTTTTTGGGACAGTGTGTTGCCTTGTGTGGCTCCCGTGGGCATACGCTGCATTGTGGCTGGGCACATGCAGGCTTGTCATGTATTTGGTTCAGATGCTTGGGTTTTTGTCACACACACCCCTCCTGGTTCCCGTTTCCATGGGCTTGCAAAGGGTGTGCCCAAGTGACATTGACGTACATGGTGACATTGGACTCCCACTACATGTGTGGGTAGTCTAGTCAATACTGTGTATACATTCCTAGTGCATATTGCTGTTGTGTTGTACACTGCATGTTGCATTGATGTGTAACTCATCATCCATGTCTACCTCCTAATTTGCAGGTCCTTTCCTCATGTCTACACAAGGCCCTCTACTTTGGAGATGGGGTCCATGTTGGCAGCAGTGCACCTACAACTCTACATGGCGGCAACACTGTACAGTTGGAAGTGGTGGGAGTGCAGGCATTTCCAGGTGGTGAGACTACTAATTCTTTACATTCGTAATGTCATGTTAATGGTAGTTTTGAGGGTCAGTAGCTGATAAATGTTATTGCTAAATACCTGCTCAAGTGTGTTGTTGGTCCTGCATTACTGTGAGCATTTCAGGTGTCGCGAGTTTCAATTAGGGACACTGTACTTTGTGACACTTGTGTCATGTTGTGGGGATTACTTTGTTTACCTGCATATAGCATGACAAGGCACGGTGTGTCGTGTGGCGGTGCTGGGGATGGGTTGGGTGACATGGCACTGTCCTCATGTTGCATTTTGCAAGTGGGTATTCATTTTAGCTGCATGAATGTGTTTTTTCACGAAACTGCATTGGTGGTGTCTGTGTAGGTAGGGATGCACACATTGTAACACTTCCAGGTGAACAATCTCAGGCTGATATGGTTTTGACGGTTGATTCTCCAGACATTCAGGATCAGTGTCAGGTTGAGTCATCATTGATTGTCAGATGGTATGTGCCAGGGCAGTGTGCACTCCACAGGGGTGTGATTTCTATGTGAAGTAATTAGCCACTAGCTGTGTACGGGCTGCCTCCCCCCGTGCCCTTATCCCTCCCATGCGCAGCGGGCGTGCATGTGGTTGGGGATGTGGGGGCACCACCATGTCCACGGCCAGGCCCCGGCGTGTTGCAATGTTGTGCAGGACACATGCTGCCACTATGATCCTGCACACTACTGGGGGAGCGTATAACAGCTGCCCGCCAGAACGGTCAAGGGAGCGAAAGCGTGACTTAAGCACTCCGAATGTGCGCTCCACTATGCCCCGGGTTGCAATGTGGGCTGTGTTATATCTTACCTCGGGTGGCGTGGTGGGGTTCCGAATTGGCGTCATCATGTGGGGGCTGAAAGGGTAGGCACTGTCCCCTGTGGAGGTGGTGATGGGTATCATTGGTGGGGTTGTGACCTTGCTCAGTATCTGACATGCATGCATGTGCAGTGGCATTCATACTCACCAAGCAGCCATGTATCGCCATGCCGCCCAGCTTCTAGGTCCCGGCTTAGGGTGGACATTCGGTAAATGAAGCTGTCGTGGGTGGACCCGGGATAGTTGGCATATACTGAGGTGATGATTCCCTTGGCATTACATACTACCTGCACGTTGATGGAATGCCAGTGCTTGCGGTTCCTATAGATGTGCTCAGATGCCCTGGGGGGACATAGAGCCACATGGGTGCAGTCAATGGCACCTAGCACTTTGGGGAATCGTGCCACACCGTAAAAATCCAGGCCGGCTGCATGCCTTTCTGCAGGTGTTCTGGGCAGGTATATGTGCCTGCGGACTGATGGGCGTGCAGTGATGATGCTCAAGACCTGGTGTAGGCAGCGTGACTGCGTGGCCTGTGACACCCCACCCACTATGGCACTTGTCCGCTGAAATGATCCAGTGGCTAAGAAGTGCAGTACATTGAGGACCTTCTCCAGGCGGCTGAGTGCTTGGGAGCACAGGGTGGGTGATGTGAGGTCATCCTCCCACTCACTCACCAGGTCCAGTATTATGTGTGGTGGAAACCTGTACCTCCCATACACCTGGTCATCAGGCATCCCGAAAAGGCTGGTTCTGGGTGTGAATATTCTGGCCCTGACTATCCTCCTCCTCCTCCTTTGGTAGCCCACGGCCACTGCTGCTAGGAACGGTATATTCATCCTGGCGTCTGAGCTTGTTAGTTTTTTGCGCGCAAATTTATGCGTCGCGGGTCGACGTATGCCTGCTTCCTACTGGCGTACGTGTTTCTTTGCGCGTGTTGTAGGCGAGCGTGTGAAACTTCCCGCGCACCCCTGAAATCCAGTACCCAGGCCAATAGCGTGTGGAAATTCCCGCGCACCCCGGAATACACGTGCGCTGATGTACTCGCGTGTGTAAGTGCCCGCGCACCCCTGAAATACACGTACATAGGCCAATCGCGTGTACGCGCACTTGTGTCCAATTACACGCGATGATACTCTGACGTGCAGTCTTTCCACGTGTGCTCCGTCATCACGTGCTATGAGGGAAACACCCATGCGGGTCACGTCACAGACGCGCTTACGCCCTGAGGGCCTTTGGTCCAATAGAATCGCGTATGCGTGCTGACGCGCTTACGCGCTAAGGGCCTTTCCTCGAATTTCACGCTGACGTGCAGGATTTTCACGTGCCAAATCACTCGGTATCAAGCTGGCCATGCGAAAACACACAGAAGACCACGCTCCTGCCCAGAAGGCCGAATCACTGCCCCCCAGTGCCCCGAGCAGCCTCCCACGTGCCATCTGCTGCTGCTTGCCTGCCTGCCTGCCTGCTGCCACCGTGCCCTGCCATTTGGTGCCTGCACATCAGCCATCTGCAGGGGTCCAGTTGCTGTGTCCACCCCTGCTGGAACAGAAGACTCCCGACTGGGATAACATCGCTCCACAGCCCAGCCCCAGGACCCAGTTGCCCACCCACTCCTGCCTCTGGGGTTGCCATGTCGGGCACTTCGACATCTGGCACCAGTGGCAACCCCAGGCCAGAGGGGCAGAGGGGCACCAGCTTCACTGCCCCCGAAGTTGGTGTCCTGGTGGAGCATGTCCTGGGGCAGTATGATGCCCTCTTTGGATCGTCCCGCGCCAGCAAGGAAGGACGGGAGAGGATCTGGGCCGACTGTGTGGTTGCCATCAACGCGGAGGGGGTGGCAACCCGCGACGTCCAGAAGATCAAGAAGCGCTGGGAGGACTTGAGGTCCAGGACCCTCGTGAAGACCCGGCGCCTCATGGAGCGGGGCTGGGGCCGCATGAGTTCCATCCAGATGAGGGTCCTGGAATGCGTACGCCCAGCGCTCCACGCCCAGATCCTTGAGAGGGAGACCCGTCTGGAGTTGAGCGGTAAGTGGCCAAGCATTGCTGTGTGAGACAGGGCATGTTGCGGTGTGCTGGTTGTCTGATACTTGCCTGTATGTCTGACATAGGCCATGTATGCATGTATGTGTGCAGGGACATCATGGTAATGCATGTGCGACCAGTGTTGTGTGAACCACATGGTTGTTGCATGTGTTTAAATGCGACATGGGGAGCCCTATGCAGATTTTACACATGAGAGCATGCCAGTCTCTGTTCCTGGACATGGGTGGGGGTGAGGGATGGGTGCTGATGCCAGGTACATATATGGTAGCCATGTCTGTGTGCCTGACCTGCGTGTCTGTGACTTGTGAATGCCATGGATGCATGACACATGTGTGTGACAATGCACAGATTCACTGATGCAGCCTAGTTATCCTTGTATCCGCTGTGTTTGGGGTGTATGAGGCCAGATGGATGTGACTGAGGTGAAGTGTGTGCATGTGATAGGCATGACCCATGATGCATGTGAGTTCCATATCATTGTATGTTTCAAGAGTCCATTGGACATGTATGCAAATGTCCATGGCATGCACCATGCCTGTTACTGTGTGTGTTTTGCCTGGACTGACCCATGTGTTGTGGAGGGACATGATGGAAGTGTACTTTGACAGTGGTACTCATCTGCTATTGCTTCCTGTCTAGGGGACCATTGTACAGTACCCTGATGCTTGTGTTCTATGTCTCCCTCTACGCAGCGGCTAGTGAAGAAGAGGGCGGAGACGGCGCTGTGGAGCAAGGCGGCGGGGATGCCCCCACGGCTGCAGCGGAAGGGGTGGGTGAGCCCCCACAGGGGCCTGCTACGGCGGAAGACGGTGAGGAGCCATCCAGGTTGGTGGTTTCCACAGAGGAGGAGGAGGCCGCCACTGAGGCACACATGGGGCCTGGTGGGGGCATCCCTGCTGGTGCAAGTGGTGCAGTCCAGGGGCAGGGGCAGGAGGCAGCACAGGTCACCGTGGAGGGGCCTGTGCATGTCGCTGTCCCTGACCCTGTGAGTGCACCACCATGCACCAGTAGGGATGCCCCGTCCCAGGCCCGTCCGCAGGTAGAGGGGATGTCCATGTCACCTGACTCCCCTCCACCTGTGGACGAGGGGACCCGTGGCCGTATGGAGAAGGTCCTGATTGGGGTTGCGATGCGCGTGGGTGCAATTCGTGATGACGTGCGTGCTTCCCGGGAGGAGCATGCACGTCATCACGAAGAGCACCGTGCCGACGTGGCCCAATTGGGATCTTCCATGTTCGGGGGTTTCCTGCATGTGTCGGCCAATCTGGCGGCCCTCTCCTCCTCTGTGGAGGCTATACGCCGGTCGTTCTCCTTGCCGTCTTCCAGCCCAGATGCCACCAGGGCCCCCTGTGGACCTGCCCTGACCAATGCAGCCAGCTCGGTGGGGATCCCATCCCTGCCACAGTCGGGAGTCAGAGGTCCAGCAGGGGTGGACACCACAGCAACTGTACCCCAGCAGATGGAGGATGTGCCGGCATCATCAGGCAGGGCACGTGCACGATGGCGTCGGTGGATTCCATCAGCCTGGATGCCGTCGTGCTGGCAGAGGCATTTGCGTCGGAGGCAGCAGCAGAGTCAACGTGGGAAGCATCATGGCTCGGGGCCATCAACATCGGAGGGGCAGGCATCGGCCGGAGGGCAGGAGGACCCAGGACGGGAAGTGTCTTCCGTGTGGCTGCGGTTGGGCCAGCAGATAGGTGCGGAGCGGCGGCGGGCGGAAGAGGCGCGGCTCACGATGGTCAGGGCGGAGAACTCCATGCGGAGGGCCCTGAGGCGGGCCGAGTGCCTCGAGGCAATCCGCAGGGGGTTGGAGGAGCAGATGGCGTCGTCCCTGCGGACCCTCGGGGCCATGGAACAGGACCACCTCCGAGACATAGACGAGGAGTTTGATGATGCCCTGGCCCGGAACACCACGGAGTGAGCCGCTGGACTTGCCCGCCGCCTTTGTATATAGTTCTTTAGTTTTAGGTTTCCTTTGTTTCTTCTTATGATTTGGAGTCGACGGACACTGCTCCACTTTTTGTATATAGTTGCATTTTAGTTAGGGTCTTTTGTAGGTTTCCTTTGTTCAGTTGGGACCCTTGGATGTTTTGTACATAGTTCTTCATTGGATTGTTTTTTTTTTTTTTATTTTATTTATTCACCATGGAGCAATGGTCTTTGCATTTATTTTTCTCTCTCGGATTGATTTTATTTTTAATGTGACTTTGGACAACATTTTTTTGGATTTGGATTTGTAGTTTTAATTTTTTTGGACGGACATGCAGCTTATCTTTTTTTCATTGCCATTGTAGTTTGTTTCATTTCATTTGCATTCAATTTTTTTTAATACAATTTTGTTTTCATACTTCACTGTGTGGTATCATCTCATTGGTTCATGCATGTCATGTTGGGTGTTTTCCCATTCAATTGCAACCATTGTGTGTGACGGACATGGGTTCATTTGCTTTATGAACATTGGGGGTGTAACATGTAATTTCCATTTCCATGTGGGTGAATGGGTTACTTGGTAGGGCCTTTTGGCTGTGGAGGCTGACCATAACGCACATGATTGGGGATTGTGAGGACCTGGGTGCAGGGGGACATGAGTGGGGGCCTGGTGGAGGGTGCCCCTGGGGGGTGGGGGTGGTGGGAGACATGAGTTGGACATGAGTGGGGGCCTGGTGGAGGGTGCCCCTGGATGCTGGGGGGTGAGGGTGCAGGGGGACATGAGTGGGGGCCTGGTGGAGGGTGCCCCTGCACTGCTGGGGGTGGGGGTGGTGGGAGACATGAGTTGGACATGAGTGGGGGCCTGGTGGAGGCTGCCCATGGTGGCTGGGGAGTGGGGGTGGTGGGAGACATGAGTGGGGGCCTGGTGGAGGCTACCCCTGCACTGCTGGGGGGTGGGGGTGATAGGGGCCATGAGTGGGGGCCTGGTGGAGGGTGCCCCTGGATGCTGGGGGGTGGGGGTGCAGGGGGATATGAGTGGGGGCCTGGTGGAGGGTGCCCCTGCACTGCTGGGGGGTGGTGGGAGACATGAGTTGGACATGAGTGGGGGCCTGGTGGAGGGTGCCCTGCACTGCTGGGGGGTGGGGGTAATAGGGGACATGAGTGGGGGCCTGGTGGGGGCTGCCCATGGTGGCTGGGGGGTGGGGGTGGTGGGAGACATGAGTGGGGGCCTGGTGGAGGGTGCCCTGGATGCTGGGGGGTGGGGGTGCAGGGGGCCATGAGTGGGGGCCTGGTGGAGGGTGCCCCTGGATGGAGAAATGAGTGAGGGCTGCCCATGGTGGCTGGGGGTGGGGGTGGTGGGAGACATGGGTGGGGGCCTGGTGGAGGCTGCCCCTGCACTGCTGGGGGGTGGGGGTGATAGGGGACATGAGTGGGGGCCTGGTGGGGGCTGCCCATGGTGGCTGGGGGGTGGGGGTGGTGGGAGACATGAGTGGGGGCCTGGTGGAGGGTGCCCTGGATGCTGGGGGGTGGGGGTGCAGGGGGCCATGAGTGGGGGCCTGGTGGAGGGTGCCCCTGGATGCTGGGGGTGGGGGTGCAGGGGGACATGAGTGGGGGCCTGGTGGAGGGTGCCCTGCACTGCTGGGGGGTGGGGGTGATAGGGGACATGAGTGGGGACCTGGTGGAGGCTGCCCCTGCACTGCTGGGGGGTGGGGGTGATAGGGGCCATGAGTGGGGGCCTGGTGGAGGGTGCCCCTGGATGCTGGGGGGTGGGGGTGCAGGGGGACATGAGTTGGACATGAGTGTGGGCCTGGTGGAGGGTGCCCTGCACTGCTGGGGGGTGGGGGTGATGGGAGACATGAGTGGGGGCCTGGTGGAGGGTGCCCCACACTGCTGGGGGGTCAGGGTGCTGGGTGACATGAGCAGGTGTGCAGGGTAGTCCCCTGTGGTGTCGGCTGCCTGCAGGGGCCGTGGAGGGTGTACAGGGAATACCTGGGAGCACACAGCCAAATCGCGTGTAGAATTTCCCGCGTACCCCTGAAATACACGTACCCAGCCAAATCGCGTGTGGAAATTCCTGCGCACGTACCCGGCCAATTCGCGTGTGGAACTTCCCGCACACCCCTGAAATCCACGTACCCTTCCAAATCACTTGTGAGACTTCCCGCGCACCCCTGAGATCCACGTACCCAGCCAAGTCGCGTGTGGAAATTCCCGCGCACGTACCCGGCCAAATCGCGTGTGGAACTTCCCGCGCACCCCTGAAATCCACGTACCCTGCCAAATCGCGTGTGAGACTTCCCGTGCACCCCTGAGATCCACGTACCCAGCCAAATTGCGTGTGGAAATTCCCACGCACGTACCCGGCCAAATCGCGTGTGGAACTTCCCGCGCACCCCTGAAATCCACGTACCCTGCCAAATCGCGTGTGAAAGTTCCCGCACACCCCGGAATACACGCACACGTTATTTTTCAGTCAGCGGGTGTTCATGTTTGTGGGTACCCCTTTGCACGTCATTTGTCCTGGAGGGCCACAGTATAGGACATTCATCATAGCTGTATATAGGTGCTATTTGTTGGCGCACCTTTTGGCACACATTTATTACAGGCGCAGAGACGCTACCGCCTGCTTTTTTGTGGCGGTCGTGTTTGTGCCTGTGCGCTGGTTTGACCGTGCGCTTTTTTGCCCTATTCGATTCCATGAATACGTGTTGTAGGCGAGCGTGTGGGCGTTCCGCGCACTTGCACCCTGTACTTCCCCCGTGACGTCCACATTTTGGCAAGTTGTTCCCCATTCCGAGTGTTACGCCCCGTGTTCCGCCTACTTTTGTTGTGTGCGCCGCGCTATGTGCGATTTTCGCTGTGGCCTGTGCGATTTTCGCTGTGACCTGGCGCACGCCGTTAGATGGCCTGTGCGCCAACGTGCGCCGCGCACTTTTTTAGCGCACATCCGATGGTTTTCTCACGCACGGCCTTCCATGAATCGATGTGCGCTGCTTTTCGTGCGATTTTCGCACTTGCACTGCGATTTTCGCTATTCCACTGCGAATCGCACGTTTTTGGCCACTTGCGCCGCGCTAATTATTCCATGAATCGGCCTGTCAATATTGAACAAGACAGTCTGGCAATAAAGGAATTGAAGTTACGATCAAAATTTGTCCCACAGCTACCCCCAGACAATATCATCGATACATTTTATAAAGTGGTAACAGAGGATTTCTATAAACTATCAGATAAGCAAACCAAACATAATTGCAAATTTAACTTAACTTACAAGGAATACCAAGCAATACAGCTCTTGATGGAAGACACCTCAGTGGTAATTAAACAAGCGGATAAGGGAGGTAATATCGTGATTATGGAAAGAAGAGACTATTTGAAAATGGCCATGAATCATTTAGAAAGCCCAGGTTGTTGCACCAAAATACCAACTAACCCAAAAAAAGAAATCATATCCCAACTAGGGAGAAGGATCATAGAGTGGCACAAAGATGGACTTCTCACGGACAATGAAAAAAACGTCCTTATAATAAAAGAACCGGTGACACAGATAATGTATTTTTTGCCAAAAATACATAAGAACTTTGAAAATATACCAGAAGGAAGACCAATCCTCAACGGCATAGGTTGGGCCACGGAAAATTTATCAGAATACCTAGACAACTTACTAAGACCAAGAGCAAGTAAATTGAAATCATTTATTAAGGACACTACGGAGGTCATTATCAAATTGAAAAATATTGAATGGAATAGAGAACTGAAACTAGCAAGTTTGGATGTTAAATCTCTCTACACATAAATTCAACACCACTGGGCAATTAAAACCATAGACCATACATTCAAGGAAGAATCGGCCTCACTGTATCAACAAACTGAAATGATCAAAGAGATGTTGAGACTCACATTAGAATACAATGTCTTCAATTTTGACAACTGCTTCTATAAGCAATTGAAAGGAGTAGCTATGGGCACTAAATATGCACCTGCATTAGCTAATTTATTTACGGGACTATTCGAAGATAAAGTTGTGTATGAAGATGAAGTCTATCCAAATCAATTGATTCACCGGCTGAGGTACATAGACGATGTTCTGATGATTTGGAAGGGATCGGAAGAACAATTCAAGAACTTCATGAATAGATTGAACATCAACCAATTTGGCATTCAATTCACTGGAAACTGTGACACAACAACTATCAATTTTCTAGATATCACAATGTACATTGAAAATAACACCATTAAAACAAGAACCTATAGAAAAGATACAGAGGTCAATTCAATCCTGCACGCCAACAGCTGTCATCGGAAAACAACAATACTAAATATCCCAAAGGGGGAATATGTGAGGGCAAGGAGGAATTGTTGCACACAGAATGACTTCGAGAGAGAATGCAACTTACTTAGAACTAGATTTCTTCAACGTGGGTACCCCGAAAAATGTCTAACCAAAGCTTACTACACAACCAAGAACTGGACTCAAAAGCAAACCCTAATTCCAAGTAAATCCACAACAAAAAGTACGGCACAAGATTGGAAACTGGGATTTGTAACCAAATACAATAAGGACAATCACAAGATCAAGAGAATACTACAGAAACATTGGCATCTGTTAAAACTTGACGAACACATTAGAACTCAAGTGGGTGACACACCAAAAATAATTTTCAAAAAAGCAGATACTTTGAAGACAAAACTGAGCCCATAGCTCCCACCAGAAGTCAAGCGTAACAACACCAACACATGGACTTTATCACCTACAAAAGGTTTCCGAAAATGTGGGATGTGCACGATGAGCAAATTTGCAAGTGAACCGACCGATTTTATAAAGGACATCAATGGGAAAGAAATCAGAATCAAACAAGTGATCAACTGCCGCACGAAATTTGTAGTATACGGCATAATCTGCGTAGGCAAGAAAATGTACATAGGCAGCACCATTCGAGAACTCCGCATAAGAATCAGGGAACATCTGGCAAAAATAGGTAGCCAGGACCAAAGACTACCTCTAGCAGCACATTGGCAGAAAGAACACCAAATGGAGAAAAAAGAAGATTTGAAATTTGTTGGACTACAGCATGTACAACTAGGCAGAAGAGGAGGAGACAGAGAAAAGGCGCTAGGTCAGGCTGAAGCCAAAATCATATGTAAATTAAACAGCACAATAACTGGTTTAAATTCAGACAATGAGATGGCGTCTTTCCTCTAAACACGGAATTTAAACAAAATTCGGTGCTACGAGGTTGCATTGTAGGGCGTTAACACCCTTGGAACTGAATTAAATGATTAGATTCTTCAAAGACAACCAACGCTTGTAATGTATATAAAATAACTAGAGCAGCAGCGTGAACGCGAGAGACGACGGAGGGCTGTACTCGAGGGATTGGATCCTTAAAATGGAACTCAAACAAACTAACAAGGACAGTAAATGCTAAATTGCTGCGAAGTATCAATAGCCCTGATTTGAAAAAGGCTCTCAGTAGCCGAAACACGTGTCATCACTAAGTGCGTGAATATAAAAATTATGGCACTAAAAAATATGGCGCATACCTTGATTTCTGAGTGTACATAAACATTAAATCATTGTGGTTCTACTGACGCTACCCTCCAAGGTTGACAATAAAAAGGTGCCGGTAGTCTCTCAACAGAGCGTTCTTAGTACTCGGGCAACGGCTACAGCGATGGGCCGGGCAAATGTACAGACCAAAAAAACTCCCCTCTGGAACACCGGAGATCTGCCGGAACTCTCTTACTTCTAGAGGACGTGTTGGCTGAAGGACGACTTTTAACATTTCTCAAATTACTGCATACCTTGCGACTGTCGCCATCGGATGAGTTCCACTACACCCGACTTAGGCATGTTTTACAACTGCAACTCTGTCGGGATTTTGACTGCCGGAACAAAACCCCATGGAAGGTAGTTTAAACGAGGAAGTGATCCCAAAAAGGGGAGGCCTTGACTATGCAGCAAGTGTTGCTTAACTTCTCCAGACACCCTTTAACAGAACTCAAGACAAAATGGTGGTTAGACATTGGCTTCTTTGATGCTGAGGACCATCAGGGAGCTTTGATGACCCCGCGTGAAATTGCCATTCCAGCTCGTTTTCGGCCAATCCAATCTAAGATCTTGCATCGGGTCTACTACGCCAGAGATCTGTTGGTTAAATGTGGCACGCCATAAACCCCAATTCTCCACCCTGTCATGGTACAATCAGCACATTTTAACACATGATCTGGCTCTACCCGTTCGTCCACCCATTCTACTTCGCAATTCATAGCCGTGTTTCTATCACAGTCAGTCAACCTATTCCTGATGACGTGAAGTTATGTTTATTGGGTTGATGTGGTGAATCAGTATATTCTAGATATGCTAAACTCTGTATAGCCAACGCCACGTTAGTGTCAAAGAGAGATATAGCTCTGCATTGGGGGGATGGCGATCCGCCAAGGGTCTCTAAATAGGAGCGGAACCTTGATGGCTGCATGTCGGCCGAGGAAAGGGTATATACTGCTCTGCGTTGCCCTGCAAATTTACGATAACTTTCTCGTAGCTCTCATTCTAGGTTGCCTTTCCATTGCAGAGCCGCTCTCAATGATTATGCGTTTTCTTGGCACAACACTCTGTTTTCTTTGTTTTTGTCTTCATGAGGTTCATAAAATTCCATAAAAAGAAAGTGATTTAAAAAAAAAAAGAATCACTGTAGTTTTTCGATCGTTCTAATTATGGGTCTGTCGGTCTGGAATTAAGAGTCCCGGTAGTAACGTACCGGCACCCATTCTGTACCGGCAGACAACTGTGCCTGCCGGGGCCTCTGCGTCTGGCAGGTCTGATCTGCTGGGTGCAGCGGCCCCCATAGGCACAGTTGTCACTGAAGCAGCGGCACCGTTAGCAACGGTGCTCATGCTTCCGTGTCCCCATTCCTGTGGAGTCCTATAGGATTCCACAGGAATGGGGACTAACATTTTCCGCCGCCTGACCTCCTGGGCTGCCAGGACTTGTAATGTCCCGGTGGCACCGGGAAGTCAGGAGGTGGAAACAATGTTACAGGGTTGGTGACAACGTCGTGATGAGGCCCATAGTCTCTCTTACCAGCTTTTTTCTCCAGCACCCAGGAAACAAAGCCACACTATTGTGACATAGCTACCAGGAACATGCCCATGACTTCCTAGAGGCTTGCAAGGGACTCCAAGATGAGCCTCTGCTGCCTGCTAAGGCGCAGGAATGCACCAACCCCAACCGCCAACCAAGAGGCCTCCTCCAGCTTCCTCTGGATATGTCTCTACATCAATAAGGCTGTACTCCAAGATGGCCTCCATTTTCTGAAAACATCTTTCAATACCAGCTATACCGGGACCCATGTGGAGAATACCTTTGCAGCGCACTGATATACTGGAGCTCCAGACACTCTCCAACGGCACGCTCAAAGTCCTCTGTGAATCTTGAAGATAAATTCTGGTTGACTGCTTTTCTATCATTGGTCCTCTCCTGCCTTCATTGCAAAGGCTCCCACAGATTCACAGTGCTCTTACCGTAGAGTGCCGGTGCAGCCTCATCCTCTTGTTCACAGGCCCCATCCCAGCTCCTAACTCCAGATGTCCTCTGGCTCATTTCTCTGCTCACGTACAGTCAGCTCCAGGACCACTTGCTGCGCATCCTGGATGGTCAGTAGATGCCCCAGCCACCTTCTTCTCCAATTATGTCAGCCGTACGAGAAGATAGGTCTTCACTTTACTATGGCCTTGTGAACACATACAATATTTAGTGAAAGGGGTCTTCTGACGCGCTACTGGTTCCTTCTGTGGTTACTGGTCTCTGTGAGGAATCACCTCTCTGTGAAAGCATCTGAAGATGACTATATGGGACTCACTCAGCGTTTCGTCACTATCATTCTCTGCAATTGGCTCCTCCCTCTTGGTGACCGACGTTTAAACAGAGCAAGTGTGTCACAAGATTCCTGAATCCAAAATGTAAATACTCATGTAATATCTTAATATTGTATTGCAGATGATTGGTCAGGGCTGAGGCTGCCAATAGTGGAACGCTGGCTTCTGACTGGATGTATTACTAAAGGAATAGAACCCTAGGAGGGGTGGCATTACTGGTTGGATAATGCCCCGGGGTGATAGTTATAAGCCCCGACAAAGCAAGGGCTTTCAAGTAGCACTGGCAGCATTACCCGACCAGTAATGCCCCTCTCCGAGAGCTCTATTGCTATTAGTACTCCTATCCCTTTCGATGACGGTCATTAAAAACATAGAAAAGAATAAGAAATCAAAGAAAATATCTGCACTAGAAGGGGGCGGAGGGACTACATGTAGACTCTTCTCCCTTTCCATGGTGGCCTGACGAAGAAAGGGATGGAACTCAGCGGGACGTGGTGCTGAGAACCTTGGCAGGTGAGTCTTTGTCGGGCTGGTAGGCACCCGGAGAGGGCCAATCAAATTGATTGATACAACCTGATTTCCTCCAGCTGGGCACTTATAGACAACCATCTGTTGCTCAGGGACAAATTTTTGAGGTAAGTCCATTTTTATTTATTTTCGTTTTACTTTATGGAGCGCAGCTGTGGCCTGGTATCCTGGTGCTATTGTGTAAGACTGGAGCTACAGTATAAAATAATTCCAAGGAAGAAAATCCAGGTAATCCAATATTTTGTGGAAAAGACAAAGGGCAGTGATAGTACGTAAGAGTTGGGTAAAGAGCTACACAGCATTAAGGATTGAACTTTATCGTCCAAGTGAAACGTACGATAACTTAATCCAGAGCAAAATCATAGAGCAGTCAGTGCATTCCGAGGGAATGAAGGGTCGTTCTTGGATGGATACCTCCCAGTTAAAAGGGAAAAACAGAGTGTGGTCTTTGGAATGCCTTGTTCACTAACTAATTGAATAAAGAGTAATGGGCCTCATTACAAGTCTGGCGGTCTGGAAATAAGGGTGGCGTTAGCAATGTACCAAAACCCTTATATCCAGACCGGCAGACTTGTAATGAGGCCCATTACTCTTTATTCAATTAGTACAATTACGGCAGATACAAACGGACGGCAGCCGACGGCTCTAGTTTTCCGGTTATAGCCGCTCAATCCTGGAATGGACTCCCCCTAAATCTTAGAACTGACCAACTCTACTCCAGATTCAGATGGAAAGTCCTCACCTGGCTATGGACCAATGACGCCTAAACTGACCTTCTCACCTCCGAACTGATCCCTCGCCCTACCTACTCCTGAATGCTTTCCTAAGGATTACTATGCCTGACTACTGCCAACTGCATATCCTCCTTGGTATCATTTATTTGTATCTTGGTATTTCTGTTGGGACCACTTGGTCACTGCTAACTCGTGGTCTTATCACTGTTATCACTGGTCATAACTATGTTTATCATTCTTTGTATGTACCTACTTACCTCTGTAGCTAAGCTTCTTGAGTATCCTTGTAATGCTCTGTAACTAAGCTTCTTAAATATCCTTGTAATGCTTGCGCCCATCTACCTGAGGGTTTTGGTTTGCGCTATATCAAATAAACAAACAAACAAACAAACCCTTTCCGGACAGCGGGACAACAAGAATGCCTGCAGGGGCCGGTGCTCCCGGCAGGTCTGACCTGCCGGGAGCGCCATCCCTTGCAGGCATGGTTTTCAGAGAAGCACAGGCACCTTTAACAACGGTCACGGTGCTTCCGTTTCCCCATTCCTGTGGAGTCCTATGGGACTTCACAGGAATGGGGACTTAGAGTCTCCGCCGCCTGACATTGGCACTCGTAATCTGACGGACCGAATGCCGTTATCTATATTTTAGTTTGCTGGTATCCTGGCAGATTTACCACTAGGATACCGGCAAAATTGTAATGAGGCACAATTGACTGGGTGATAGCTATCAAAGAAGAGTGAACATTACCTCACTGGGGAGTAGGGCAATGAATGTCCGGGTGTGCAGTTTGTGGTGTCTCCTGATTTTAGAGGGAATGGGAATGGGTGGCTAAATGATATTTACGCTGATTGATTGTCATAGTGTCTTAGAGTCTGTAATGAGTTCAGCTTGTGGCATTGCGCAATACAGATATGCAAGACAGAGTTTCTATAATGGCAAGCCAGATGCTTCAAGCTGCTGTGGAGAGTCAAAGATGGGTTTAGCTTCCATGCGTGCCAACAGTGCACTCAACGCACACCTTTGCAGTGCTGGAGCAGCTCTGCAGACATCACAAACACGTGACTAAAAATGTATGCCACCTAACCAAGTGCCATGGGGAAGGAAATAGGGTGTTATTTATTTATTTGCATTTTTAAAGCACTCACACAGCCCGGGGCATCGAGGCGCTGTACAGGAATATGTCTTAGTTGCATATTTACAACGCGCTTAATACCCAGAGGTTTCTGAGCGCTGACCCAGGGATCGAACCTGAGTTGCTTTGTGTCGTCTTGTTTCCAAGGCGAGCACGTTGCCGCTGAGCTATCCTGGGGTCTACTAAATAAACAGGGGGCAATGATTTCCTAGAGATCCAGCAGCCTTGTTTGGTTGGTGGGAAAAGAGGGAGTGATCATCGTACCACAAATCGTGCTTTAGTGGTTAGTCTCTTTGCCCCACTGCATTCTGGTTCAAGGTATGGCACATTCGTTGCCGCACTGCCCGATGTTGATTACAGGTTTTTGTGCCCCTCTTGCCCTTTTGCTTCTTCATGAGGTGGTTTCTCCAGGTCCTCTCTTAGCTTTACATGAAAAGGACTGGAGGATAGCCTTGCAGCGGTGTGCCTGCGGTGCTTGCAGTATGTTCCATGATTAGTGTGGTGGAACATTTGCTGCTCCTGGCTGCTGGAGGTCTGTCTTCACTGCCTATGTGGAGGAAGAGTCAGAACAAGTCCTTAAAACACTGCGGACAGCGTGAAGCGTATGTGGTGTGATTGCAGTGTGTCCAGTGGTTACTGTGGCAGAACGTGTGCTGCTCCTGGCTGCTGGAGGTCTGTCTTTACTGCTTATGTGGAAGAAGAGTCAGAACAAGTCCTTAAAACACTGAGGACAGCGTGAAGCGTATGTGGTGTGATTGCAGTGTGTCAAGTGGTTACTGTGGCAGAACGTGTGCTGCTCCTGGCTGCTCGAGGTCTGTCTTCACTGCCTATGTGGAGGAAGAGTCAGAACAAGTCCTTAAAACACTGCGGACAGCGTGAAGCGTATGTGGTGTGATTGCAGTGTGTCCAGTGGTTACTGTGGCAGAACGTGTGCTGCTCCTGGCTGCTGGAGGTCTGTCTTCACTGCTTATGTGGAGGAAGAGTCAGACGAAGTCCTTAAAACACTGCGGACAGAGCGGAGCATGCACAGTGTGTCTGCAGTGTGTTCCATGGTTACTGTGGTGGAACGCTTGCTGATCCTGGCTGCTGGAGGTCTGTCTTCACTTTTTACGTGGAGGAAGAGTCCGAACAAGTCATTAAAACACTGTGGATAGCACGGAGCGCACGCACTGTGCCTGCAGTGTGTTCTGTGTTCTGAGTCTCCGGGCTCTGGGGTGATAATCCCAAAACCAAATAAGCAAGCGAGGTAACTTGAACGCAGACTGACAAGGAATTGGCCGGGTGAGTACAAGAACAAGTTAACTAATCTGACGGTCAATATGAATCTACGCAGTCACGGGAGAGGGGAGCTACCTTGTCAGTTGACTTGTCAAATTCTCTGCCATCGCTGGAAACAGAACAAGTATGTAACGAATTCGACCTCCTCCAGGCCAGCGGGGTAAGTCTGGTTTCAAACCATGAAACTGTGGGCCTAATACAAGGCCAGGATGTTTTCCTTGCTGGGACGCCTAGTCTGGATTTGACCGTAAACAGTTCATCCATCCAGTAGAAAATTGGGGACTTTTTCATTATAATCCCGCATAGAATGCAGAAATATACCCGCCCTTTGCGCAGACCTAAATAATGGAGGATAGAAATGTACAATCGCGGATATGGAGCAAGTAGAAACTTTTGAAAACCAGGGAGGTGATGGTATATCTGTGAATTACCCCACACAAAAATCTCTGTTGAATACTCCAGAACTCTTTGATTCTCCAACTGAAGACCCAGTATCTTGCAAACGTGACCTATCCTCCCACTCGAGCTCTACAAACTACTATAACCCGTCGGGACCAGTTATGGGAGCTCATACCTTGGCGGCGTTAAACTTTGTGCTATCATCCCTGGTAAAGGTTTTTGATATCCTTAAAGAAGAAACCATGAAAAACACAGATCAAATAAACAAGATCTCAACACTTATGGAAACCTTGCCCAAAAGGGAGGACGTGAAGTGCTTCTTTAGAAACGAAGTCCTGGGTATTGTCACGAATTTGGTGGATATCCAAAAAGAATTCACTTTGCTACCCTTCCATGAAAAAAGTGCTTGAGTCTGCGCTAAAAATAGAAGCTATCCAAAAACAAATCACCCTTATGGCAAGTAACAAGTCCCCTTCAGGCTGTAAGTACCGTAATGAACCTACTTATTTTCCTGCCGAATCAGACCTAAACGGGGCGGGCCTAAGTGTGTAGATTCTTTCTGGAACACTGGCTAGGGGTGGAACCTGTCCTCTGACTGAAGTAGGGATGGAATCCTCTTCATTTCTGAACACCCCCCGGACGAAGAAGTAACGGAGGAACTTTTGCGGTTGGGAGCAATGGAGGTTGGTTCAGACCAATCGGTGATAATAAGTGCATCTCACCTCTTGCAAGTCTCTCTAACAAGGAAAAGAGAAAAATAATGATAAAAAAAACATGAGGGGAAAAGAACCAGAAGGAGTGTGGTCCAGTTGGAAAAAAAAAGAATATCTAGAAAGTGGACAGCAACTCTTCCAGAGGGTTTGTAAAAGTAATGAATGAGCATTTTCAGCCGGCCCTTCAAATAAAGAAAAAAACAATATAACGACGAAGGAAGGGCAGAAGATTGCCTCGATCTTCTGCAAAGGAAGGAAGCATATGCAAAAATGAGTGGGTGTAGTGAAAAAGATTCCCAATACTCTCTAAATGACATCAAGGGTGTTGGTCTATTTCATAAAAAGGGGGAAATCCCATCTTTCAGTATGGCAGCCCCACAGGGGATTGTAACACCTCTAAGTCTCCTGCAGGTCCAGAGCAGAAAGAACTTTCGTCGAGACTTATAGGAGGTGTCTGTTTACAAAGTCTGGAGATTAATGCTTTGCTTCTTGCTCCTGCAAAAGGTCCTGTGAGTATGCCAAAAGGGGCTTCACATTTGGGGCCGGAGAAACAACACCCCTTGTCGAAATGTAAGGGGTGTGCTGTTTTACAGGGGGGGTCAAATGACTGGTTAATTTCTACACTAAAAGGCCCTCAGGCCCTTGATGAAGGATCTACTCAAATTAATTCAATCCTGCCTCATGTTTGGGAAATTAAATCAGGAATGCCCTAACAGAAATTATTACAAGACGACAAAGCTTTTCATAGGCCCGATAATGCCAGAATGTTGCAGGGCCAGACTCCCTATAAGGACAGCAAGACTATCAGCAAGAAATTTCAGACTGCAGACCAAAATAAGCATTGGAATTAACTTGGCTGAGAAGCTCGCAGGACATTCATTTGAGGAAAAGAGGGATGTGGGGGCAATTTTTGGGGGAGAACCCGCAAACACTACCAGTATAAGGTATCAGTCGGTTCAGTGCACTGACACACCGAAGAAAAATCATCTTAACACTAATGTTTGGTTACACCCTTTGGAGTTGGCTCCCCGGAACGAATTCCTAGAAAGTTTCATTATGGAAGCAATCCTAAATGCAATTCCAGGTCTAAAATCAAATCTGTTCTAGCGATATCAACCAAATACAATTTCGCGATTTGGCGAGGTGGGATGTGGTAAAGGTCACAGTTAGCTCACGACTAACCAGAGAGAGGATTGTATTCTGTATTGATGAAATCTGACGGAGAAGTTTTGATATTCATAATATATTAGACCCCTGTATGCCCCCCTCCTGGCACAGCCACAATGTGAATGCTTGGGTGATGCAGAATCAGGAAAGGCAAGCTTATTGAGAGGAAAACATTAGAAATGAGATGTGGGCGGGAAGGTGGGAGGCTGCAGTGCAAAACAAATAAGTAAATCAAAGGGACCGGTTGTGGTTGTCCCGTGCGGCGGTTACGCACATCAGGGATGATCAGGGAGTGCGCTCTTATCTTTAACCTCTGCTCTTGGAACACGAGAGGTTTCCATTGTTTGTTTGGTCTGGGGGTTTCTTGTAGGGAGCTGAATAAATATGATCTTGTAATTTTACAAGAAACCTTTCTATCTAAAAAAGGGATCATGGATGGCTACTCAATCTGTCTACAGATGGCAGCCTGAGGGTCAGCAGGGTGCCCGAAGCGAGGGCTCCTGATTGAGATTAAGAACACATTTATTTTGAATTTGGTAAAAGCGGACGACTCGTTGTATGTGGTCTTGGCTGCTTATGTAACTATGAGGGATGGAAGGTACCACCTGCTTGTGATTGATGTGTATTGTAACTATGTGGAACATTCCCAAAGGGCACTGAATGACCATATTGACGAGATCCTGATGTGGTGGGAAGAAGTTCGTCCGGAGGGATGTTGCTGGCCACAGCCCAGGAGCCTCAATTTAATTTAAAAAGAAAAAGAAAAATAAGACGTTTCTTTGTAAAGTTTTTTTTTTTAGAGGTAGCAAGTGAGACCACAGTGGTAGCAAGGGAGACCTCTGGTGACCCCTAAATGACGTCCCTGCTGACATGGGCACCAGCTTGGCAGGTTGGGTGTTAAATTACGTCCAACGCTTGGACTGGGAAGGAGTGCAGAAAGAGGTAGATGTGGTATTGGTCGATTTGTTCTTGACCTTTGATCGTGTATGTAGGAATAAGGTATGGAAGAAACGTTTAGATTGGGGTCTCCCAAAAGGGCTACTGGTGCCACGTATCCATTTACACAACCATTCTCTTATTAGGACCAGACTGAGATTATTCTCAGGCAAGATCGATACCTATAATGGTCTCCGCCAAGGCTGCATCGTTGCGCCCTTTCTATTTAATATCTATATGGCGGATATAGGAGAACGCCATAAGCATGCCTCCTTTATTGCCCCGAAAGTCTTTGGTGAAAAAATGTTTTGGGTAATATACGTAGATGACATTATTTTGTTAGACTGTACTAAGGTGGCCATTCAAAGGCTGCTGAATGGTCTATTTACATACTTTAAAGAAAATTATTTAATTATGAATACTCGAAAAACACATATGATAACTCTAGCAGCAGGAAAATGTGTAAAGAAAAAATGGCATGCTGGGTGAAGAACAGGTGGTTGAGGTGGACAGTATGAAGTATCTGGGTTTTGATATTTTTCACTTGTACTTATTTTGCATTTCGACTACCCTGTAACTATCAGTCGACTTGCACCTTTGTATCTTAACCCTCTTGTATGTCTGTAACCCTCTCTTAAGTTCTAGCCCCCAGTTACCCCAGAGTTCGGTGCACATTACAAATAAATACACTAAACTAAACTAATGCTCCTGGCAAGAAGGCAATCATGGAAAGTTTCTACAGAAAAGGCAACAAAAGCCGTCGCGCAGATGAGAAATTTTAATCACAAGTTTGGTAAATTCTCAATATTTCCACTATACATCTAAAATGGTTCCTATGCTGACTTATGGGGCAGCGATCCACCATAGTATGCGGCAAGAAGACTTTGAGCCATTCGGAAGGTTATATATGGAAGAAAGTCTTAATGCTCCCTTGGGCCATCTCCATAGGCATAATCAGGTGTGAATTGGGACTCTTATCCTTAGAAGCACAACTCGTGTGGAAGAGAATTGTATTACGTTCTGAATTCAAAGCCGCCCTCACGAAAACAATGTTCGCGGCGTTCAAAGAGGGGAAGGCTGTTTGAGCAAAAAGCTTTGTTGATGGGACAATGCAAACATTGGCAGAATGGGGACTAGAGGGAGAATTCATAAATGTACCCCCGGGCATTTATGAACGAAGACTGTGGCGTGCTGATTGGTGCAGAGCATGTGATTTGGTGGGGGGCTATCGAAGATTCCAGAATATTACTTTGGACCATAAGAAACTGGGAACCTGTGCTCAGTAACTCTGTAAATATCCCTCGTGGAAAATGCAATACACACTCATGAGATTCAGGTTAGATGTACTGCTGACAAGGGTAAATTGGGTAAAATGGTAGAAAGGAGATGGACACCTTGAGTGCTGTAGATTTAGCTCATTATCTAGTGAATCGTTACAGCACTTACTTCTGCACTGTGCAGCACTAACTGCACAACATTGAGGGGGTAATTCATGGATTATTTGCGCTGAAAAAACGGGATTTGTGCGCCATTCTGCCCGCAAATCCCTGTTTAACAAATGGGGATGGCGCAAAAATCCCGTTTTTTTCAGCGCAAATAATCCATGAGTTAATATGTTTCAAGAAATGTGTAGACCGTTACGGAAGCGACACTGGACAGGTAGTTTGGAGAATGTGTTGTTCGAAGATGCCGTACCAATTGAGTAAGTCTATGTTCGATTTTTAACGATGATGAAGAATAAAGGGGATTCTAAATGAGATCAGTCATCCTGAGTAGACTGTGCTAATTGTTTTACTAAATGGATTTTAAAGTAATTTTAAGTATTTGTGTTATAATGATGAGTTTTGTTTTTATGTAAGGATTTTCTAAGTCTAAAAGGTTATGTTTTCTTATTGATTCATGATGTGATGCCTGATGAATTTGAGAAAAGTTTTAACTAGTTTTAAAACAGAATGCACAATAAATAATAAACAAGACAAACTAGTAGCAAAGACCCTGTCTTGGAAGCAAGACAATGCCAAACAGCAGAGGTTTGAACCCTGGCCCTGTGTTTGGAGGCTGGACTATGGCAGTAAGCACGGCATAAGAGCCCTGCCCCTGTGTTTGGAGGCTGGACTATGGCAGGAAGCACGGCACAAGAACCCTGGCTCTGTGTTTGGAGGCTGGACTATGGCAGGAAGCGTGGTACAAGAACCCTGGCCCTGTGTTTGGAGGCTGGACTATGGCAGGAAGCACGGCACAAGAACCCTGGCCCTGTGTTTGGAGGCTGGACTATGGCAATAAGCACGCCACAAGAACCCTGGCCCTGTGTTTGGAGGCTGGACTATGGCAGGAAGCACGGCACAAGAACCCTGGCCCTGTGTTTGGAGGCTGGACTATGGCAAGAAGCACGGCACAAGAACCCTGGCCCTGTGTTTGGAGGCTAGACTATGGCAGAAAGCACGGCACAAGAACCCTGGCCCTGTGTTTGGAGACTGGACTATGGCAGGAAGCGTGGTACAAGAACCCTGGCCCTGTGTTTGGAGGCTGGACCGTGGCAGTAAGCACGGCACAAGAACCCTGGCCCTGTGTTTGGAGACTGGACTATGGCAGGAAGCACGGTACAAGAACCCTGGCCCTGTGTTTGGAGGCTGGACCGTGGCAGTAAGCACGGCACAAGAACCCTGGCCCTGTGTTTGGAGGCGGGACTATGGCAATAAGCACGGCACAAGAACCCTGGCCCTGTGTTTGGAGGCTGGACTATGGCAGGAAGCACGGCACAAGAACCCTGGCCCTGTGTTTGGAGGCTGGACTATGGCAAGAAGCACGGCACAAGAACCCTGGCCCTGTGTTTGGAGGCTAGACTATGGCAGAAAGCATGGCACAAGAACCCTGGCCCTGTGTTTGGAGACTGGACTATGGCAGGAAGCACGGTACAAGAACCCTGGCCCTGTGTTTGGAGGCTGGACCGTGGCAGTAAGCACGGCACAAGAACCCTGGCCCTGTGTTTGGAGGCGGGACTATGGCAATAAGCACGGCACAAGAACCCTGGCCCTGTGTTTGGAGGCTGGACTATGGCAGGAAGCACGGCACAAGAACCCTGGCCCTGTGTTTGGAGGCTGGACTATGGCAAGAAGCGTGGCACAAGAACCCTGGCCCTGTGTTTGGAGGCTGGACTATGGCAAGAAGCACGGCACAAGAACCCTGGCCCTGTGTTTGGAGGCTGGACTATGGCAGGAAGCGTGGTACAAGAACCCTGGCCCTGTGTTTGGAGGCTGGACCGTGGCAGTAAGCACGGCACAAGAACCCTGGCCCTGTGTTTGGAGGCGGGACTATGGCAATAAGCACGGCACAAGAACCCTGGCCCTGTGTTTGGAGGCTGGACTATGGCAGGAAGCACGGCACAAGAACCCTGGCCCTGTGTTTGCAGGCTGGACTATGGCAAGAAGCACGGCACAAGAACCCTGGCCCTGTGTTTGGAGGCTAGACTATGGCAGAAAGCACGGCACAAGAACCCTGGCCCTGTGTTTGGAGACTGGACTATGGCAGGAAACGTGGTACAAGAACCCTGGCCCTGTGTTTGGAGGCTGGACCGTGGCAGTAAGCACGGCACAAGAACCCTGGCCCTGTGTTTGGAGACTGGACTATGGCAGGAAGCACGGTACAAGAACCCTGGCCCTGTGTTTGGAGGCTGGACCGTGGCAGTAAGCACGGCACAAGAACCCTGGCCCTGTGTTTGGAGGCGGGACTATGGCAATAAGCACGGCACAAGAACCCTGGCCCTGTGTTTGGAGGCTGGACTATGGCAGGAAGCACGGCACAAGAACCCTGGCCCTGTGTTTGGAGGCTGGACTATGGCAAGAAGCACGGCACAAGAACCCTGGCCCTGTGTTTGGAGGCTAGACTATGGCAGAAAGCACGGCACAAGAACCCTGGCCCTGTGTTTGGAGACTGGACTATGGCAGTAAGCACGGCACAAGAACCCTGGCCCTGTGTTTGGAGGCGGGACTATGGCAATAAGCACGGCACAAGAACCCTGGCCCTGTGTTTGGAGGCTGGACTATGGCAGGAAGCACGGCACAAGAACCCTGGCCCTGTGTTTGGAGGCTGGACTATGGCAAGAAGCACGGCACAAGAACCCTGGCCCTGTGTTTGGAGGCTAGACTATGGCAGAAAGCATGGCACAAGAACCCTGGCCCTGTGTTTGGAGACTGGACTATGGCAGGAAGCACGGTACAAGAACCCTGGCCCTGTGTTTGGAGGCTGGACCGTGGCAGTAAGCACGGCACAAGAACCCTGGCCCTGTGTTTGGAGGCGGGACTATGGCAATAAGCACGGCACAAGAACCCTGGCCCTGTGTTTGGAGGCTGGACTATGGCAGGAAGCACGGCACAAGAACCCTGGCCCTGTGTTTGGAGGCTGGACTATGGCAGGAAGCGTGGCACAAGAACCCTGGCCCTGTGTTTGGAGGCTGGACTATGGCAAGAAGCACGGCACAAGAACCCTGGCCCTGTGTTTGGAGGCTGGACTATGGCAGGAAGCGTGGTACAAGAACCCTGGCCCTGTGTTTGGAGGCTGGACCGTGGCAGTAAGCACGGCACAAGAACCCTGGCCCTGTGTTTGGAGGCGGGACTATGGCAATAACAACGGCACAAGAACCCTGGCCCTGTGTTTGGAGGCTGGACTATGGCAGGAAGCACGGCACAAGAACCCTGGCCCTGTGTTTGCAGGCTGGACTATGGCAAGAAGCACGGCACAAGAACCCTGGCCCTGTGTTTGGAGGCTAGACTATGGCAGAAAGCACGGCACAAGAACCCTGGCCCTGTGTTTGGAGACTGGACTATGGCAGGAAACGTGGTACAAGAACCCTGGCCCTGTGTTTGGAGGCTGGACCGTGGCAGTAAGCACGGCACAAGAACCCTGGCCCTGTGTTTGGAGACTGGACTATGGCAGGAAGCATTGTACAAGAACCCTGGCCCTGTGTTTGGAGGCTGGACCGTGGCAGTAAGCACGGCACAAGAACCCTGGCCCTGTGTTTGGAGGCGGGACTATGGCAATAAGCACGGCACAAGAACCCTGGCCCTGTGTTTGGAGGCTGGACTATGGCAGGAAGCACGGCACAAGAACCCTGGCCCTGTGTTTGGAGGCTGGACTATGGCAAGAAGCACGGCACAAGAACCCTGGCCCTGTGTTTGGAGGCTAGACTATGGCAGAAAGCACGGCACAAGAACCCTGGCCCTGTGTTTGGAGACTGGACTATGGCAGGAAGCACGGTACAAGAACCCTGGCCCTGTGTTTGGAGGCTGGACCGTGGCAGTAAGCACGGCACAAGAACCCTGGCCCTGTGTTTGGAGGCGGGACTATGGCAATAAGCACGGCACAAGAACCCTCGCCCTGTGTTTGGAGGCTGGACTATGGCAGGAAGCACGGCACAAGAACCCTGGCCCTGTGTTTGGAGGCTGGACTATGGCAAGAAGCACGGCACAAGAACTCTGGCCCTGTGTTTGGAGGCTAGACTATGGCAGAAAGCACTGCACAAGAACCCTGGCCCTGTGTTTGGAGACTGGACTATGGCAGGAAGCACGGTACAAGAACCCTGGCCCTGTGTTTGGAGGCTGGACCGTGGCAGTAAGCACGGCACAAGAACCCTGGCCCTGTGTTTGGAGGCGGGACTATGGCAATAAGCACGGCACAAGAACCCTGGCCCTGTGTTTGGAGGCGGGACTATGGCAATAAGCACGGCACAAGAACCCTGGCCCTGTGTTTGGAGGCTGGACTATGGCAATAAGCACGGCACAAGGACCCTGGCCCTGTGTTTGGAGGCGGGACTATGGCAGGAAGCAGGGCACAAGAACCCTGGCCCTGTGTTTGGAGGCTGGACTATGGCAGGAAGCAGGGCACAAGAACCCTGGCCCTGTGTTTGGAGGCTGGACTATGGCAGGAAGCACGGCACAAGAACCCTGGCCCTGTGTTTGGAGGCTGGACTATGGCAAGAAGCACGGCACAAGAACCCTGGCCCTGTGTTTGGAGGCTAGACTATGGCAGAAAGCACGGCACAAGAACCCTGGCCCTGTGTTTGGAGGCTGGACTATGGCAGGAAGCACGGTACAAGAACCCTGGCCCTGTGTTTGGAGGCTGGACTATGGCAGGAAGCACGGTACAAGAACCCTGACCCTGTGTTTGGAGGCTGGTCTATGGCAAGAAGCACGGTACAAGAACCCTGGCCCTGTGCTTGGAGGCTGGACTGTGATAGGAAGCAGGGCACAATAACCCTAGCCCTGTGCTTGGAGGCTAGACTATGGCAGCAAGCACGGCACAAGAACCCTGGCCCTGTGTTTGGAGGCTGGACTATGGCAGTAAGCACGGCACAAGAACCCTGGCCCTGTGCTTGGAGGCTGGACTATGGCAGGAAGCACGGCACAATAACCCTGGCCCTGTGCTTGGAGGCTAGACTCTGGCAGCAAGCACGGCACAAGAACCCTGGCCCTGTGTTTGGAGGCTGGACTATGGCAGTAAGCACGGCACAAGAACCCTGGCCCTGTGTTTGGAGGCTGGACTATGGCAGTAAGCACGGCACAAGAACCCTGGCCCTGTGTTTGGGGTCCTGGACTATGGCAGGAAGCACGGTATAAGAACCCTGGCCCTGTGTTTGGAGGCTGGACTATGGCAGGAAGCACGGCACAAGAACCCTGGCCCTGTGTTTGGAGGCTGGACTATGGCAATAAGCACGGCACAAGAACCCTGGCCCTGTGTTTGGAGGCTGGACTATGGCAGTAGGCACGGCACAAGAACCCTGGTCCTGTGTTTGGAGGCTGGACTATGGCAGGAAGCACGGCACAAGAACCCTGGCCCTGTGTTTGGAGGCTGGACTATGGCAAGAAGCACGGCACAAGAACCCTGGCCCTGTGTTTGGAGGCTGGACTATGGCAGGAAGCGCGGCACAAGAACCCTGGCCCTGTGTTTGGAGGCTGGACTATGGCAGTAAGCGCGGCACAAGAACCCTGGCCCTGTGTTTGGAGGCTGGACTATGGCAGGAAGCGCCGCACAAGAACCCTGGCCCTGTGTTTGGAGGCTGGACTATGGCAGTAAGCACGGCACAAGAACCCTGGCCCTGTGTTTGGAGGCTGGACTATGGCAGTAAGCACGGCACAAGAACCCTGGTCCTGTGTTTGGAGGCTGGACTATGGCAGTAAGCACGGCACAAGAACCCTGGCCCTGTGTTTGGGGGCCTGGACTATGGCAGGAAGCACGATGCAAGAACCCTGGCCCTGTGTTGTTTGGAGGTGGGACTATGGCAGGAAGCACACGGCACAAGAACCCTGGCCCTGTGTTTGGAGGCTGGTCTATGGCAAGAAGCACGGTACAAGAACCCTGGCCCTGTGCTTGGAGGCTGGACTGTGATAGGAAGCAGGGCACAATAACCCTAGCCCTGTGCTTGGAAGCTAGAC
The DNA here is from genome assembly GCF_040938575.1 of Ambystoma mexicanum. NCBI lineage: Eukaryota > Metazoa > Chordata > Amphibia > Caudata > Ambystomatidae > Ambystoma > Ambystoma mexicanum. The sequence continues at coordinate 1,449,288,542 of NC_090934.1, read as the reverse complement.
TATGGCAGCAAGCACGGCACAAGAACCCTGGCCCTGTGTTTGGAGGCTGGACTATGGCAGTAAGCACGGCACAAGAACCCTGGCCCTGTGTTTGGGGGCCTGGACTATGGCAGGAAGCACGGTACAAGAACCCTGGCCCTGTGTTTGGAGGTGGGACTATGGCAGGAAGCAGGGCACAATAACCCTGGCCCTGTGCTTGGAGGCTAGACTCTGGCAGCAAGCACGGCACAAGAACCCTGGCCCTGTGTTTGGAGGCTGGACTATGGCAGTAAGCACGGCACAAGAACCCTGGCCCTGTGTTTGGAGGCTGGACTATGGCAGTAAGCACGGCACAAGAACCCTGGCCCTGTGTTTGGGGGCCTGGACTATGGCAGGAAGCACGGTATAAGAACCCTGGCCCTGTGTTTGGAGGTGGGACTATGGCAGGAAGCACGGCACAAGAACCCCGGCCCTGTGGTTCGAGGCTAGACTATGGCAGGAAGCATGGCAGAAGAACCCTGGCCCTGTGTTTGGAGGCTGGACTATGGCAGGAAGCACGGCACAAGAACCCTGGCCCTGTGTTTTGAGGCTGGACTATGGCAGGAAGCACGGCACAAGAACCCTGGCCCTGTGTTTGGAGGCTGGACTATGGCAGTAAGCGCGGCACAAGAACCCTGACCCTGTGCTTGGAGGCTGGACTATGGCAGGAAGCACGGCACAAGAACCCTGCCCCTGTGTTTGGAGGGTGGACTATGGCAGGAAGCACGGCACAAGAACCCTGGCCCTGTGTTTGGAGGCTGGACTATGGCAGGAAGCGCGGCACAAGAACCCTGGCCCTGTTTTTGGAGGCTGGACTATGGCAGTAGGCACGGCACAAGAACCCTGGCCCTGTGTTTGGAGGCTGGACTATGGCAATAAGCACGGCACAAGAACCCTGGCCCTGTGTTTGGAGGCTGGACTATGGCAGTAGGCACGGCACAAGAACCCTGGTCCTGTGTTTGGAGGCTGGACTATGGCAGGAAGCACGGCACAAGAATCCTGGCCCTGTGTTTGGAGGCTGGACTATGGCAAGAAGCACGGCACAAGAACCCTGGCCCTGTGTTTGGAGGCTGGACTATGGCAGGAAGCGCAGCACAAGAACCCTGGCCCTGTGTTTGGAGGCTGGACTATGGCAGTAAGCGCGGCACAAGAACCCTGGCCCTGTGTTTGGAGGCTGGACTATGGCAGGAAGCGCCGCACAAGAACCCTGGCCCTGTGTTTGGAGGCTGGACTATGGCAGTAAGCACGGCACAAGAACCCTGGCCCTGTGTTTGGAGGCTGGACTATGGCAGTAAGCACGGCACAAGAACCCTGGTCCTGTGTTTGGAGGCTGGACTATGGCAGTAAGCACGGCACAAGAACCCTGGCCCTGTGTTTGGGGGCCTGGACTATGGCAGGAAGCACGATGCAAGAACCCTGGCCCTGTGTTGTTTGGAGGTGGGACTATGGCAGGAAGCACACGGCACAAGAACCCTGGCCCTGTGTTTGGAGGCTGGACTATGGCAGGAAGCACAGTACAAGAACCCTGGCACTGTGGTTCGAGGCTAGACTATGGCAGGAGGCGTGGCACAAGAACCCTGGCCCTGTGTTTGGAGGCTGGACCGTGGCAGTAAGCACGGCACAAGAACCCTGGCCCTGTGTTTGGAGGCTGGACTATGGCAATAAGCACGGCACAAGAACCCTGGCCCTGTGTTTGGAGGCGGGACTATGGCAGGAAGCAGGGCACAAGAACCCTGGCCCTGTGTTTGGAGGCTGGACTATGGCAGGAAGCAGGGCACAAGAACCCTGGCCCTGTGTTTGGAGGCTGGACTATGGCAGGAAGCACGGCACAAGAACCCTGGCCCTGTTTTTGGAGGCTGGACTATGGCAAGAAGCACGGCACAAGAACCCTGGCCCTGTGTTTGGAGGCTAGACTATGGCAGAAAGCACGGCACAAGAACCCTGGCCCTGTGTTTGGATACTGGACTATGGCAGGAAGCACGGTACAAGAACCCTGGCCCTGTGTTTGGAGGCTGGACTATGGCAGGAAGCACGGGACAAGAACCCTGACCCTGTGTTTGAAGGCTGGTCTATGGCAAGAAGCACGGTACAAAAACCCTGGCCCTGTGCTTGGAGGCTGGACTGTGATAGGAAGCAGGGCACAATAACCCTAGCCCTGTGCTTGGAGGCTAGACTATGGCAGCAAGCACGGCACAAGAACCCTGGCCCTGTGTTTGGAGGCTGGACTATGGCAGTAAGCACGGCACAAGAACCCTGGCCCTGTGTTTGGGGGCCTGGACTATGGCAGGAAGCACGGTACAAGAACCCTGGCCCTGTGTTTGGAGGTGGGACTATGGCAGGAAGCACGGTACAAGAACCCCTGGCCCTGTGTTTGGAGGCTGGACTATGGCAGTAGGCACGGCACAATAACCCTGGCCCTGTGCTTGGAGGCTAGACTATGGCAGCAAGCACGGCACAAGAACCCTGGCCCTGTGTTTGGAGGCTGGACTATGGCAGTAAGCACGGCACAAGAACCCTGGCCCTGTGTTTGGAGGCTGGAATATGGCAGTAAGCACGGCACAAGATCCCTGGCCCTGTGTTTGGGGGCCTGGACTGTGGCAGGAAGCACGGTATAAGAACCCTGGCCCTGTGTTTGGAGGTGGGACTATGGCAGGAAGCACGGCACAAGAACCCTGGCCCTGTGGTTCGAGGCTAGACTATGGCAGGAAGCATGGCACAAGAACCCTGGCCCTGTGTTTGGAGGCTGGACTATGGCAGTAAGCACGGCACAAGAACCCTGGCCCTGTGTTTGGAGGCTGGACTATTGCAATAAGCACGGCACAAGAACCCTGGCCCTGTGTTTGGGGGCCTGGACTATGGCAGGAAGCACGGTACAAGAACCCCTGGCCCTTTGTTTGGAGGCTGGACTGTGGCAGGAAGCACGGTACAATAACCCTGGCCCTGTGGTTAGAGGCTGGACTATGGCAGGAAGCACGGCACAAGAACCCTAGCTCTGTGTTTGGAGGCTGGACTATGGCAAGAAGCACGGTACAAGAACCCTGGCCCTGTGCTTGGAGGCTGGACTATGATAGGAGGCAGGGCACAAGAACTCTGGCCCTTTGCTTGGAGGCTGGACTATGGCAGAAAGCACAGCACAAGAACCCTGGCCCTGTGTTTGGAGGCTGGACTATGGCAAGAAGCACGGTACAAGAACCCTGGCCCTGTGCTTGGAGGCTGGACTATGATAGGAAGCAGGGCAAAAGAACCCTGGCCTTGTGCTTGGAGGCTGGACTATGGCAGGAAGCACGGCACAAGAACCCTGGCCCTTTGTTTGGAGGTGGGACTATGGCAGGAAGCACGGCACAAGAACCCTGGCCTTGTGTTTGGAGGTGGGACTATGGCAAGAAGCACGGCACAAGAACCCTGGCCCTGTGTTTGGAGGTGGGACTATGGCAGGAAGCATGGCACAAGAACCCTGGCCCTGTGTTTGGAGGCTGGACTATGGCAGGAAGCATGGCACAATAACCCTGGCCCTGTGCTTGGAGGCTGGACTATGGCAGGAAGCACGGCACAAGAACCCTGGCCCTGTGCTTGGAGACCGGACCATGGCAGGAAGCACGGCACAAGAACCCTGGCCCTGTGCTTGGAGACCGGATCATGGCAGGAAGCACGGCACAAGACGCCTGGCCCTGTGCTTGGAGACCGGACCATGGCAGGAAGCATGGTACAAGAACCCTAACCCTGTGTTTGGAGACCGGACTATAGCAGGAAGCATGGCACAAGAACCCTGGCCCTGTGCTTGGAGACCGGACCATGGCAGGAAGCACGGTACAAGAACCCTGGCCCTGTGCTTGGAGACCGGACCATGGCAGGAAGCACGGCACAAGAACCCTGGCCCTGTGCTTGGAGACCGGATCATGGCAGGAAGCACGGCACAAGACGCCTGGCCCTGTGCTTGGAGACCGGACCATGGCAGGAAGCATGGTACAAGAACCCTAACCCTGTGTTTGGAGACCGGACTATAGCAGGAAGCATGGCACAAGAACCCTGGCCCTGTGCTTGGAGACCGGACCATGGCAGGAAGCACGGTACAAGAACCCTGGCCAGGTTTTTGGAGGCGGGACTATGGCAGGAAGCTCTGTACAGGAACCCAATTTAATTCCCAATGAACAGCCACATGAAAAGAAACGGGGTAAGAGGAACTGCTTATCATGTGGTCATAGTTCTGTAAGCATATGTTGTCCCAGCCAATGACATCACATTCACCAGACTGAAGCCATTCACTTGCCAGTAGGACAGATAATGTCTTCATAGAGTTTGCCATGGAGGGATTAAAGATAAGGTAAAGATGATATAAGCAAGCTAAAATGACGTAATCAAGTTTTACAAAAACAGTGGGGCAAAGAGGACTTTTTTCAAAGCACCAGTGTCATGGCGGAGAGTAGAAATGGGCCGCTGGTGAGTAGAAGTGTTACACCATTACTTCAGTGTTAAAGCACTATTGGCATATTGCGTGGGACCTCCCTGTGTTGGGACAGCATAAGCCAGTGGTCGACTTATGGCCAACGGGGCATAAATGGATTGTTGGTAATGTCTCTGCTGGCTTGGAAGTTCTGGTGCGAACCTCAGAAGCCCCCCATCTCTTCAGGAGAGAGTCGCCAAAAGTGGCACCCTTTCCCACAGACGAGCACTTGCACACACCTGGTTGTACAGACGTTGTTACGTTGCTTCAAATGTTACTGTTCGATTGTTTTTGGCCATACCCACGAACGAGCTACACAGGCAGAAGAGGTAGACACTGTATGCCTACTAAGATTGAATGCGGGATGCTAACAAGACCAGCCTTTCTTGAGGAAGCTAGCGTACCCATATAAGGAGTTGTTCGTCGTGCTTTTTTGGCGGAACCTAGCAACCCACCTTTTTGCTCCAGAATGCTCCTGTGTGTTTGCCCGAGAAATGTGTATGAGATGTGATTGGTCCTGAGTAGACAGACCCTTCAATTCAAATGGATTGGGTGCGTTGACAACATCCCTACCCCATCCCATTATAAGTAATGGGACTTTGAACCCACATCTAACATTTTGCTGGATATCCATAAGAGCGATCTTCCAAAGTAGGGCTTTTTCAAAGTTCCCACTACCTTTCCATTGGCTAGACTAGGACAATATCCCTGATCCTGGAGTTGGCTTACTCCTGTGTGCTGTACATGGATGTTCACCAAAGGGAATGACTACTGCCAGGAGCCATGACCAGCCACCGACAGGGGTGTTGTTAGGTCTGGAAAACATCCAGGGCTATGATAAAGTCGGGACTGTAGCTAGCTAGTCTTTTGGTTTTAGTCCCCTGTGCTTCTATCCGGGCTACATCCAAAAGACCCGGGGCTATAGTCCTTCTAGCCCCCCTAGCAATGCTTCTGGCCACCGACAACCTCTGCCATCCACCAAGCTATCCTGTGCGCCTGATGATCAAAGGGAAAACCCAGCAGAGCTACATCTCCGATCTATGCCAAGAGGCCATGAAAGATGCTCACTAAAGGCCATGATCAGCATTAGGAGATCCCCAGCTCCGCAGGATCATATACTCGCCCACACTCTGCTTGCTTCCTAAAGGCAAGACTAGCGGTCTGCAACCTTTGGCTCTGCAGATGCTTGGACAACAATTCCCATGTATAGGCAATGTCGAGGGATCAAGGGAAATGTAGTCCAAAACATCTGGGGAACCACAGGTTGCAGCCCCTGGCGCTAGATCCAGAACACCAGTAGGAGGTTGTGCATTTTGTATGTGCTCCCATCACAACCACAGCTCCCAGGACAATGTCACAGCACGGAGCATTGAGTCCTTTGTTTGTCAGGTATCACAAAATGATAAGTCGGGATGTTCAGGCCGTTGGCCTCTCCTCCCCACGTTTTCAGCACGGGACAAGGCAGTTCACTCGAGCATAGCATGCTCTTGTGCTTCTTCGGAATGAGGACACAGTTCTAATACAAGCATCAGGGCCTTCTATGCCCAAGTCTCTTAAGTTATCAAAAGTCTCTTGATCCACAGGGCGCGATGTACCAAACAAACGAAAAGGTTCCTTTCCAAGTATTCAAGTATGGTGATTCCCTCTTCACCCTGGGTCCCCCTGAGCTGGGCTCATATCCCCTTTCCTGCCACAATCTTTTCTTGGGTGACTCACGGTTCACCCCAGATCCCCCTCAACCAGGTTCAGATCCCTTTTCACAATTAGTCTCTCTCATCCGGTCTTGGACCAATTACAGTTTGTATATCCTTTCTTGAGTGACTCACAGTTCACCCCGGATCCCCTTCAGTCGGGCTCAGATCCATTTTTCCAATTAGTCTCCCTCAATCGCACTCAGACCAATTACAGTTCATATTAGCTAAAGAAGACTTTCTAATGTGCACAGGGTTTGGCTTGACCCATTGCAGGACCATTTTGATTTCACAGTTCACAATTTTCCACTCTCAGCTGGATACCTAACACAGACCTTCGAATGAGCACCCAAGTGGTGCCGGACCACTCTATATATGGCATCTACCTTGGTTTCAAAACGTTCAGTCACTCCTTGGATATTCAATTATATTTGCGTCACTCATCACATACGCCTTGCACTCTGTTCTTTGCATATTTCTTCATACAATTTTGCCGCTTGTATCCTTGGTTGCAACACAGACCGGCCTGGTATCAGTCTCCCTGACTCACCGGCTGTGCTGACTTTACTGGAGCATCTTTGTTGGAGGAGCCAAGGACAGTACCACAGCGGCAATAGTTCCTCCCCACCTCGGCTATCAATGCAGGAGAGACCCGAGTACCTTCGACACACAATGCACCTTTCTTCAGCTTTAATTCCCGGTCTTATGTTTCTTATTCTCTAGGGCTCGTGAAAGCAGCGGTTTCCTTCCTTTGAAAAGGCCAAGGGCGATTCTCTCCTCGCAAACGCTTTCTGGTCTTGCCGTCATTCTCCTCGTATTAAACTGCCATCTCTGAACTGCTGCTTCCTCGTGTGTTTTGCCTTGCTCAGAGTGTGCTTTCGTGCTCCGCCTTTTATCCGTGAGGGGAAGTGTAATGGAAGTCAGGTGTCTGTAATTATCAGTAACTGCCTGACTCTGCCTGACCTTTATGTTGGGACATGTCAGGTATATGCCTCTGGTGTTAGTCCATTGTCGCTCACAGTGAATAGTCTGTGAGAACATGTATGTGTCGGGAAAGGGGGGGGTTGAGTTCCTAGGTATCCTACCTGGTAGGATGGAGAAAAGGTGTTCAAAGGAAAGGTATACCGCGCCTCACCCTTTGGTGTCCCACTTCCACTCCCTGAAGATCCCTCACGCAGGTGATCCTACTGCACTGGTCCACCCCCAGGAACTGGATCCAAAAGCGACGGCTGTGTCCTGGCCACCTGGACGACATATCCCCCGGGACTGGCGGGTGAGACAGATTCAGATATCTCACAGTTATCTGCTGACTTAGATAAGAATACCACCTGCTAATCAAGTGTCTAAAAGACATTCATAATGCAGACTGAGAACACGATGTCAGTGGTCATTGCTGGTATTATATTACAGCAGAAAAATATGTCATTGGCCTGCTGTCCAATGCTGGGGTTGAGCTCTTTAATTGTATTCTATAAATGGTATTTGCATACGGAACGAAAGTAGTTTGGAAAGGGAGCACCGTCCGCCTCTTTCTGAAGATCAACAGGTACTCAGTGTGTCAGACTTCACCTGAAAGGGGATGTCAGGCTATGGCAGCTAGCGCCTAGAATTAATGACACTGGTCACTCGTTCTAGGTGCTAGCAGCCAAATTCTGAAAGTAAGCACTTGACTGAACTAAGAAAGCACTGTTTGTTGCTTGAAACACTGTATTATGTGGCTTTAAGTATAGAAGGCCCAGAGGGAGCTCAGAAACTCATCATTGCTAGAAACACTGCATGCTGGGTGTATAAATCTAAAGGCCCACAAATAGAACTGGGAGACTAATAACAGAACTACCGCAGACTGTGAAACTGAGTCTACAAGCCCAGAGGGATCTGAGAAACCTTTCATTATTTGGAGTCTGAACTCGGGAAATTCAAGTCTTCAAGCTCAGAGTAAGTCAACCAACCTTCCTTGCTTAAACCTTTTGTATGCTGAGAAACTGAGCCTTCCAGTCCAGATGAAAACTAAGAACATTTATAACCTGGATTGGTGAAGACTTGATCAAAAGGAAAGGGCCAACTCTGACATCCGGAGAAATCTTAGAAACCAAGTTTTTGCTTCACTTTTACATTAATATCGTCTCGTCTGTCACAGAGCTATAAAGACATTTTGGGCCTCATCGCGACCCTGGCGCTCCCGGATTGAAGGGGGCGGGTACAGCACCGGCCCCCTTCATTCCGGGAGCGCCGATTACAAGCTTCCCATCGCGGGACCCGGATCGCAGGCCTGGTAAAACCAGGCGTGCTTTCCGAGTCCCATGAGGGGAAGAGGGAGGCAATAACGGGCCAGATGTAATCTGCCCGTTATTACCTCCCTCCCCATTCCCATTGAGCCCTTTGGGGGATCAAATGGGAATGGGAAAGGGTTCCTGCATGGAGGACTTACTGGGTCCTCCTATTTCGAAGTAACGTGGTAAGTCCCCATTGCTGGAACCCGGTAATGGAGCCCGGAACGGTGGCAGCCATGGAGCTACTAGCTCCATGGCTACTGCCGTTCTCGTAATGAGGCCCATTGTATCTCTTGATGACCAGATACTCCAGAAGGACTTGGTCCATTTGTTCACAGTGCCTGTGACATTCCTACCATGCCCTTTGATCTTTCATGATTGTAAAGTGGTCAATAGTATCGAACGCTGCCAAAAAGTCCAATGACATCAGTATGGCTAACCTGGCATAGTCCAGTACGGCTATCTGGCATAGTCCAGTGTGGCTATCCTGGCATAGTCCAGTATGGCTATCCTGGCACAGTCCAGTATGGCTATCCTGGCATAGTCCAGTATGGCTATCCTGCCATAGTCCAGTAATTGAAGTCAATTGTCTGTAACATCTAGCCTCTGTTTAGCCTAATATGGAACAGCCAGTCCACCAAGCATTCCAGCCCCATCAGCAAAGGTCGGCAGTTGGACAATAGCAGCTTTATCCAAAACCTTAGAAAAGATCTTAATGTCTTAAGATCTAGAGTTGGCGCAGAAGGAGTGATCCAGAGATGGCGACTGAGGTGTGAACGACCTGTGTCTTTTGTATGTTCCATAGTGCAATTCCTCCCTTCATGGAAGAGTTTATAATTGTGCTGATAACGAGGTCCCGATCGCTAACACATTCTCTTGTCACCGTTGATGGGAGGCGGTCACCAGGACCGGAAGTAGGATTTCGCTTCCTAATTATTTATATGTCTTCTTGGTTGTTAAAGCTTGGAACGAAAACTCCTACAAGCTGTGTAGGATACCTCTATTTCTAGTAAGAGTCTATTAGAAAGTTTTATAGTTTTATTTATAAAGGCATTTTGCAAAAGATTTCACCATGATTTAGAAGGGCCAGGTATTTTTCATCTTAAGCTTGGGGGTTGCTAATTGGTTACGAATATTAAAAAGGGGTTTTGATGAATTATCGGCTGCAGGGATCTTTTCGGGGCAAGCGTGGCACCTTCATATTTGGCCATGTGGTTTTAAACTTTTCGCCGTGTGCCCTGATAGGAAGCTTTGGCCATTTCCTCTCGGCCCTCCCAACCGGCTCCGATTTGAGCAAGTGTGACTTTGTGGAGAACAAGTCGTTGCCTCCCTCTGTGTCCTTACCTACTTTGCATTGGGGCTGCACGCTCACCAACTGACCCTTTAGTGGTGTTGTAGAGGTTATTAAGGAACGAGATATAGAAACTCGGCCCTGAGGGGGACTAGGATCTGGCTGTTTAGCTTGTGTTTATCTCTCCACGTGACGCTCTTCCTACAGAAGACGTCTCTCTTGACAAATCCAAGGTCTGTTGAAATGTGACAGCTAAATGGTCCAACCAAGCAAGGGCAGAACCTGAAAGATCATCAACCCATCTTAAGATCACTGATGATCAGGTGCAGCTGTGATAGAGGGGAAATAGGATCCACCAGATCAGAAGTGAAACCTGCTCTCTAATTTGGAGGACAATACCCCACCAGGATTTGGAGCCAAGTGCCCTGTCGATCAGTAGTAATGTTCACACTAACGCTGGGGCATCCAAGTATTGTGGAACGGGGACATGCTTTAGCAGATTAAGGCGTGCCACTACCTCAACCACCACCGTGACCTACATTCAAGAGGCAGTAGCCACCAGAAAGGGCCTAAGTGTGCTTGTAGCATTCTTCCAGTAAAGCTGGGATGGCTATGCCTTGTGCAGTCATAGAGACCTGTCAGTGTATGGGGCAGGCGTGGCAGGGTATGGGACAGGTGTGGCAGGGTATGGGGCAGGTGTGGCAGAAGGTATGAGGCAGGTGTGGCAGGGTATGCGGCAGGCATGGTTGCATATGTAGCAGATGTGGCAGGGTAATGGGCAGACGTGGCAGGGAATGAGGCAGGCGTGGCAGGGTATGGGGCAGGCATGTCATGAGGTATGCGGCAGGTGTGGCAGGGTATGGGGCAGTTGTGGCAGGGTATTGGGCAGACATAGCAGTGTATAAGGCAGTGGTGTCATGGTATGGGGCAAGCGTGTCAGGGTATGGGGCTGGTGTGGCAGTGTTTGGGGCAGGCATGTCAGGGGGTAAGGGTCAGGCATTGCAGGGCTTGGGTCAGGCGTGACAGGTTATGGAGCAGGCGTGGCAGGAATGGGGCAGGCATGGCAGGGTATGGGGCAGGCATGCCACAGGGTATGGGGCAGGCATGGCAGGAAATGGGGCAGGCATTTCATGGTATGGGGCAGGCATGTCACAGGGTATGGGGCAGGTGTGGCAGGGTATGGGGCAGGCGTGGCAGGGTATGGGACAGACGTGGCAGGGTATTGGGCATGTGTGTCAGGGGTATGGGGCAGGCATGGCAGGGTATGGCGCATACACTGCAATGTATGGGGCAGGTGTGTCAAGGGGTAAGGCGCAGGCATGGAGGGTATGGGCCAGGCATGGCAAGGTATGGGGCAGGCGTGACTAGGGGTATGGGGCAGGCATGACAGGGTATGGGACAGGCATGTCATGGTATGGGGCAGGGTTGTCAAGGTATGGGGCTGGCGTGTCAGGGTATGGGGCAGGTGTGGCTGGATATGGGGCAGGCATGGTGGGAATGGGGCAGGCGTGGCAGGGTATGGGCCAGGCATGTAACAGGGTATGGGGCAGGCATGTAGCAGGGTATGCGGCAGGCATGGCATGGGACAGGCATGTCAGGGAATGGGGCGGGCATGGTATGGGGCAGGCATGTCACGGGTTATGGGGCAGGCGGGGTAAGGGGCAGGTGTGGCAGGATATGGGGCAGGCATGGCAGGGTATGGGGCTAACGTGGCAGGTTATGGGGCAGGCATGGAAGGGTATGGGGCAGGGTTGTCAAGGCATGGGGCTGGCATGTCAGGGTATGGGGCAGGTGTGGCAGGATATGGGTCAGGCATGGTGGGAATGGGGCAGGCGTGGAAGGGTATGGGGCAGGCATGTAACAGGGTCTGGGGTAGGCATGTAACAGGGTATGGGGCAGGCATGGCATGGGACAGGCGTGTCAGGGAATGGGGCGGACATGGCATGGGGCAGCCATGTCACAGGGTTTGTAGCATGCACGTCAGGGGGTTTGGAGCAGGCATGGCAGGGTATGGGGCAGGCATGGTAGGGTATGGGGCAGGCGTGGCACAGTATGGGGCAGGCATGTCAGGGGGCTTGGGGAAGGCATGTCAGGATATGGGGCAGGCATGGCAGGGTCTGGGGAAGGCATGTCAGAGTGTGGGGCAGGCCTGCCACCAGGCTGGCAGGTAATGGAGCAGGTGCTGCAGGGTATAGGGCAGGCATGGCAGGGTATGGGGCAGGCATGCCAGGGTATGGGGCAGGCATGGAAGGGTATGGGGCAGACGTGGCAGGGTATGGGGCAGGCATGCCAGGGTATGGGGCAGGAATGTCTGGTGTTGGGCAGGCTTATCGGCGTGGCATGTTATGGAGCAGGCGTGGCAGGAATGGGGCAGGCATGGCACGGTATGGGGCAGGCATGCCACAGGGTATGGGGCAGCCATGGCAGGGTATGGGACAGGGATGGCAGAAAATGGGGCAGGCATTTCATGGTATGGGGCAGGCATGTCACAGGGTATGGGGCAGGTGTGGCAGGGTATGGGGCAGGCGTGGCAGGGTATGGGACAGACGTGGCAGGGTGTTGGGCATGTGTGTCAGGGGTTTGGGGCAGGCATGGCAGGGTATGGGGCATACACTGCAAGGTATGGGGCAGGTGTGTCAAGAGGTATGGCGCAGGCATGGAGGGTATGGGCCAGGCATGGCAAGGTATGGGGCAGGCGTGACAAGGGGTATGGGGCAGGCATGACAGGGTATGGGACAGGCATGTCAGGGTATGGGGCAGGGTTGTCAAGGTATGGGGCTGGCGTGTCAGGGTATGGGGCAGGTGTGGCTGGATATGGGTCATGCATGGTGGGAATGGGGCAGGCGTGGCAGGGTATGGGGCAGGCATGTAACAGGGTATGGGCCAGGCATGTAGCAGGGTATGCGGCAGACATGGCATGGGACAGGCATGTCAGGGAATGGGCCGGGCATGGTATGGGGCAGGCATTTCACGGGTTATGGGGCAGGCAGGGTAAGGGGCAGGTGTGGCAGGATATGGGGCAGGCATGGCAGGGTATGGGGCTAACGTGGCAGGTTATGGGGCAGGCATGGAAGGGTATGGGGCAGGGTTGTCAAGGTATGGGGCTGGCGTGTCAGGCTATGGGGCAGGTGTGGCAGGATATGGGTCAGGCATGGTGGGAATGGGGCAGGCGTGGCAGGGTATGGGGTAGGCATGTAACAGGGTATGGGGCAGGCATGTAGCAGGGTATGCGGCAGGCATGGCATGGGACAGGCGTGTCAGGGAATGGGGCGGACATGGCATGGTATGGGGCAGCCATGTCACAGGGTATGTAGCATGCACGTCAGGGGGTTTGGAGCAGGCATGGCAGGGTATGGGGCAGGCATGGTAGGGTATGAGGCAGGCGTGGCACCGTATGTTGCAGGCATGTCAGGGGGCTTGGGAAGGCATGTCAGGATATGGGGCAGGCATGGCAGGGTCTGGGGAAGGCATGTCAGAGTGTGGGGCAGGCCTGCCACCAGGCTGGCAGGTAATGGGGCAGGTGCTGCAGGGTATGGGGCAGGCATGGCAGGGTATGGGGCAGGCATGCCAGGGTATGGGGTAGGCATGGAAGGGTATGGGGCAGACGTGGCAGGGTATGAGGCAGGCATGCCAGGGTATGGGGCAGGAATGTCCGGTGTGGGGCAGGCGTGGCAGGGTATGGGGCAGGCATGTCAGGTGTGGGGCAGGCGTGGCAGGGTGTGGGATATGCGCGGCAGGACATGTTTCAATCAGGGCACATTGCGTGGGAAGTCCCTATTTCTCTGCGTCTTTAACACCCCCTCTGCATCTGACAGGGGTGCCTGGACATTAAGGTATAAGTCGGCCTCTATCTTAAACCTAGGTCACGAGTTCTATTTTCACAACTAGGTCCTAAGGGAAATTACTTTCCTACAGAAATCGAAAGATGAATTTCGAAAGACACGCACAAATGCACGTCCACCACAGCAACAGCCGTTCCTCTCTGTGATTGCAACACCGAGCTATTTATCGGCATAAACAGCCCACCCTAAGCCACGTCACATCTTCAGAGCGGATGGTGTCCAATTTTGCGAATGCTAACACCTCCACGGGCTGGCTGCCCTTCCGAGGAGGAATGCACTTTTTCATACTTTTGACAGAGAACTGCAATTGGCGTTCAATGTTTTCTTTCTTTTTTGCTGCGGGTGCTGTTGTCCCACTCCGGCCCAGGCACGTGTTTTATGCTTATCGGGCGCACGTCCACGCTCTCCGAGCAACACTCATGGGCGAGCGAGGGAGGCACTTGTTTGCTACTATAGGGAGGTTTTGAGGTGAGTGAGCTGATGTGGTCGGGGGGGGAAATCAGCTGACTTCTGTGGTTGCGGCTGTTTACTAGAACATGGAGGCCGGATGTGACGACGGTTGCTTAATCCTGACACTGCACTTCTCCTTAAAAGGCAAGAAGCGAGACTCCTCGTAAGCATGTTCTACCGAGCCTACTGCCTTGAGCAGCTTACTCACAGCGATTCCTACTCGGCCAGGCTCACCGAAGACCCTGGGCAGCTCTCCTGTAAGGAGGAGAGTAGTGAATGGGGACGGGGGGCACACCACCAGGATATGGATTAAACTGTCCCCCCCCCGCCTCCCATACGATGCTGCTAGCTGATGTTCTGGCACTTACTTGGGCATGGTAGCGCTAGTGATTAGAAAGCTCTCAGCTAGATCCATGCCAGTGCTCAACCAATCAGATCCAAACACCAACAGAGTCAGCGAAAGACCTATACCTGGCACTGCGCCTCTTTCCAACTCCCCCAAAAACACAATCTGTACTTCTCACCACAATTTTGGCAGATACATAAAGTGAAATCTAATTATTTGCCTATGATCGCAGACTTTGGTTAAGAGCTGAAGCGTGGATTTGATGATATAAATCACATGCTAAACCAACCTGACAAATACAAATATCCAAATGTTAAGCAAAATGAGCATGATTGCAGCTTTATTTTCCCTATCCTCAATGCAAGCCTTCTAGCACCAGAATTAAATTAATGTCAGTCTAAAGAAATCTCCTCTGGGTTTAGAAACTGTACTTTCAAGACTTAGGGCCCGATTCATGGAAATGTTCGCAGAAATACCGCAGGGGCAGCGCGCTGAGAAGGACACTGTGCGAGCCTGTGCGCAAAAGGAAAAATGCACGCCCCGCGTATCCATGGAATTTATTGCGCAAAGTAACCGTAATCATAAACCGTGGCCAGAACGCACCTGAAACACCCACACGCAAAGCAGAAACAGCCAGAACAGCTGTTTGCACACTCTCCCAGGTGTGAATACATGCACCCTCAAAACAGTGTGTGTGGTCCCCCTTAAGCAGGCCTGCATCTCGGGGACCTGTATCCGGCACCCCGACAACATGCGTATAAAAAATCGTAACCTGGTAATTACTCAGGAAATCTGCGTGCAAACCCCCGTAAACCGTTCCTTCACCCCGCTAGACTGCATACGGCACCCCTAATTTACACTGGAATCCTGGTTGAGTACAGGTACCACGAAATCCGTCATGCAACCCGACCTCCACGCTGCAAATACTACGCGCAAGTGTACTTGCGCCTGCCTTCGGGTGTCGGATCGTATTAAGGACTTGCATGGCCATTTCTTGGCTGAGAGATTGTGTGATGGAATCCATGAATACGTCTCGTGCCGCGCAATTGAGGGCGTGTGAGGGACTCCTTGCAGGCCATCCCTCGAAATGCCTATTGTTGAGCAAGTTCTTCCTAATTTTTGGTGTTCCGCCCCCATCCCAGCCCTCTGCGCAAGCCACGCCCACAGTCTGCATGGAGTCTTACGCAAGGCCCTCGACAGCTCGCAGAGACATGCCGAGCCTGCGCAAACTCCACGCAAATCTAGGAAAAATACAGCACATTTGATTCCATGAATTGACGAACGAGGAATTGCGTGCAGAATGGCACGGAAGTACACTATTTTCTATGCAAATAATTCCATAAATCGGGCCCTTCAAGACAAACAGCAAAAAAAACTGAGTGACATGGTCACCTGCTTGTAGTCATTATTTGACAGGCATGGAACATTTTATTGTGCCTGTTGTGAGGGAAATGTGAACTTCAACAAACACGCAAACCCTTATTTTGTTAGGTCAAACAAGCAGACACCATGGTTAAAAAATATCAAGTTTAAAAATGTGGTTCTTGTGTAACTCAGTTTAATTGTCTTGGAAGAAGTCTTTGACTGGAAGAGAAATACAAGGGGTTTTAAATGTCTCCTGTTAGTGATGGGATGCAAGTGAGAAGGCAATACGACCCAGGCGGTAGAGGGTTAACGGCGCCAGTAGAGCTGCCACGCCGTTAACCCTCTACTGCCTCATTACGAGGTTTGCTCGCCGGTCCTGCTAAGGACGTCTGGTAAAACCAGGCGTCCTTAGCGGGACCCGCTAGAAGACCAGGGTGCTAACAACGGGCCCATCATTAACAGGCCCGTTGTTAGCATCCTCCCCATTCCCATTGAGCCCTATGGGGGCACGAATGGGAATGGGAATGTACCGGGTCCGGGTCCCGGGAATGGGAATACCGGGCCCTCCAAGGTCGGAATGGCCCGGTATTTCCCCATTCCAGGAACCCGGACCCGGTACCCGGTATGGGGGTAGCCATGCCGCTAAATTGGCATGGTTACCTCCATCCTCGTAATGAGGCCCAATGATTCCATACTTTCGGGGCAAGCACTAAAAATGCTCTGCTGCTCTTGCGACTAACCTTAAAACGTGGAACTTTAAAAAGAAAAGTGAGAAGGTTGCAGATCATGAGGAGTGAAAGAGATTAGGTCTTCCAAGATAAACAAATGGCTAGGTAGGGGAGTAGAAGTAGCGATGCAGGATGTGCCGGGCTTTAGAGGGTACATCGATCGGGAGCAGTGCATATGATCATATTTCTCAATGCCATAAATAGGCCAAGTAGCCACATTTTTCATTAATTGAAGACGTGTTTCAGTACACGTAGGAATCCCGGAGAATAGGGAATTTTCCGTGAGATTTACCTAGTACCGTCACCTTAGAAGTATGAGCGGAGATAGAGCCACAGCTGGTAAAGAAGATGGATTCGGTGGAACTAGAAGGAGGTGACTAATCCAGATTTATGAGTTATTGAGGGGGTTAATGAGGTAGGGTAGGGCCCAGAAAGAGTAAGTCCAGATAGAAGCAGAGATACCAACCACCAAAATCTTGGTTCAACTTGAGCGCCTTCCGATCCAACCATTTATTGACCCCAGACATACCAGATGGAAAGCTGGGTGCTATTTCCATGAATGCCGATAAGAATATGTGCGTCGTCCTCATACTGTATATGTAAAACAAACATAGGTTCGACCAAGGCAAAAAGATGTTGAATATAGAGTGGAACGAACAAGGAGAACCCCACAGCAACACCGTAAATGGGAGGAAAGAAAAATGAAGTAAAAGGCAGAGGAGCGACAGCTGGGAAATTGATCCGAGCGAAAGGAAGGAATCCAGTCACAAATTGTGCCTTAAATCCTTGCCACAGAGATACGATTGGCCAAAATAGTATGGTTGACCACAGAAAAATCCAGCGGAGGGGTCAAGCAAGACATGGGCAGCAAGACAGCTCAAATCCTCTGAGAGACGTAATCATCCATCACTGTCATTGTCCCCATACCCCTTACCGGGGCAAAAGCCTGCCTGGGGTGGAGGTGGACAAGAGAGTTGGATTCAACAAAGTCATGAACCTCAAGTGTGATAAGAGCTTCCAAAACATTGGTGAGAGCAAGAAAAAAGAGCAGTTACCAGAGTGTATTGTAGGGTCAAGACAGGGTTCTAATTTAAAGAGGAGAAATTATGGCTTTTCTGAAGGGATCGGGAACAAGACCTGTTTAAAGAAGGACATTGAAAATCTGGGGAAAAGGAGGACCAAAAGTCAAAAGGACACAGGGTATTCCATTCATTCATCGTTAGATGGCCAATTACTACAAAGTAATTACTTCTAAATTGCTTCAACAAATATGGGTATTTAAGGCTTTTAGGGTAAAAAGGGGGTGGGGAGGGTTTTGGGGAGGGGTAGTAATTAAGGGGAAGGGGTGTTGTAAGGGGGGACCCCACAAAGAAATAAAATAACACATTTGAAGTAAAGTTGTTGAATTAATTACTTTGCAGTAAAGTACCACAAAGTAATTACTGTTAATGAAATTCCATGGAACCAGGACAAAGCTCAAGAATCTTTATAGGGCAAACATCGAAGGAGCCTGATTTGGTTCGAGTAATTTCCTGGGTAAGGACATCTTCTGAGATAGAGGTAAAAATGGAGAGGGTAGACCATCATCAGAGGCTCACTCCTCTGACACTCTGACTTGAGGAGACTGAGAGAGGGGGCTTACAGTGTGAGGTTGACCAAGGGAGATGACTGCCAAATTCAAAAGCGCACAGCACCTCAGCGCTCAGAGTCAAACATTATTCAAGGGAATATTTTATCCTGCGATGCGGGCCGCAGGCATGGAGGGAGTTGATGATTCTCACACTTTCAAAAGTTGGTTGGAATTGGATTGGCACTCTTCTTCGCAATGTCATTCAGTTAGGTGTGTCTGGGACCTGGTGGCTGATCTCCGATGTGGTGGTGGTCACTGCCAGACAATCACTGTCACCCAGATGTAGTAGGTGCACTAGGTTGTGATGAGTGCCAGGTTTTCTTTTTTCACTGTAGACTATTGATAAGGGAGGGTTTGGTCTAGCGGAAGCTGTTAGACTACCCCGGGCATCCTCGATTTGGTCAATGCTATGAGGAGGTTTTGATGAGTAACTCCGCTGGGACGAGTTGATTCGTGAATTTATGGATTATGCCAACAAGCGTATATATGTGCTTGAGTGTGCCTAAGTGTGCGGTGATCTCTAGGTTTGTCAGAAGTGTACACAATGTTAGTACGAGGCAGAGAATTCAGACCTACAGATACAGAAAGGTGGCAAGGATGTTACGTTATGTTAATGACATGTATAAAGCGCGCGTTCACCCGAAGGCATAATGGCGCTCATCTAACAGACATGGGCCTAGAGGAACAGCAGTGTGAATTTAAAAGAGAAGAGTCTTCAGAGAATGACAAAAGGATAGATGGTGAATGGTACCCCGCAAGGGCAGAGGGAGCACATTCCATGCCTTTGCTGCCACCACAGAGAAAACACGGCCACCAATACGAGAGAGTCTCACCCGAGGTAATTGAATCATCAAAGACGATTGAGAACGAAGAGCTCTGAGAGGAGCAGAAGGGGAAAACTTGATTCAAAGATATTCAGCTCCAAGTTCAAAAACAGCTTTATGAACGATGCACAGGGACTTAAACAGCACACGCTTCTCAACAGGAAGCCAGTGGAGCTGACGGAGAAGGGGTCACGTGTGTGCCAAAAGGAGGTGGCAGTACCACTCTGGCCGCTGAATTCTGCAACAGTTGGAGGCGGCGAAAACGATAAGCAGGTTGAGCCAGATAGAGTGCCTTGCAGTCATCAATACCACTCAGAACAAGAGCAGGTACCCCAAGAGCATGGCATTTGGAGGGGATGAAGGGTAAAGAGTTACAAAGGATTTCAAGCTCAAAATGGCCTGTTTGGCAGATAGAGTCCACCTGATCACGCATCGACAGTGAGGCAGATATTTGCATCCCCAAATCCTTCACCAAAGTTACAGGAGAGGGGAAAGGACCAAGAATAGAAGGTCAGGAATCAGGAGTACAACGGGACAGAGGATAAGAGGAGCCAACAACCAGTACCTCCATCTTCTCACCGTTCAACTTTACCCAGGATGGTAATAGTTCAGTAAACCAACTTGACCGGAGAGCTGGGTAACAAGCAACTGCCCACATGGGGGCTGTACAGTAGTTCATTCTCGTCCCCAGCGGGGAAAGGGGGGGGGGTATTGATTTGGTTTGACTCTAGGCTCGCACTGGCTTTTACGGGAAGACTGATACAGCCTGCTGTACTAATGTTTTGTTTGTTGCAACTATTTAGGGCATATTGTTTGCTAAATTTGTCGATGCCCAATGTGAGCACCAGAGATCTATCTAGTAAGTGCCTTCAATTGTGCACTGGATCTATCTTGGATAAGGCCCAAGTGAGTGTGAGACCGCTGGAGGCCGACAACCAGATTTCTGGGGAGACTGTGACAAAATTGCTTTGTGTCATTCCCCTCCTTGTGTTGAACTAGTCGTTGATGAATGGATGGACCAAGGTCTATTTAGAGGTTGTTCATGACATGAATGCATGACTTAGTATTTGCAAACAATATTAGGCAAACAATTCTACATTTTGTTTTGGAAACTAAATCCAACAAACAAATTAGTCTCATGTGCTGGGAGGACTTCAATTCAGCTTTGGGAGTGTCCATTTTCTATGATGGTTAGCTAGTTCCCCAGCAGGGTTAAGAGGTTGAAAGGATGAGGTGACTGGATTGCGTCAGTCTGAGCAACATTCATATACATTTAAAGGCTTGTTTGCTTGGCACCAAAGGTAGGCTGGTTAGATTTGAGCATATTAACTAAAGGGCCACATTTCAAGGTGAGGCTGACAACACTGGAGGAGCTGTTGTCTGACTTGTGATCAGGGAAGAGGATCATGCAGGTATTACAGCAATCCGAGATCTTTTGAGGAGCTTGGAGACAGATCCATTTAAGCGCAATCAGGTATTTGAGAGGTTTTATTAATAGTCTTCCCCAAACCAGCTTGAAATAAACTCTAATTACCAGAATTTTGGTTTGTTCGAAGTCACCCAAACTTTAGAACTTTTTTACCGGTAAGGGAGCCCAGTGAATGAGGGCCAGCTGCCATTCCCTGCAGGAACCTATTTTGTTATATTTCCTGTTATATATATTTTGTTATATATCTTTTTTTATTCCTAGCATGGGTGAGTTTGCTCGCGGTAGAAATAGAACACATACTTCTACCAGTTGTGGTTGTCTTTCAGTTGAAAGAGAAAAAGTAACTTTTCTTTTTAAAGTTCCAATAAAAAATATTTTTAAAATATTTTTTTCTTTTTCTAGCGCAGCACAGGTGAGTGCTAGAGAAAACAATAACAAGCCATGATTCAGGACCAAGAAGGACCCTACATTCAAGAAGTAAACTCAAGGGCTGGGTGAGTAAATGGGCGTTACTCATGGTGGTTTGGCCACATCGAAGTGGCCAGCAAATATCTTTGTATCACCAGAATCGAAGGAGGAACAGCAATTTATACGCCTGTCACTTGGGGGAAGCTTCTACCACCCCTATTTATAAATACCTTTGAATGCTCAAGGCCTGATTAGGAAACAAATTGAAGATGTCTTGGGGTGTGTGAATATAATGAAGGCACGCCCCTGCATGCTCACATCAGAAAAAATACAGCCCGCTAGGGAAACAGGCCCACGACACGCTTGCAAGGAAACAAGCATTTATTTCTACAAAAAAATAGGAATGCATCAGCAAAGAACTCTGCTGCCACCGAACGTTCTGAGCTACGTAAGGCTGTTCACCACCTTATGAGCACAAAAGATGTCACTAATGATGTCATGACATACAGTACATTTCTACAATTCGGATCGGAGGGATCCTATAAGTGCAGGGCCTGCTCCATATGGGATGCCAGCCCATTGGTCCATCTTCATCTGTTCGTCTCCTACCATGTGGGCGCTGCTGGGCTTGGCATCCGAGTTGAAGCCTAAGAATTAATTGGCTACTAATATAGACAATGGTATTTTCTCTCCCCACAAGCCCATCCCTGGAAGATACAGGGATGGGCTTGTGGGGAGAGCCGAGGTCAGACTAACTCACATGCTTCACTCGCTCTCAGACAGACCAGCAACTCCCAAGATCCTCCAGCTTCGTTTATGGCTATAATTTGTTGCCACCCTGCACCTTGCTGCACAAATCACGTGACCCATTTATGAAGGCGCAATAGCCTTGTCTTCTGATCTTAGTGATCGATCGAGGGGTGTAAAGGTTTTGTGGTCTGTGGTCTGGGTTTGGATGGTCCTGTGGCATGCAGGGGTCTAAAGACGAAAGCATTGCAAAGCTGTATTTCTTGTCGGGGATCATGGGGGCAGGAGGGCCTTGCTATCTGTTCCATGGGATGTTACTGACAAGAGGCGCTCTGCTCCCTTTTCATGACATTGCAGGGCAATTATCCCAGGACGTGAGGGCCTGTAACTTCTAGGACAATGGAGGATCTTTCAGACTCTGTAAGACATGGCAGAGGTGGGGGTGATGTTTGCGCTCATGCAAGGGGCCTAATACTAACACACAAAATTCTGTTCGCCACACGTGGGCCTACATTTTAAGATGGCTGCAGTTAGCCAAGATGGCGCTTACACCTACACCTGCCATATGGCTTGTGATACTTGCACTGAGGTGATCGCACCCCCACCTCTACGTGCATCACCCCACGACCCCACTCTCTGGATGCGCTCTTTTTGCGTTTAGTTCTTGTTTGGTATCCCCGAAGGGGTGGAAAGAACCCCTCTCCTTCCCAACAACACCCAGTTTGAGCAATGATGACAGGGAGAGTACAAATGATCCTTTGGCTCTGTAAAGCTGTCATATCGACCACGGAGTGGTGATACATAGCTGGAGCTACACCACATCTGTGTTGATTTATTACCCCCTCAGATGCACAGAGTGTATAGTGAGGTACTTGAGGTATGGTCCCTGCACTTTATGATGAAGGAGGTAATGCTGGCATTTTTACCTAAACATGAACATGTTCAACTGGGTTACTCTGGGCAATTGGTGCACACATTCAGAGTGAGATTATAGAGGGGGGTTAGGAGGCATTATCATTGGGCATAGTGCACCCATAAACCTACCGTACTGGAAACATATACTGGTCAGACTATGCCAGAGACCTAATAGGCCACAGTATACATGCTTGGGTAAAGACACCACACACAAAGAGGCCACCGCAGTGGAATATGTTGTGATGTGCGGGCGTTGTATGCATGCCAAGTGGGCTTACCAGGAGTGTCAGTAAGGGGGCAGGCAATGGGAGCTAGACTGGAGTGAGAACCAAAGGTTATGAGTACGAGCAAAGTGTGTGTGAATACCAAGTTCGGTTTGGGTGATATTGTATGTAAATATGTTCTTTGCAAATCGCTTTGGCAAAAGCACTATATAAATAACACATCATTATCCATCATTATATGGGGAACCCCACTAAAAACAGAAAAGAGAAGAGCAAGCTGGCAGCTGTAAGCCATGTCAGTATTTGCATTACATGTCCCTCTGAAGGTTGAACAGGGAGCTGGATGGAACCTGGCATAAAGTACAGACAGCGTCTTGCGACCATTGGAGATTGACATACCAACCTACGTCTGCATTTATGGTCCGAGGATAAGGAAGGAGTACTGGCCAATCTTGAAGCCCAGAAGGTGTTTGACTCGATTGATTGGGCATTCATGTTAAAAGTGTTGGGCTGAGCGAATTGGGTGTGGAATTTATGATATGATATGGCATTTATAACGCGCCTATACACAAGTGTTTCAAGGCATGATTTCAAGGACCCATTTATCAAATGGGTCCAGTACATATTTAATAACCCAGATGCTAGAGTCAAAAACGATGTCATATTTAAGCAATAAACCCGAACAGGGGGGCATTAGTTACATGTCCGAGCGAAGCAAGGGCTTAAACGTTAGCCCCGGGGTATTACCTGACTGTTAATGCCCCCCTGCAAGGGCTATATTGCTATAAGTACCCAGGCATGTTGTAGCGGGGTACTAATAGTGTATTTATCTCAAGTTGAGAAACGGCATGTTTGCCATGTCTCAACTTGAGATGAAACTACAAATCATTTCCATGGTGGCCGTTGCCGCGACGGGGACTCACCGGGAATACTAGTGGTCTGGGCACCAGCTAGGGACAAAGCAGTGCAAGGTAAGTGGTGCATGGGAGGAATTAGATATGTGAAAAAGAAGGGTGGGGTGGTGGAAGGAGACGCAGGGGCGAGCACTTACCCGAGTCCTGATGAGGGAAAATGGCGGCCTCCCGCTCTGAGGAGGCTCAGAACGGGGTCTTTACAGTGTGATAAAGATTCCGTTCTGGGCCTCATCATTGACTGGGAGGTCGCCACACCCCCCTCGCCGGGTACTGATGTCAGATAAGAAGTCGATGGAGAAGGGGATAAGGTCTGCTTTTTCCTGCAATCTTTTCCCTGCTAATGGCTTGGCTTCTCTATTGACAGTTTAGTGATCACGTTGGGTTGACCAGCTTCTGTATATGCTGACGATATCCTTGTATGTAATAGCCACCTGCCATATATATTCAGGCCAAAGGAGACCTTCCTCTAGTGCTGGAGGCAAAAGAACACTATGGCAATATATTGGGCTAGCAGATGAACTGGATCAAGTCTGTGATTTATTCCGCTATAAGGGATACGGGACATGCAGCTGAAGGTTGATGGGGATGCCTGCAAATATATGAGGATGATGATTAGTCAGGACTTTTAAGTGGTATGGGCCCTGTATGTGACAAGATCATTGGAGGGGGCGAGGGCATCCCTTGATTTCTGCTTGTGTGGCCTGTTTCCAGTGGTTTGGGACTATTTGACCTAAAACATTTTACTTAATCACATTTGATCGAATTTATTTGACCTATTGTTTCGGTCTAAAATGCAGGGGGAGACCCCCGCATATACCCCCACTTTCCCTCAACCTAATCTATACCCTTACCCACCCCCATATATATATTTAATTATGTTTGACCGAATAAAACTCCACAAATTCGATCAAATATTTTAGTTGAAATGTTTTTAGGTCAAATATGCTAATATCGTTTCCAGTGATGTGAAGAGCGGCACTAATTAAAATGATATCATGCCTTTCATGCCTTGTCATGCCATTTCATGTCTTGCTGTCCAATGTTTGCCTTGTTGTCTGTGGCTTCTTGATTATTAATTACGCCCCTCATTCACCTGATCACTGTTTTACTATTCACCTTATGCTACTGTCCGAAATGTATGTGTATTCTTTCGTTTTATGCTTCTTCTCATTTATATCCTTTCATTTTATAGCTCTATCTAATAAATGATTCAGCTTGGACATTCATTAGCACTTGAAATAGACATGACAATGCAAAACTGTATTATGAGACCACAAACCTGTAGGGGTGCTGGGACATTTACATGATGCCCGCGCCCTCAGGCCTGTCGGGACTGTGCTGCGAGGCCAGGAGCCAATGGGACTACTAGTACGATAAGCACTGACTCTGCTGGCGGGCCTTGGTACTAGGAAGTAGGATTGGACTCTGACCATCCAGGAACAATAGAGTATTGTGCCTGGGACGAATGGATTAGTGGAAAGTTAGTGTTAGCCCACGATGGGAGGCAGGCGGCATGAAGCCCCAGGGTAACTGGTGAATACAATAATACAATGCAAGATACTTTATTGGCATGACAAGCTGGACACATATCGCCAAAGTAAATGCATGGGATTTATTTATTTATTTATTTGTTGTGCATTTGTACTTATACATCAAGAAATTCTGTTTGTGTTTCAAAGAGCCCACAGGGCAAAGGTCAGGGAATGAAACAAGACAATGGGATAAAATAACAATGATGAGCAAAAAGTAGAGGCAGTCATACTAAGCCTTGTGAGCATTTGGAGGGTGCAAGTGCAGAGAGAGAGAGGGGGGACAGGCTGTGGGGGGTAAGTGCTAGAGGTTCCACAGAGGGGGAAGTGCCAGAGAGCCAGTTGCAGGGCAACTGGTAAGTGCCAGGCAGTGACCACTTGGTAAGAGAATGATCACCTGCAAGAACACTAAGAGCGGGACTATGAGACAACTCAGGCCAGTGGGTACCCAAAGGCAAGTGCAGGGGGAGCGCAGAGGCTGCAGGCGATTGGATAGAAGGCCAGGGCCCAGAAGGACACATAAGGGCCCAGGCCACCAATCTCAGCGACTGGGGGGTTTGCCATTGGTCAAGTCCTAAACATTAAAGTGAGGATACTCATCAACAAACGCAATGGATGTCACAGCGCCCGAAATTAGCATATCAAGGTGAAATACACACATTCCATTAAATTGGCTTTGCATAACCACCCAAATTGCACAGGGCAAATGGCATTTGCCTTTCATAAAATCAACACACACACAAAACCAAGAGAGGATATTTTCTTCTAATAGTGTTTTTGAAAACGTTAAAAGGTGTGCATGTTTTAAACTCCAAGAACCAATACAAATGTTTTCCCTGGAACTTTCAGTACCGACATGCGACATTTCACCTTTAGTTGTTTGTTATTTTTCATCAGGTTTTATAGTGCAGTGGAGAAGTGTCTGACCTGAAAACCTGATGACTGTGGTTTGATCCCAGAGGTTGGCTTTAATTCATGAATTCAAAGCAGACAATCAATGTTTATCATTTTAGCTGGGGGGACTCAATCCACCCTCTGAAAATAGTGGGTGGACTCCATCCACCCATGTGTACCCCTGACTTGAGCCCTGGGGATAGCACGGGAGGGAGAGGGGGAAGGAGGAGGAGAAGAGGAAAGTCTTGAGGAGATTCGGCTCAAGACGCAGAGGAAGGGGAGGCTGTTCCAGAGGCGGGAGCCAGCCGAGGAAAGAGATCGGTCACCCACTTCCTGCTTAGAGAAGTGCTTGGCAAGCAGAGAGTTGGAACCGGAAGATCGGAGAGATCTGGAGGGAGAGTATTTGGTGAAAGCGAGTGGAAGACAGTGTGGTCCCCAGCCCCAGATAGCCTTATGGATGATGCAGATGGATTGGAATTTGTTCCTTGCAGCAACCGAGAGCCAGTGGAGAGATTTTAGGGCTGCAGAGATGCGATCCCTGAGCTTGAAGCGAAGAATAAATCCTGCAGCCCAATTCTCGATTAGCTGGAGGGGCGGAGAGAGGAAGAGGGTAGATTAAGGAAGAAGATGTTGCAATAGTCCAGCCTAGAGAGTACCAGAGCTCTAGAGACATTGGACGAGTGGCGGTCCGGAAACAAGGGTGCCAGTAAGCTCACCTGCACCCTTGTTTCGGGACTGCCACACTACGGGTCTGCCTGCAGGGGCCGTTGCACCCGGCAGGATTAGACCTGGTGGGTGCAATGGCTCCTGTAGGCAGACTTTTCATGGAAGTACCGGCACCGTTAGCAATGGTGCCGGTGCCTCCGAGCCCCCATTCCCGTGGAGTCTGGAATGGGGACTTACCGAATCCCCTGCCTGACTTCCTGCTCTGCCGGGACTTGTAATGTCCCGGTGGCACCAGGAAGTCAGGCAGTGGTTTCAGTGTTTCGAGGCCGACCTCCTAATGAGGCCCATTGAGCTTCTGGGGAAAAGTGAAGAAAGGGTGGGTAACTTTGAGGAGGTAGAGTTGGAAATGGGCCTTCTTGGCAAGGTCCAGGGTGGGAGGAAGGTAGGAGAGAAAAGAGTCGAAGATGACTCCAAGGTTTTTGGCTTAAGAGGAAGGAGAGTGGAAAGAGCCCATAGAGCGTGGTCAGAGTGAAGGGAGGAAAGAAGGAACATGATTCGCAATAAGCAAGATCTCAGCCTTGATGGCATTGAGACAGTGATTATTAGAGGCACAACAAGATTGGATAGCAGACAAGCAGTCAGGAGTGGTAAAGGAAGTGGGAAGAGGTTCAGAGGGAGGTTTGAAAAAGAGTTGGGTGTCATCTGCATCAGGGAGAAAGTGGAGATAAGGTGAGCAAGCGGGCGAGATAGATGTTAAAGAACCATGGCGAAAGCATAGAGCCCTGGGGAACGCCACAAGTGGAGATAGAGGTGGGGGAGGTGAAAGAACCCAAGATAATCTGGTAGGGACGGTCGGTGAGGAAGGAGGTCAGCCAGTCTAGTTCCTGCTCCGAGATACCCAGGGCAACATGGACGTGTTTTATTTATTTATTTATTTATTTGGATTTGTAAAGCGCACGAGCAGCCCAAGGACATCGAGGCGCTGCTGCATGAGATTGTCTTAGTTACGTAGGGATACTAGGCTCTTGGTTACAGTGAGCATGATACAGTTACAGTGAAAGGTACACAACAGTCAGACTGGAGTATGCAGTCTTCATAGGACAATAGTGCTTAGATAAACAACATGGTTTTAATTACATTCCTGAAGGCTAAGTGTGACTCCACATTTCTAACCTGGGGGGGGGGGTAGAGAGTTCCAATGTGTCGCTGCCAGAACTAGTACACTAGATCCTCCTGCACACATTCTCAGGGACTTAGGAACAGATATCCTATTGGTATATGCCATTCTTGTGGGTCTGGTGGGAACCGGCTTAACAACTCTTTGATAAGGATTTATGAGGATTTATGAGGATAGAGTGATTGACTGTATCGAAAGCAGAGGAGAGATCGAGTAGAATTAGAACAGTCGGTGAGTTAGAGCCAATCGATGCAAGCAATTCTTCACAGGTGTTCAGGAGAGCAGTTTCCATACCTCTGGATGCTCGGAATCCAGATTGATGGTTGTGTAAGCAACTTACGAACTCAGTATGCTGGGTTAGTTAGACCAACTTCTCCAGAAGTTTCCTGAGGAAGGGAGTGATGGAGATGGGACGGTAGTTAGCCAGACACGAGCGGTTGGCGGATGGCTTTTTCAGGAGGGAGTGCACAAGGGAGTGCTTGAGGAAAGAGCGGAAAGACTCAGTAGCAAGAGAATGATTACATAAATCAGCAAGTGCAGGGGCAAGGGAGTTGATGTTGACCTTAATAGTTCTGGTAGAACAGGCTTAGACGTTTTTGGAGAAGACCTTCATAGAGCGGACAACTCTAGTAACCTCTTCCAATGTGATAGGAGAGAAGGAGGAGAGAGGATGAGGCAGGCCAGGGAATGTGAGGAGGAGAGGGCGAAGGGAGGAAGAAAGAGTACTCAGGATGTCCTAAGTTTTTGCAGTGAAGTGGCTGGCCAGTGCAATGAAGAGGGCCTGGGAGAGAATAGGCAAGGTGGAGAATGCTCAAGGATTCTTAGTTCTTTGCAGATTTGAAAGAGTTCAGTCGTGTTGTTGGATGCTCCAGAGATGCAAGCCTGGATGTGGGCCCTCTTTTTGGAATGAATGGAGAGAGAATGTTGCCTTTGGAGAAGGCGACAGGCCAGTTTGTCAGAGGATTAGCTCGAGGTCTGCCACTCCCATTCAGCAGCTCTGCACATGCGTTTCAGGGCTGCTAGATCAGAGGAATACCAAGTATTGCGCTTGGTGGCAGGTTTCAGGCAGGTCCTCATGACAGGAGCAAGAATGTTGAGAGTGTTAGCGATGGCGAGATGGATGTTTTTGAGGGCAGAGTCAGAAGTAGAGTCAGCAGTGGGAGGGGGGGTGAAAGTGGAGGCGAAGGTAGCAACTGACACTCGTTTCATCGGACTGATGTCCATGAACGAGGCTGACAGGGCTAGGGGAGGTGCAGTTAGAGGTCCGAGAGGACCCAGATGGGAGGAGAGGAGGGAGTGGTCTGACCAGTAGAGCTGGGTGGAAAGTGGAGCAGAGACCAAAAGATCCGTATGGATGAAGGCATTGAGAGTGTGTCCAGCCAAGTGGGTAGGACCAGAGGGGAGAATAGAGAGGGAGAGAGAGTTGCAGAGGTCATGGAAGAGAGTAGATGCCATGATTGAGGAGTCAAGATGGATGTTGAACTCACCCAGGAGGAGGAGTTTACGGGTAGATGTCAGGAGAGAGGAGGAGAAATCATCCCATTCTGAGAGGAATGGGGAGATAGGTCCAGGCGGCCTGTAGATAGTGGCAATGGTCAGAGAGGAAGGAGAGACACCAAGCTTGCAGGCGAGGCTTTCGTTGGAGGAGTAGGGCTGGGAGGATATGAGGGAAGAAGGGACTGACTTAGGGAAGATCAAGGCAACCCCACCGCCAGCACAGTTAGGGCGAGGCTTAGAGATTATCTTGAAGCCATCAGGGAAAAGGCAGTCAAAAGCAGTGACTGAGGTGGCCTTGAACTACATCTTGGTGAGAGCGAGGACATCAAGATCAAAGTCTTCAAGGAGGAGGCAGATGTCAGAAGAACGTTTGATGGCAGAGTGAACTTTAAGCGTGGCCAAGTGGAGCCGGTCATCAACTTATAAGGTTTTCCAAGGTGGGCTACAGGTGGGTGGTACACCAGACGGAGGTGGTGAAGGACAGGAAGGAAGGAAAGCAGGAGTGGGAAGGAAGTTGATGAGAGACGGCAGGTGCTAGTCAAAGAGGAGGAGATTGGGTTGAGAACCCTGAGCCATAATAGTGCCATTGCGATAGACATTGATGAGGCACCTGGAGAATGAGAAGACAGCCAAGAGTACTTCCCACCTAGTGCCCCCATTAATGGGTGAGGAAGAGAAAGTGGAGAGAGTGGACATCAGATCTGGAGTCCATAGGTCTGGAGAGGGGACAGAAAAGAGGATATCAGTGACAATCTGTGCAGAACTGGTGTCTACAATAGGTAGGTTAGGGTTAGAAGAAAGGAAATGTGTTTGAACTTTTTTCTTCCAGATTTTGCGAGTGAGGTAGGATAAACATGTGTATTTGTAAAGCACACATTCACCCCCCAAAGGAGAATCTTGACGCTAATAACAGGTGTTTATTGTTACCCAACCTAATGGTACTCATTTTATCGACCTCAGAATGATAAACGGCTGAGAGGATCTGCCGGGTTTCGAACCTGTGACCATGAGGTCAAACCCAGGCCGCTGTAGTGGAAGCATTAGTCCACTGAGCCAGAGACCCGGCTATAAAAAGGGTAGGCTATAAAACAGATAGGTGATAGATTAGCAGTTAGAGTAGATGAGAGAGATGGAGAGAGCCATAACGATGCTAGAGGGGAGTAAAGGGAAAGAAGGAGATACTACAGAGGCGCGAGACGACTCACCAGGCGGCCTAGCAGCCAAAAGCAGTAGGTGATTTAAAGGCACACCTAGATTTGACTTTGCCAAAGAGCACTAGAATAGCACAACATGGAGGATGCAACCATTTAAAAAACACACCTAGATTTGACTTAGCCAAAGAGCACTAAAATAGCACAAAATTGATGATGCAAGAATTTAGAAAGTACATCTAGATTTGACTTTGCCAAAGTTAAAAAGCACATCTAGATTTGACTTTGCCAAAAAGCAGTAAAATATCACAAAATGGAGGATGCAATAATTTAAAAAGCACATCTAGATAGTTAGATAGGTTGTTCTTTGTGCAGCAAGGGCTGGGAAGGCTGTGCTCACTCCAGCGCTAGACAGGGCCAGACAGGTGTCTTTGTTTGGGCCTTTGTGTCGGGCGCCGGCTCAAACCTGCCAGCTCCTGCTAGGCCCAGAAGTTTCTCCACACCACCAATGCACAAGCTGTGCAGTAGTTAAGGCAACCTCCAAGGCACTCAATACCAATAAAGAGGGACGCCATCTTCTAACAAGGATGGTAAGTTGCATGTAATATAGCGCTACATTAGCTTTTCAGGTAATAGTGTGGTCAATTCGGTCTTCCATGCCCTACATATGCTGGCAAACGTCTGCCAGTAGTAGAAAGTAAATATTAAGTGCATTCACTGGGCTTACTTGCTGTGATAGGGGTCAGCATTAATGTTACATTCTGTTCAGTAGTGATCATTTTGTTTTTCTGTTTGTTTCTTAAAACCACACTGCTTTATGCACTTTGGACCTCATTACGAGTTTGCCAGAAGTTTGCCCGGTAATTCCGCCGAACTACTGCCAAACTCGTTAACCGTTACTGCTACTTGGTCCTGCGGACATACTGGTGGCCGGATGTCAGTGTAAAACTCAATTTTCAGAGTCCATAGGACTCATGGGGTTTTCAGGGGAATTACCTCCGGTGGTAGCTCTGCTGCGGTAATTCCACAAAAAAACTGCATTAGGGTGGCGGATTCGCCTCCAGCTTTCTCATAGTTTGGAGGTGCAGGAATGCAGCAGGACTGTGGAAGCAATGGAATTACCGCTGCATTCCTACCAACTTTTCCCACACCGCAGACCCCGTAATGAGGCACTTTGTCTTCTCTGGTGGCATGCGTGCATATATTTTGCTTGTCTCTCAGCTAATTCTGTCATTTTTCCAAGGATGAAGCAGAGCAGTTCTTTATGGGACTCGCCCCGGGGCAGCTGAGAAGATCTTGCCAGCCCAAGAAGACTTTCCAAGGCTATAGATGATCTCTCTACTTGTTCATATGAAAGCTACTCACCAGCCCTACATTTCATATACAAGAAAGTGATTTGGGGCAGAGGTTACGTTGCTGCTGGAAATTTAGAAGGGGGCTTTCAGCCGGGGTTTGTATTGCATTGAATGAAATGAACCGTCTCTCTTCCATTGCAACTATTTTAAAATCCACCACGTGGGCCCCGTTGCATCCACACTAAACACATCTGCTTGGCACTCACACACTTTTTTTTATTCCGCTATAAGCTAGTACTCCCACCCCTGCCCCCACTAACATCCTATGCACCCTACACCTCTGCCACCAGCTTGTCACATACAACCCTCCAGCAACCCTCGATCTGTCCTCAATTCAGGCCAGACCTTGTTAATATTGAACTGAGAAGGATACCTACAACAGGGGCTCTCTTCTGGACAGACATATCCCATGTGCCTTTGCCACAACTCACCGAGAAACATTCCAGCACACCGTACCAAGCTGCTGCCCCCATCAATATTATAGGTCGGTGGTATTTGCTACTTGGTACAGTGCTCAGTGATATTTGCTACTTGGTACAGTGCTCTGTGATACTTGATCCTTAGTACAGTGCTCTGTGGTATTTGCTACTTGGTACAGTGCTCGGTGATATTTGCTCCTTAGTACAGTGCTCTGTGATATTTGCTCCTTGGTACAGTGCTCTGTGATACTTGATCCTTGGTACAGTGCTCTGTGGTATTTGCTACTTGGTACAGTGCTCTGTGATATTTGCTCCTTGGTACAGTGCTCTGTGATATTTGCTCCTTAGTACAGTGCACTGTGATACTTGATCCTTGGTACAGTGCTCTGTGGTATTTGCTACTTGGTACAGTGCTCGGTGATATTTGCTCCTTGGTACAGTGCTCTGTAATATTTGCTCCTTGGTACAGTCCACTGTGATAATTGCTCCTTGGTACAGTGCTCTGTGATATTTGCTCCTTGGTACAGTGCTCTGTGATATTTGCTGCTTGGTACAGTGCTCTGTGATATGTGCTCCTTGGTACAGTCCACTGTGATAATTGCTCCTTGGTACAGTGCTCTGTGATATTTGCTCCTTGGTACAGTGCTCTGTGATATTTGCTGCTTGGTACAGTGCTCTGTGATATGTGCTCCTTGGTACAGTGCACTGGGATACTTGCTACTTGGCACAGTGCTCTGTGATATTTGCTCCTTTGTACAGTGCTCTGTGATACGTGCTCCTTGGTACAGTGCACTGTGATACTTGCTACTTGGTACAGTGCTCTGTGATATTTGCTCCTTGGTACAGTGCACTGAGATATGTGCTACTTGGTACAGTGCACTGTGATATTTGCTCCTTAGTACAGTGCACTGTGATACTTGATCCTTGGTACAGTGCTCTGTGGTATTTGCTACTTGGTACAGTGCTCGGTGATATTTGCTCCTTGGTACAGTGCTCTGTAATATTTGCTCCTTGGTACAGTCCACTGTGATACTTGCTCCTTGGTACAGTGCTCTGTGATATTTGCTCCTTGGTACAGTGCTCCGTGATATTTGCTGCTTGGTACAGTGCTCTGTGATATGTGCTCCTTGGTACAGTGCACTGGGATACTTGCTACTTGGCACAGTGCACTGTGATATTTGCTGCGTAGTACAGTGCTCTGTGATATGTGCTCCTTGGTACAGTGCACTGTGATACTTGCTCCCTGGTAAAGTGCACTGTGACACTTGCTCCTTGGTACAGTGCTGTGTGATATTTGCTCCTTGGTACAGTGCACTGTGATACTTGCCTCGTGGTACAGTGCTCTGTGATATTTTCTCCTTGGTACAGTGTGCTGTAATACTTGCTCCTTGGTACAGTGCTCTGTAATACTTGCTCCTTGGTACTGTCACGATCCATGCCCCTGACCCCCTCACGTATAACAACCCCCTGGCAGCAGTGGGGCTAAAGCCCTTCACACCAGCCCCAAGGGCCTTAAAATTCCATCAGAAACATACATGGAGTCAGTCCTGGCGCCTTTGGTGCCAGGCTCATTACCAGGAATAAAGCAATACCAGTTATTGACCTTAATCCAACATAGAGGCCTATTACACAGCTCAGTTCTTTAGAGCCAAACCATGCGGTCAAGTGTTTTGGGTGTGGCTGGGCCTGGAACTACTTGGCCTGGAACTACTTTACCTAGGCTATTTAAACCACACCCAAACAGCAGAACACGCTTCGCGTTATTCTGCACTCCTGCAGCGTAACTCTCACCGTGTCCAGCTCCTGCTCATCTGCTTCTCCGAAGGCCCGATCCTGAAGCCCTAGATCCGGATTCCATCAATAACCTGGAAGAACAAGAACAGCATTAGCAAGCAAGAACACTTACCTGTGAAGTAACCAGTCTTGAATCCATCCTGCGCTTCGCTTACCTCGCCCGTCTATGGAGTTCGTCGCAACTTGCAAAGGTAAAGAAACAAGGACAGCATTAATAACATTTCTTACCTGGGCAAGCAGCGAGTCCTGGTAGCATCCTGTGCTTCTCTTACCTAATCCATCTCTGGGTTTCACCACAACCTGCAAGGGAGAAGGAACAAGGTCAGCGTTAACAAAGCACTTCTTACCTGGGCAAGCAGCGCTTTGATCGCTCATCACTCCGGAACATCACCGCAACCTGTACAAAGGTTGGCAATTAACACCAATAAACAGCGCAGCGCTCCATGCATCAATAACTCACCGTGGTCTTCGCCATCGGCGCAGCAACTCCGACATCGCAACCATCCCTGTGAAAACAAAAAGAGACATTTGTTAGGGAACAGCGTAGTGGAGCAAGACGCTGAGAAAACAGAGAAAACGGAGGGAAAGAAAGAGACAGAATAAAGACGGAAAAGACATTATAACTCATCTGGAAGACAGCAAGCAGAGTCGGAGTCACAGCCGGTCTGGACCCGACATAAGGGCACACGGACCAGCGAAGCAACAAGGTTCACGGAATGCCTGCACCAACCTTGCGCCCGTGCACAGAGATGCAGGACGGAGAGTTCAACGCATAAAAACCTAAGGTGAGCAATAACCCCAAGGGAGGGGATTTGGACCAGAGGGAGGTGGGAGTCCATCCATCACAGAAACAGTATCTTAACCCTCCATTCTCCTGTTATAGGTGCTACACAATGTCTGGCACATAACCAAGCAGAGAGGGGTCCGGGATAGCGCTTAGACCTCCATCCAGTATCGTGTGGCGCCCCCGTGGAAACCAGGTGAGCGTAACAGGTACAGTGCACTGTGATACTTGCTCCTTGGTACAGTGCTCTGTGATACTTGCTCCTTGGTACAGTGCTCTGTGATATTTGCTCCATGGTACAGTGCACTGTGATACTTGCTCCTTGGTACAGTGCTCTGTGACATCGGCAATATCTGCTCCATGCTTTTTGTGCTGTAATATGAGTTCCTTGTCAAAGTGTACTGTATTTGTTCCCAGCTATCCGCACTGTACTCTAGAAAACTTTTCAGCCTCCAACCACAACTGACATCACTTCTCACCACATCACATAACACTCTACGCCAAACACAATGGCCACAATGACCAGAACCACCAGAAAGCAGAGAGCTAACATCCAGAAACTGCTGGTCAAAACATAAACCCACTCTTCAAACATATGCATTAACCCACAGGTAACACCACACAACCACAGCACTCAAATGTACTATAGCAGGCATCGAAAAGATACGCAATATGTGTATCCACCGCAGAATACACCCAGGCCACACACTAACAGACTATGCGGCAATAACACCGAGACGTTTTCCATGCAGACAGAGCCCAGTTCCTTCCGATCTGCATGCAAAGACACATGGCAGTGCTCACCCTGCTCTTACTATCCAAGCCCAGCCTACTTTTCTGGTGTCCCAATAGCACCCACAGACTTGACAATGCCTTCAGTGTGCTATACAAAACCCACTAAACTCAGCAGAACTCGACTAAGCACAATAACACAATGTAAACTAATCACACTCCACAAAACAAAAGTAAATGCAATGTAGCATGATCAAATCCAATATGATTACATGTGGCACAATGAAACACAACAACACAATTAAAAACAACACCAGTAAACACCAAGCAAAGGAATGCAACAGAAGATAGCCATTACAAATAAGCACACTTCCCACAACATGGCTTGATTCGCATCATTTAAACTCAACACAATTAAACGCTATGTAACCCAACTACACTATCCTTAACACAACACATACAAACTCAAAAATGTAAGTACCTACGGGGGCATAATCAGGAGCGCAACGAAACCTACTTTTTGGGATGTGGGGGCTAACCCTTCAAATGTTGGGGAGGCGCTAACTTCAGAGACGGTGGGGAGAGCCAAACCTATTTGTGTGGGGGGGCATCTAACTTTGACATGTAGTCTAATCAGACTAATCTGGTGCATATTCAATGTTACAAGCAGGTAACTCTCTCCTTTAAGTCTGAAAGCACCCACTAAGGACTGCAGTGTGAATGAGGGGTATCCTGTCCCCGCTCTACCCTTCTAATCGCTTCCCCTGGCATGCAAGTTCTTACCCCACATCACGATTTCAATTGCCTTAAAATGTGTGCATATGAATGCAGGTGCTAACAGTGAAATGCTTTACGTTAGCAATTGCAGGGCCTTTGTTAACAGTGAAGCGCAGGTGCCTTTGTTAACAGCGAAGCCCAGGCGCTGTGGTGATGCGCTACTGGCCATATTCTGAACACAGATTTCTGCTTGGATAGAGTAAATAGGGAGTAAGGGAAATTCCCCAAACACTAAACCCCTTAACTGCCAGGCTATTATGCAAGTCTATGCAAAAAGGACGAGCATACCCGTCCCTGTTAATGATGTGTGTTGACTGATGAAGGTGAGCTTAGCGCAAGCCTTCCTCGTTCATTTTAGAGATAGGCGGGGGCATTTCTGTAGCTTGATCTGGGAGGGGTGAGTGTTCGCTTCAGGTATACTAACCCCTTCACTGCTGGGATCCAGTAATAACCACCTTGTTCAGTCTGGTTGCAGTCACATGTTCTCCCAACACGATTGTGAGGCCTCTCGGAGAAGTCTACCTAATTCTGCAAGATGTTAATGGATGCATGATGTGGCCGGCCCTCCCGCATTCTGCCTTCATATTGTTTTGCATTTCAAACTGTAATAAAAAAAGAAATGTTTAAAATCTCAACAATGTAACTGACATTGATAAAGCTGGTTATCCCCTAACAGCACTTATCTAGCCAAAGAGTCATGATCTACAGCCCCACTGGGGGCAAGGGCTTTTTCCTCCAAATACGTGCTGTGCCAAGCTACATCACTTTATGGAAGAATTGCACAACATTCAACACAATTGCACAGGGGCCTCTCTACTGCTGCCCTCGACTCACTTATTGGCTATTTATTTATTTATTTATTGTACACTTGTTAGGCGCTTATACAATTAGCAAATCTGTTTCAAGGCTCCCACAGGGCAAACAGGGTTTGTACAGGGGAAAGGAGACAATGGATTACAGCAAGGATAAATAATTGAATGAATAGTACAAACAAGTAATGGGAGTAAAGGGAAGGGGAGACAAACATACTATGCCTTGTGAAGGTTAAGAACCTGCAAGTGCAGAGGTGGGGAGGGGTGAGGAATAGGTGCTTTGATGCCCATGGAGAGGTGCTCAGGGTAAATGCTACGAGGAGAAGAACGTAAGTGCAACCACCGATGAGTGGGTGAGCCAAGTAAGTGCAGTAGAAAGTAAGCGACTGAGAGCAATGTGGGGGGTCAAGGCCCGAGGACACATAAGGGCCCTGCACATCACTCACGCTGCTGTAAGATGAGCAGGGAAGAGAGGAGGAGAAGGACGGGTAAAGAGAAAAGTCTTGAAGCTTTTCCAGAACTTAAGGAGGTCCTGCTCAAGACGTAGAGGTTAAGGAAGGCTGTTCCACAGGAGGGAGCCAGCCCAGGAAAGTGACCGCCCCCAGCTCTCTGTTTAGCAAAGCGCTTAACATGCCCCGGTAGTTGGTGCCAGAGGAACGGAGGAGTCTAGAAGGGGAGTATTTGGTCAGGAAGCGTTGCAGATAGAGTGGTCCCTGGCCGCAGATAGCCTTGCGTATGATACAGAGGGATCTGAA
Source organism: Ambystoma mexicanum (assembly GCF_040938575.1). Lineage (NCBI taxonomy): Eukaryota > Metazoa > Chordata > Amphibia > Caudata > Ambystomatidae > Ambystoma > Ambystoma mexicanum. Next base: position 1,449,250,667 of record NC_090934.1, on the reverse strand, counting down.
TTTAATTTGTGCTGAGACCGGGAACCAGTGAGGGCTTTATAGGGTAGGAGAGATGCGGCCCCTGGGCTTGAGGCCAAGGATAAGTCTTGCTGTCCTATTCTGGGGATAGCTGGAGGGGTCCCAGGGTGGATGAAGGAGGAGGCTATTGCAGTAGTGTAGCCTGGAGAGAACCAGAGCACAAGTAACATTGAGTTTCTGGGGAAAGGTGAGGAAGGGTAGAGTCCCTTTGAGAAGGAAGAGCTGAAAGTGGGACTTCTTGACAATGTCCTGAATATGAGGTATGAAGGAAAGGGAGGAGTCGAAGATGACTCAGAGATTCCTCACTTCAGTGGAGGAGCTGGGGGGAGCTCATGGAAGAAGGCAAGAGAGAGTGCAGGGAAGAAGTAGGGTGCAGGGGACCCAATAGGGAGAATCTCTGTTTTGCTGGCATTAAGGCAGAGATCAATAGAAGTGCACCAGGCCTGGATGGCAGAGAGGCAGTCAGGGATGAAGGAAGGTGCAAGGGCGTCAGTGGGAAGTTTAAAGAAAAGTTGTGTATCATCACAGTAGCACTGGAAGTTGGGGGAGAAGGAGGATATAAGTCGTGCCAGCAGAGAGAGGTACATGTTAGAGAGCCAGGGCGAAAGAATGGAACCCTGTGATACGCCATAGATGGTGAAGTAAGAAGGGGAGGCGAAGGAGCCCAGAATGGTTTTGGAGGAACTATCAGTTAGGAAGGAGGTAAGCCAGTCCAGTGCCCGCTCCGAGATGCCAAGGGTGTCATGGAGCCTTTTTATGAGGTTGGAATGGTTCACTGTGTCAAATGCAGAAGAGAGATCAAGAAGGATGGCCATCCACTTGAGGATCCGGCTTACCCGATGGCCTTCAACATTTGACTGACCCAAGCTTGATGACAACTACCACAGCCCTCATCAACAATATGGGTCACTAGTGTCCGCCACGGCACAACAATGCATCATATCGCTGGAACAAGTTACCAATGCAGATGAGACTGCCTCCTCTCCCATCCTACACTTCAGGAAGGACGAGAATATCCGACTCTTGCAGGAACATCCTGCCAATCACTGATCGCTCCACTAACCCCTACCTTTCTCCCTCTGCGGCTGCCCCTTCCCAACTCTCTCTACCCATTCCAGTTATCTCTGCTGCTTCTGCACCTTACCTGTAGTGCTCTGGGTGCATCCCCCATGGACAGCACTTTCTTGCTAGGTTTTTGCTTTATAAATCTCATATGTATATACTTTAAGATATGTGGGAGTCCCACTACATGGATCAGATAACCTGCTGTATGGGATGCATCTCACTCAGGAGGGTCTACCCCCACTTCACAGAGGAGAAATACTCATTTGCATATCAGTCTGGTCACACCCACCTGGGCCGTCCAGCCCCAAACATGTTAGGCAAATCTCCTCTGAACAAGAGTTCCAGCAGGAACCCCAGACACGTGTTTCGGCATTGTTGTCTGGGCGCCATTAGATGTGGCACTGAACACCACTTCCAGACTCCTGCTGAGTAGAGCTTCTGCAGGATGACAGCATTAACATCAGCTGAAACTTACAATGCCTCTGATGCTAATTGTGTATTTATATAGTGTTAAGACCCGATCCAGCGGGCTAGATTGGGTCTTTCCAGCCCAGGGCCCTAGTTAAAGGCCTGAGGGACGCAAGGGTTTTAACAAGGGTCACCGGACTGATAAGACACGATACAGACCCGCCGGAGACGGTCTTAACGCTATTAGCACCTTGGGTTTCCAATCCGGAAATGCGGGGTGTTAAAAAAAAGTATTTTCACTCATTGAACGGGACGTGCACAACGTCCCGTTTAATGAATGAAAATACAGGGGCAAGATGGCCACCATGGATCTGGAAGGCGGGGCTGCGTATGCAGTACCCCTTCCATTTCTATGGCGGGCAGTGCAGTGGCAGCAGAAGCGTCACAACGGCAGCAGAGGGTCGCCCATGCTAATTAAAACAGGTAAGTGGGCCGGGGGGTGTGGAGGAACCTTAAAAAAAGATAAGGTAGGGTGGGGGGAAGATGGCGTTGCGAGGTAGGGGGAAACAGCCTCCAAGTTCAATGCAAGGTGGGCTGAGATTGGTGGTTTCAGCCAGTGATGCACCGATTGGCTGCTCCCCCCGCCCTTGGTGCTATTTTGCTCTTGACCCCTTCTGTGCTGCAGTGTAGTGCCTCTTCTGCCTTCGATCCTTTTTTGGCCTCTCCATGCTTTTATTTGGCCTTGGCATGCTTGTTGCCTCTTGGTGCTTTTTCGCCACTGCATGTCCTGTTTATCTCACCACACCGTTTTGTCTCTTCGTGCCTTTTTGCCTTCCATGCATTTGACCCTACAATGCCTTGTTGCTGTCCATGGTGCCTAAAAACGTTTGGTGTATGCACAAATATACAGTTTAGATTGTGTTATGAAACTTCTCTATTACATGTATGTGCATCAAGCAAAACATATATGGCATTATAGTCTCTAAACCACACCTGATTACAATACTGTAAACATTCTCTCTCTGCACCACAAGGCAATTAACATGTTTTCCTCATCTTCTGTTCTGTTGAACATGTTTCAGGATGCTCTCCTGGTTACCAACCACTAGACTTGCTTTGGTCAAACCTCTTCACGTATTGTCTTCAAAGGCATTTAAATCTACATCTTGCATGTAACTCAAGCTGAAGCATTCTTGTATCTGCTGCGCCCGGCTATCCCTGGGTTTGGAGCGCATTATCAAATAATAAACTAAACTAAACTACAACATCGAGAAAAATGATATGGATATTTTAATTCCTATGGTAATCATCATATGCATATATATATATATATATATATATATATACTCCATACCCAAGCCTAACAGATCCCAAGATAGAAGAGATAGAGACCCTGGGGAAGAGGGCCCTAGACTAAGGGCAGGGAGTTTGGGCCATGAGCAAGAGAAGCCATCCATTGGCCAAGGACAAGGGAATAACCTTTGGGGGAGTGTGAATTCAGAATAACCCCTAAGTCCCCCTATACGGCATACGGAGGTTTCCTAAAGAGTGTGGTCCCCATGACAAGGAACAGGTGTCCTGTTTTAGAAAATCCCCCAAGCCAAGGTGTATACTCAGTCTACCACACTGACTCTTCCTGCATATCCTACCATAGACTGACCATATTAAAAATCCCTACCATTCCAAAATCCTATTGTCCATTGAGGAGTGCAAGACGTGCGATACCATTTGCCACAATGGATGGCTGACACATAACACACTTGTCTTATACACCATTTGCCAAGGTATTGCCACTGGCGTTGTGCATAAGAGGAACATAAGAGAAACAATTTATGAGAAACAAGACCCATGATCAAGTCAATGGCCGCGGGTCCCCTCCGTCTGCAGTCACTAAATATTCAACATTGATGTTATAACAGGCAGATCCTTGGGTTAGTACTTCCCATTGGTGACCAGAAATTGACTCGTGGAGCAGGAGAAGCCATTTTATGACCAGCGGCATGCCACAGAAGAGTCGGCCAGAGGCAGCTGTTGCAGGAGTGGTCTAAAAGGTAAAATGGCGGATGCATCTCTTGGCAACCCAATCTGCGGAGCCGCACTTCCAGTCACAGAACAGGGCACAGAGGCTCGAGGAAAGCAATTCACATTGCATTGGTCAGCACACTCCAGCTGAGAGCAATCCGTGGCAGCTTAAAATCTGGCTGCAATTTAAGTTCGGTCTTGTGTATAGCGTGTGGAGCAAGCAGGAGGGAGGTGGAAATAAAGCAGTGGGAAGGGTAAGAAAGAAAGAGAGGGAGTGGTAGGAGGAAGGGAATGGGAGGTTGTGCCGCAATACATTTCATCGAAGGAGAATTTGACGCGTTTTTTACAACAGATTTTGCCACATGTAAATGTGAGGGGGTGGGTTTAGGGAAATAATTAATGTAGGGAGTTTAAGGGGCGGGGATGCGGGAGGTCTCCCTCTGCATATATATGCGACAAAATCAACCTGTCAAAAAAAGAAATTCGATGAATTTTCCTTCGAGGAAATGCATTCACGCAAATCACCCTAAACCAGGAGGAATGGGCCTGGTGGAAAGAGGAGAGCGCAAAGGACGAAACATTGGTTTGCAGCGGAGAGGAGACTGGAGAAGGTGAGAAGGAGCTGCCAACATAAAGAAGAGGAGGAATAGTAGACCATGATAGAAGAGGAGAGAAGAGAAGAGTACAGAAGAAGAGAGAGAGAAGCAGGTGGAGTAGGTCTGGTGGAGAGAGGAGAGAATGGAGGACATGGTATAGAGCAGGCAGGGAGATAAAAGAACTGAGGAGCTTGAATAAACCTAGAGGGGGAACGAGAGGGGTAAAAGAAGGAGTCATTGACCATGAGGGTAGAAGATAGAGGGTGAAGGAGACAGAACAGACATGGGTAGGACTATGGAGAGTGGAGGAGGTGGCACAGGGAGCAGAGACCAGAATGAAGCAGAGAGTTAGGGAAGTGATTAAAGACCAGAGAGAACTCATGAGGCAATTAAGAACCAGCATGGAGCAGAGATGGAGGAGGAGAGGAGACAGGTGGGTAAAAAGCCCAAATCACCTAGCAGAGAACAAGAGGGTCTGGAAGGGGAAATTAAGAGGGACCAATCATTGCAGGTCATTGAGGAGCAGAGAGAAGATGAGAAAGAAAGTGAGGGACAGACTGCTGGACTAGGTCCCTAACCAAGCTGAAATTGCCAAGTTTGAATTCTTTAAAAAGTCCTCATTCCTTTTTCCAGTCCCTTCAAAGCCCTGGACCTGTAAAGGGGCGGCAGGGGATTCTTAGCATTTACCCCGTTTACCAGCAAGAGAGTACTTGGGCCCGGAACTTCCCCGCTGCAAGAACGGAAGACTCAAACCATTGGGCAAAGTTGCCTGTCTTTATAATCAATCAAAATGACGGGGATTGCAATTGAATAGCATAATGTTTCCAAAAACTTGCATCCTACAAACGTGTCCCACATGATCGTAACGGTAAATGACATCACAAAACTAGCTGCATCCCAAAAAACCTATCAGGGAAGGGAGTTGGTCAGTTCAGGAAAACTATATATGTAATGCCCAGGAATTAGTATAGGCATTGGATAGCCATATCTGTGGGTCCTCCTAGGACCACCTCCAAATGTTACAAATACAAAGTTGCAGGTTAGCAGAAAAGTAATTGGCCACTGCAACATAGTGTGCCTCAACGAGAAAGGTAGCTAAGGATTGTACAGAACAGGTCCTCTCAGCTTTGGGGCCCTGGACCGCTACCAGGCTGAGTGAAACTATTCAAGGCAATGGGAATGATCACACCCGGGCTGCGTGTTCCCAATGTGTGATGCCATTTCTGATCATCTAGGCCCTGAGACAGACATTCTGCTTTGAACCAGTGTTGTAATTGTATCAGTATTGGGAGCATGAAATGAAGATGATACAGACAGATATTGCATAAGACGTAACATACATTGTTTAGTCCTTTGAACCGATGAGGAGGGAGTTGGGTCTTCGGAAAGGAGGGGCGACGATGCTGTGCATCCCATTTGCTCCCTCACAGTTTAGAAGGTGATGCTTGACAGCAATTTTAATTGCCTGGCGAGAGGTGATTTGTTTTATTGCTGGGGGTAGGAGATTCCATTGGTACGGAGCAAAGAGTGTGAAGGAGCCGGAGCTGCAGAACATGCAGCGCGATGGGGAGCAGACAGCGTGTGAGGTGGCGAGGATGGAGAGACAAAGGTGGTAGGTTGAAAAGGGGCAGTGTTGCACGGGCTGCCTTCCTGCATGAAAGTGGTGGGAAGAAGTAGGAGAGAAACGTGGAAGGTTGTCACAAGTATGTGTGGCAAAGCACATTACTTAATTGAGAAGAAAGGAAAAGAAGAGAGGAAGGCCCAGGTGAGGGGTCTAGCTGTAGTCAGGTCGGTAAGGACAAGCATGCAAGTCAATTGTGAGCCATGACAGCACAGGTTAGGAAGCGGCGAAGCTTAAGTTTGCTATGAAAAAGTACCCCAAGGTTGAGATACTTGTGACACAATAGGGAGTAAAATACTCAGGCTTAACATTCTTATCTGGAGCACTGCGGGGTAGGGGGAGTCATCATGTGAACGAATCATTCCTCGAAGCAAAGTAATTCGTTCTTTGCAGCTCGTTTCCAACAACACACAGACACATTGGCCCTCATTACGACCCTGGCGGATTTTTTCCGCCATCGACGGACTTTCCGGCCATGGCGTAAAGTCTGTTTACGCCATGGCGGATGGTGGACTTACCGCCCCATTCCGAGGTCGGCGGGGCGGTAAGTCCCCATTGACCCATTTACCCTTCCCCATTCCCATTTCGGCCCCATAGGGTATAATGGGAGTGGGGAAGGAGTTAATTACGCCACCGTAAATTACGGTGGCGTAATTAACACCAAGGTCCCATAGCGCCATGGATTTTTACGCCCGCAAAAAGCGGGCGGAAAAATGACCATGGCGCTATGGGAACTCGTAGTTGGCGGTAAGGGGTCGGCGCAGCTAACGCTGGCGCAAACCCCTTACCGCCAGGGTCCTAATGAGGCCCATTGTGTTTTAATTGCTTCTGCAGGAAGGCACCATCTAAAATGCTGGGCTCTTTTCTTAATGTTACCTGCCTTGCCCACCGTCCATCCCCCTGCCATGGGAACTTGTGAAATGACAAGGGACCTGACCTGCCCCTGTCCATCCCCCTGCCATAGGAACTTGTGAAATGACGAGGGACATGGCCACCATCCATTCCCCTGCCATGGGAACTTGTGAAATGAGGAGGGACCTGCCAGTCCCGCCGTCCATCCCCCTGCCATAGGAACTTCTGAAATGAGGAGGGACATGCCCCTGCCATAGGAACTTGTGAAATGACGAGGGACATGCCCACCGTCCATTCCCCTGCCATGGGAACTTGTGAAATGACGAGGGACCTGCCCTTCCCGCCGTCCATTCCCCTGCCATGGGAACTTATGAAATGACGAGGGACCTGCCCTTCCCGCCGTCCATCCCCCTGCCATGGGAACTTGTGAAATGACGAGGGACCTGCCCGCCGTCCATCCCCCTGCCATGGGAACTTGTGAAAAGATGAGCGACCTGCCAGTCCCGCCGTCCATCCCCCTGCCATGGGAACTTGTGAAATGACAAGGGACCTGCCCGCCGTCCATCCCCCTGCCATTGGAACTTGTGAAAAGACGAGGGACCTGCCCTTCCCGCCGTCCATCCCCCTGCCATAGGAACTTGTGAAATGACGAGGGACATGCCCACCGTCCATTCCCCTGCCATGGGAACTTGTGAAATGAGGAGGGACCTGCCAGTCCCGCCGTCCATCCCCCTGCCATAGGAACTTCTGAAATGAGGAGGGACATGCCCGCCGTCCATCCGCCTGCCATGGGAACTTATGAAATGACGAGGGACATGCCCACCGTCCATCCCCCTGCCATGGGAACTCGTGAAATGACGAGGGACCTGCCCTTCTCCCGTCCATCCCCCTGCCATGGGAACTTATGAAATGACGAGGGACCTGCCCTTCCCGCCGTCCATCCCCCTGCCATGGGAACTTGTGAAATGTCGAGGGACATGCCCGCCGTCCATCCCCCTGCCATGGGAACTTGTGAAATGACAAGGGACCTGCCCTGCCCGCTGTCCATCCCCCTGCCATGGGAACTTGTGAAATGACGAGGGACCTTCCCTTCCCACCGTCCATCCCCTGCCATGGGAACTTGTGAAAAGACGAGGGACCTGCCCGCCGTCCATCCCCCTGACATGGGAACTTGTGAAAAGACGAGGGACCTGCCCTTCCCGCCGTCCATCCCCCTGCCATGGGAGCTTGTGAAATGACGAGGGACCTGCCCGCCGTCCATCCCCCTGCCATGGGAACTTGTGAAAAGATGAGGGACCTGCCCTTCCCGCCGTCCATCCCCCTGCCATGGGAGCTTGTGAAATGACGAGGGACCTGCCCGCCGTCCATCCCCCTGCCATGGGAACTTGTGAAAAGACGAGGGACCTGCCCTTCCCGCCGTCCATCCCCCTGCCATGGGAACTTGTGAAATGATGAGGGGCCTGCCCTTCCCGCCGTCCATCCCCCTGCCATGGGAGCTTGTGAAATGACGAGGAATGGTTGAGTAATCTAGATCTGCCCTGGTAGTGCTCAACCCGTCCAAGCATTCTGGTGTTTCCTGAAGCCATATGTCGTGGTATCATGTTACTTCGTGTGTTTCTCTTGTCTGCAGCTTTGGCTGGAGGTCACTCATCTCTCGACCGCAGCCATGTGCAGTGTAAGACAGCCCAGTGTTTCACCCACTGCTGTAGAGTTGTACTAAGACAGCGAGCAGGGCTGGGCTGGGGACCAAACGTGGCCCTGGAAATGTTTTTCAAGTTAGCCCCATTTTATGACACGTGCAAAACAGCCTGACCCCTCTAAGTGGGGCTTGGGGTTTTCCCCCCAGAAAGAAATGGAAAATATATATGTCCTAATGGTGCATTTTAGGGTACACCTAGCCTACATGGGCACAATAAAATAGTTATATATCTATCAGAAAAAGGACATCTTTGCTAAGAGTGAGGAATAACACATTTGTAACGTCAAAGAGATCTGGGGAAGGGGCAAGATGGAAAGAACGATGGGGTTGGGGTGCATGGGGGAGCGGATAAGAAGAGCACCAAACTAGGGTACCCCCACGAAGGAGGCTCATGGTGCAGAGGCCGCCGGGAAATCTCCAGCGTCCCCTTTGGGCGAGTCCATCACTGACCGTCTGCTTTTATTGCTGTGCTGATTAAAAGGGCAAAAGCATAAGATTGGGAGAGGTCCTAGAATCTGTTATGTACAGTGCTTTGATGCTTTATACCAGTGGTGGTATGACGTCACTCTGACGCATATTGAGGCATATAAAGTGTATTTCTTGAAAAATTCATTGAGAACTGAGCGTACGCACGTCGATGTTCATTGTAACCTCCCTGTTTTAGATAAGTGTGAATAAAACAGTGACTTGCCATCTTCTTGAGTTTATCTGGTTATTTGGACCCAGAATTATTCTGGTGGAATCCCATCCATCGTTCCTAAGGGCCATATGCTCACATTCTCTAACTCGCGTGTTTGTACGTGTGGGGGTACAGTCACGGCCAACTCTTAAGAGAGAAGAGGGGATAGATATTAATACAGGAAGGACTTGGTTACCTTTAATCAGAGCCCAGGGAGAAATTGGCCCTCAGAACATTTCTTGGAAGAGTGCAGGGACCAGCGATGCTTCTTCAGGATTTCTCTTTGGATTTGGGGTTGCTTTTTGTGTATTGGGGCTCATCCCCAAACTCGAAGAGATAGGTATGCAGACCATCAGATTGAGTAAGGCCGGACCCACATCCCAATCACAGGGTTGCAGTCAGTCACACTTTTGCTGGCCTCCAACCTCCGGGGGCTTCGCATTTACCTTCTGTGGGCTTCTTCACAAGTTTCTCTCAAGGGTGGATTCAGAAATTGGTTTGGGCAACATCAAGATTCGCTCTTCGAGGCAGCCAGTGGCGACGACGGAATATCCATCATACATCATACGTCTCCCACACACCATCTTGGTGGACTATCTGGCTGATGGACCCAGTACTTTATTTGCACAGGGGATCTGGTACTGTCGGTAAACCCCGGGGTACAGCAGACTGTATCCCAGTGGAATCAAATAATGGCTTCCAGCAACCAGCAGACCACACAGAGTCAGCTATGGAAGGTGACTCGCAATGGGAAACTGGGTGACTTTGGGCATCGTGACTCTAAAGGATGTCAGGTCTTTCAGACTCTTATTGTATCAGTCAGAGGCTGCGTACAGGGGACGGTACAGGGGCGGATGGGGTGTATAAGACGGCAAATAACACTACGTTCAGACTCTCCATAGTCCTTCGGTAAATTGAAGCGAAAGTGGGAATGAGTGCCTTCAGTTAATGTTGAGATTGCATCGGGTTATCTAGGCTGAGTAGTGTGGGTTCACTTTGCTTCTCTTACCAGATCCCCACCTAAGTAATAAATCACAGACAACTTATGTGTATGGAAAAGTTGTAGGCTGTAGGCATTTTATTTTCTTACAGAAAATACAACACAACAAAATAATTACACTGCCATATGCTTTTGGGCACCTTGTGTCCAGCCCCGAAGTTGCCCAAGGCTCCTCCTGAGTCCTTGTTATCCCTGGGCCTTCGTTCCTGGGCACATGCCGCCACACCTGAGCTGTTCTTTACGCCCGCTCAGGTCCCCCCAAAAGCACCCTACCTACAACCTCCTTCTTGGAGTGCCCTAAAAATGTTGTCGGAAAAAATCCCCATCCCTTTCCTTGATAGGTGTACCCCGTCCCGGTGAAACATGTCCGGATTGCTCTGGTGTAAGCCATGTCTTATGTCTTATGAAGTGCAGGCCTGTGTTCCTGCAGTACTTTTCTACTGATTCATTTAGTTTCTTTCTGGCTATTTCAATTGCGTGCCTCTTCTGTGCCCCATACCATACCCTTCTTGGTATTATTTCTGACATAAAAATCTCGGTTTTCCACCAGCTGCGGGCTATGCTATGCAGCGACTCGCAAATGTTCCTTTGTAATTTACCCCTGTTTGTGCTCACTGAAACCTATCAGGGCCGACAGCCTGTCGTGGATGTCCTCCCAGTGCATCCCCGGGAGGCCCCACCAGGACGCAATTGTGTTCCTGAAATGTAGTCCTTGCTTCTCCTCTTCCAGCCACCTGCCTGCCTGCCCGGGTCACGAAAGAGTGCCCCACTATCTTTGCCGATTTGTATGGTCCGGCCTCTGTGGAAACGGGGGAGATAAGTGTCATATCAGTTCCTCCCTTATGTATTTTTTAAAACATTGCAACTTCCATCCCCCAATTCTTCTCACCCCCTTTGCTCCCAGGCCCCCCGCCCACGCAGAGGTTGCTGCTCCTATCCTGAAAGAGTGTGTCCCAAATTCGGCTGGATCCCATCCTGCTTTTGCCACCGCCTGCTTCAATACTGCCTGAAACTGGTACGTGCTGAGTGCGCTGCCATCCCTATGTATTAATAACTGTCCATCGACATCTGGTCGCAGATGTAGGAATTCTCGGGAGATGCATCTGGGACAGTGGTCCTTCTCTCTGATGCAATTGAGATCTATTGCTCTCCCCTTCCCCGTTTGGTCTGTCTTAGATTTCTTTAGCATTATAGACATCCCCTTGATTCCCATACTGATGTCTTTCCTTGGCAGGCCGTCTCCTGCCACCTTATTCCTGGCCACCAGTTCCCCTACTCTGAAAGCCCCATAGTATGCTAGCGCAAATGCAGCCCTGAACAGCACGGTTTTGTACGTGCTGCAGCATGTGTCTTGCAGCACTTTTACCAGAATTATCAACTTCCCAAAATTTACCGGCCTTCTGTTATCTGGTTTCTTCCCTTCTAACTTCGCCCATCCTCTCATAGCGTATTTTATTTTAGCGCTGTCGGTCGGGTCCGGTATGCCCGCCACTTTTGTGGTATATGCCACCGCCGCTAGGTGCGCTGCTGCCCAGCTTTTCTTTTTCCCTTTGGCAAATGCCCCTTTGAAAAATTCACACATTTTTTCCGTTTACATTTTTTCCACCTCTTTTACACCTGTTTCTACCAACACATCTTTTACATGCTTTTCGTACTGCTTACCCGTTTTGTACGTTAGGGTGTTTCTGGTCAGCTTGTCGATGACCCTTTCTTTTCTCCGTTCTTCTCCCACTTCTTTTGAGTCGACCTTGTGGCCAACCGTGCTTTCCTTTCTAGTGCCTCCAACGGGACCCATGCCTTCCGCGGCGTGGGCGTTCTTTCCTTGTCGCCGTCCGGTCTCAGCTCACTGAATTTCTCCCACTGAAAGCGAGAGATTGCATCAGCCACCACATTTTCTTCCCCAGCGATATGCCTCGCCTTTATGCATGTATTCATTTTTAGGCTTTCCAGTGTGATTGCCCTCATTAATTCTAATACTATCATGCATGACGCACTTCCTTTGTTTAACACGTGTACCACCGCCATGTTATCTGACCATACTGCCAACTCCTTGTTTCCTAGCTCTTCCCCCATGCGCATAACGCGACCCATATCGGGAAGAGCTCCAGCAGCGTTATGTTTTTCGTCCATTCCGCCACTTGCCACGTTTTTGGCCACTTGCCTGCACACCATTTTTACCCCAGTATTGCGCCAAAACCAAAGCCACCTGCTGCATCGGTGAACAACACCCTTTTACCTTCCTCGTTCACCGGTGAGCGCTATATCACCGACCCCTTGAAGTATTTCAGAAATTCTGCCCACACTTCCAGATCTCTCTTGATTCCTCCCCCTAGCCTGACTCTGTGGTGCCCCTTGGTAGCACCTCTCGTTTTCAGCTCGATACTTCTCTGGAACACCCTCCCCTGTGGTATGACTCTTCCTGCGAAGTTCAGTTTTCCTGCCAGCGCTTGCAATTCTCTCACTGTCGCTTTGTTTTTTCCCTGTAGTTCCTTTATTGTCTTCAGCAGATCCGTCACCTTGTCCTCTGGGATCCGACACCTTCCTTTGTTTGAGTCAATTTCTATACCTAGGAATTGGATGATATGCATTGGGCCCATCGTTTTCTCCTACGCCAGAGGAAAACCCCACTCGCTTGTTATTTCCACGAATTTGTCCAGGATTGCCCTGCAAAGCTCCGAACCTTTGGGGCCGACGAATAAGAAATCGTCCAGGTATTGTACCATCATGGACTCCCTCATCTCCTGTGTCACTGCCCATTGTAAAAATGAACTTACTCTCTCGAAATATGCACATGAGATGGTGCACCCCATCGGGAGGCGTTTGTCGATGAAGTATTCCCCCTCCCAATGCATGCATAGCCATCTTTGTCATCCGCTGGTGACTGGCAACAGGCGGAATGCCGATTTAATGTCTGCTTTCGCCATCCATGCCCCTTCCCCCGCTTTCCTGACCAGTTCCACTGCCTCCTCAAAGTCTGAATATGATACTGTCGCCTCGCTCTGGGCGATGCCGTTGTTCACCGAGGCACCCGGGGGTAGGATAGGTGGTGTATCAGCCTGTATTCCCCTTCGTCTTTTTTCGGCACCAGCCCTAGTGGAGAACATATACATTCTTCGAATGGTAAGGCCGTGAAGGGGCCCTCCCCAGTTCTACTTCTTTCCTGATCTTACTGGTCACTATATCCCTTTTTTCGGTTGCCGATTTTAGATTCCTAGGAATGTCTTGCGCTCCCTGCCCGGTAAACAGGATGTTAAAACCTTCTCTAAAGCCTTGTCTGATTTGTTCTGCCATTTCTTGGTCTGGGTATTTCTGGAGCCATCTTTCCATCCTCTCGATTTTTACTGGCGTGGCCCCTTTCCCGCCCCAGTTCTTATTTCCGCGTCTCCTCTCTTCTGCCGCTTGGCGCCGCGGCCCTTGTGCACTTGGAGCTGCTGTGGTCACCCTTGCATCTCTCGCACTTGTGGCTGAACTTGCACTTCCATCCCCAGCTACAGGGTACCCCCTTTTCAAAACTCCTGCATTGTCCTGGTTCTGCTCGTGCTGTCCCCGTGCTCCCACTGCCCCCCCCCGTGTTGTTGGGGGCAGGCTGCTCTGCCACCCTCTCTGTGACCCATAATTTCTGCTCCGAAAACTCTGGTCTCTATTTCTGTCATAGCTGGATTTGTACTTTCTGCTATTGTATCTATAATCCGCTTTGTAATCGCTCTGCCAGTACTGCCTTCTCTGCTGTCCCCCTGTGCTCCGCTCCTTGGAATCCCATTTCTCCTTTAGCACGTTAAATATGTAGAGATTAAAGTTTTCTTCATCCCAGCCCATATCCGGAAAGCAGCCCATCTCCTTTCTGAACTCGTGGTCATACTCCAGCCATGCGTCCCCTCCAAACGCTGCTTCTACCTTCAGCACCCTCTGTTGATACGCAACTAATGCTACCCCGTCTTCCGGGAATTTTTGTAATATAATTGTAGACATTATGGTGAAGGTCGACATCCAGTTGTCAAAACTCCTTACTACTGGCCCCTTTTTTAGTAAACTTTTTTCATCCTCCTTCATGTCCTCTAGGGCCACATTCATCCCCCTCTTTTGAAAATCTAACAATGTAAAGATATCGATCAATTCCTTCCTCCATATTTTTTCCTTTACTTTGTCATTTATGTACCAAGCCATCGCTTTCATCGACCTGCCCTTTGCGTCTTTACCCATGGTTGGCCTGCCATATTTCGTCATGAGTGGCCCCCCATTTTCCGCCGCTGCCACCGTTGATGCTTCCCCCGGTGGTCTGGCCCCTGCCACTATGTTTGGCCCTGCCGGTGCACCTTGCGGTGTCGGGATCATTGGTGCCCCTTGCGGCACCGGGAATACTGGTGCCCCTTGTGGTGCCGGGACCGGGGTTTCCCTGGGCTCTACGGGTGCCCCTTGTGGTACCGGGACCGGGGTTTCCCTGGGTTCTGCCCCTGCTCCCCTGCCCCTCTCTGTTTTTCCCTGCTCACCACTCCCCTCCATTTTACTCAAGCCCTTAGATGATCCCTTTCTTCGTCATCACTGCTTGCTTCAGCTGAGGAACTCCCCTGCTGCTCCTCCCTGGATCTCTTCCCCCATCTGCTCTTCTTGTCATTGGTTCTGGGCGACTTACCCGAAACCGTGACGCAATTTTTTAACATTTTTACTATGTTATTCCCCACATTATTATTCACAGTACCTTTCTTTTTTATCTTTTTTCTTTCTCTTGGTCGGTGCCTCCGTCTGTTCCTTTGATCTCTTCGACTACGCACTTCCCCTTTTCTGTCCTTGCGGTACCTCGTCTTCTCCTTCGCTGCTGCTGGACTCTATGAACAGCAGAGGTGATGTTGCCTTTGTTCTTTCTTCTTTCTGCATTACCTCCAGCACCCATTGTGCCCCATACTCCTTCTCCGCCTTTCTCGCCCATTCTGCGAATTCGTGGGCCCTTTTTGCTCTTCCTTCCGCCATTCTTCTCGTCTGAATTCTGTCGGCCACGCTTCTCGTTTGACCACGGCGAAAGTCCTTTGTTCGTTCGCAGCTGGTACTTCTGGGTCGCTCCTGCTCCGTCACCGTTTGTAGCCACTGCGATTAGAACGAAATCAGAGAGGTAGAAAAATGTGTGAGCCCGCAAGAGCAAACGTTTTTCCTTCCCCTTATCCAGGCACTAAGAGCCTACCCGAGAGAGGTGAGATCTTACCTGGTTTGTGCCGCCTCTCCTTTTCCAGGCTTACTTTTACCCCCCCCCCCCGCCTTTTGTTCCTTCCTGGGGGCGGCCGGGTTACCCCCCTGACCCCTTTCTGTTACATTTCGCACCTTCCCAGGTGCTGTTTCCTGCCCTTCCTGGGCTTTTGTTTCTTGTGGTGCCGTTCGGACGCCCCTCCCTACGCTTTGCGCTGTTTTCCCCCACCCCGCGCCTAAACTCCCAGACCCTCTATCGTCCCGCATTTCATGCGGCCCGGGGCCTGGGTCAAAAGACCTTGACGCATGCCTATATTAGAAAATTGAAACTACAAATCCCAGAATTAAAAGCTCAATTGAATGCTGTAATGTTTTGGCCCCATCCTTATGTTCGAAAATGTAAATCAACAAATCCTTGAATGCAAAGTTTTGTTGGTTATAAACAACAGGATTGGCTGAAGGTAGCACTAGGTCAAATCGGAGGGCCGTGAGATTGAATGTGCTTGTAAACTAAGAGATGTGCCCACACTCTCAGCACCCTGAAGGTGCCCCATGGAAGGTGTCAGATGTTCTTCCAGGACTGCATTTGGAGCTCTTTTCAGTTTGTATTCTGATTTTATTTATTTAATTGTTTTTTTATAACACGCCTGATACCATACCTGAGTTTGGTTTCCAAGCGCAGATCCGGGATTCGAATCGCTGTTGCTGGGTGTGGTCTTGCTTCCAAGACCAGCACGTTTCCTCCGTTCACAAGGTCCCCAATCCCTGCGATTTTTCCCCATCCCATTCTCCCAAAATGCAGTTTTAATGCCTCTTACTGGACTAAATAGAAATAAAGCGCAGTGATTGTACAATGCATCAGCTTTCAAAGTCCCCTTGACGGCTTCAGGAGATGGTGGTCACTGGTTACAGAGGAAAGGAGGAACAAAGCAACACACTACCATAGAGAAAAAAAGAGAGAATGGTCAGTTTAAACTTCATTGGGTGAAGGGGTGGTAGGCATCGAATTCCAGGCTGGGACGTCCATCTCATTTAAGGAGCCAGGGAATACACATACCAATAATCACTACAAACAATTCACATTTAGCAGTGCTGAAAAATGCATTCACTGATGAAGCCCAACAAGGCTGAAACATGTGTCTGCGGTTGCTGTTGGTACTCTTGTTCAAAGGAGGTTTGCCTGGCATTTCGGTGCTGGATTGCCCTTGTGGGCGGGACAAAGACTGATATGCAAATGATATCCGGTTGCCAGTCATTTGGTCGAAAACATTTGGTCGACTGGACAACTGGTCGACACCATTTGGTCGAAAACCAAATGGTCGAATTTTTTTTTTTTATTATTTTTACCCCTTTTTTGGTTTTTTTGGGGGGGGTCCCCCCCCGACCCCCTTTTTTTTCTTTTTTTCTTTTTTTTCCCACACGAAAACCCACAAAACACATATATAAATAAAAAAAAAAATTTCGACCATTTCGTTTTCGACCAAATGGTGTCGACCAGTTGTCCAGTCGACCAAATGTTTTCGACCAAATGACCGGACACCGATATTCCTCCTTTGTGAAAAGTACAGTGAGCTAAAAAAGATGGCTGCAGACTCTCAAAGTGGGTAAAAATCACTGAACAGGTTATCATGCCATGTTCTTTCTAGAGAGGAGCGCCTGCTACCATTTTTTTATTTTTAAAAGGGGTTGGTCACCCTGCGTTACCCGGGGAAACCAGACATGGAACTCTTGCTCAGTGTGTTCAGAGAGGCACAGCTCCACCTCACTGATGATGTCCAACAAGGCTGAAACACATGTCTGGGGTTTGCTTTTGGTACTCTTGTTCTAAGGTGGTTTGCCCGGCATTTCAGTGCTGGACTGCACTAGTGGGCGGGACAAAGACTGATATGCAAATGGGTAGTCCTCTGTTGTGAAAAGTACAGTGAACAGAAAGCGATGGCTGCAGACTCTCAAAGTGGGAAGAAACCACAGAGCAGGTTATCATGCCATGTTCTTTCGAGAACGGGGGCCCTTCTACCTTTTTTGTATTTTATGAACGCCCACCTCATTCGCAAATAACCGTTGAATGCAATATGTTCTCGCAATTATGCGCAAGCAGGATTAAAAATGGGCCCTAGTAAGTTCGAACAATGATTCATGTTAATTTATAAACCTACGGAAATGAAAGATTTAAAACCACACAATTGGAAAGCAGGGTGTGTTGTTTTGCATTTACCTCGCACATTCTAAAGATGGGTGCGTTTTGCAGCCTATAAGCTGTGGCAAGACTGTGAAGTGATTTTGGTGAAGCTCCTTAGGCTTACCGGCTTGTAAACAATATGACAACAAAAAATGTTAACAGGGTGCAATGTCTAATATCACAAGAACGCCACAAGTGTGATAACGGCTTCCTGGCTTACATCCAATGTGACAAATACAAAATATGTCAACTATTTAAGATGGTGCAAGAGTTGCCTTTATCTCAGCGTGCCTTATGCTTGATAATGGATGCAAACCATTTCAGTTTAGAAACCTAAGATTGTGATTGCCATGCCCCGCATCCTCAGCCACTGGGCCTCCTGAACACTAATACCGTACCTGAGTTTAGTTTCTAAGCACGGAACCGGCATCCAAACCTCTGTTGCTCTGCGTGGTCTTGCTCCCAAGACCAGCACATTGCCCCTGTGCTATCCTCCATTCGCTAGTAGTGTGCAACAGCTGTTGGCGATCATGGCAAGTTGTCCTCTGGCATTGTTGATGTGATTGCCTGCTGGTTCTGGGATCAAAGTTAGCCATTGTGTGTCAGGTGTCCTATATCTATGTTCACACCTCTGTCTTTCATGTTAAGCATCTTTGAGCTCCTACGCTCTGGTTTAAGTGTTATTCGCGAGGTCTCTTTCAATGCCACCACAAACAGATCCTGCAGTTTGTGCCCAGCTGGTTTGAAGTGGTGACCCAATGGTATTTTCGTTCTATGTTCTTAGATCGCCAGGTTTCTTTTTTGTGGAGTTATTTGCCGAATATTTTTAGGCCAATAAACTAATCGAATTTTCATTTTTATTTGGGGGTTTCCCCTGCAACCCCCGTTCCCTATTCTCTAGTCCCTATTCCCCACAGCTCACTACCTCTTATATCCCCTTAGCCCGCCCTGTATTTTTCGATGAGATTGTTCGTCTGAAACATTTAGGCAAAAAACTGAGCGAAATAAAGCCTGGCGATGTGACAAGATCGTACCAGAATTTCTGTTTTGTGGTTCGAGATGGTGCATCTATGTGGGTTCTTTCTTTCACACCGCTCCTGGCACGTCTTACCTTGGAACTTTCCTTGCGGGCACTTGTTGCATTGGGTGCAGTGTATCATTCTGGATGATCTGCAAAGAAGTAGTATGTGTTTACCATTATAAAGGCAATACTGCTAGTAGTAGTCTTCTAAATGACTCCTCGCATGGGACAACCCCACTCCAGTCTTGTGCCTGTTGGTCCAAATGCAATTATTTCATCCTTACTTATCGCCCGGGTTGTTGGCATCTATGTTGGGACCCCCATGTTCTCCTGTGGTCCGTATCTCTCCTTCTGATTTCTACATGGAGTCCCTACTTTACAACCTTAGTCATGGATATGCAGGTGCCTCGGGCAGCCTTGAGTATCGCCTGCTCCTGGGACTTCCCAGCCGCACTTCTTGGTTGGGCCTGCCGTGCAACACTTGGCCAATGCTGCTCATTGGCCAGACCATCTACGGCTTGGTTGATGGGGTAGAAAATGTGGCAGGATTCACGGAAGTTCTACCCCGCTCACTCCTAGGCCAGGCACTCACCTGCTCACATGACTCCCAGCAGGTCACCTTCACATGTACGCTGCGCGTGATTGATCCGCTAACCTCCAAGTAGAGGTATACAAGGGTTGGAAGCCTGAGAACACGGATTCTTGTCACTTGGTGCTGGATGGATCAAATAGCGCAGACATAGGTCTCGGGAGGATAGCTCAGGGGAAACTTTCTCGCCCTGGAAGCAAGCCAATACAGAGCAACACAGATTCGATCCCTGGGTCCGCGCTTAGAAACCTCTGGGTATTAAGCGCGTTATAAATAACCTATCTTATCATATCACATACGAAATAAACAAAAACAGGTATGATCAGCTCAAAATAATAGCACGCCATTCCCTTTTTTTCCAGACAATGCATTGTCCAGCCCACAAGAGTAATCTAAAATGTCTGACCATATGCAGTGCAATTGCCCTGTAATCCTTCAATTCATTTTTTCTTTTTTTTTTTTTATTATTATTCGTATATAATTGCATTAACAATTTTTACAAAAAGGTGATGCTGGTCAACTAACAAGAGCCACACGAAGAGAAATTCATTTATTTATTTCTTACCATTCATGAAGCGCACCAAAGCCATGGGCGTCAGGGCGCTGGTTACAGGAGTGCAATGAATCAAGGCATTACAAAGCCTGTTGTTCTAGTAAATGACGGTGAGGAGAGTCCACCAGATGGAGCGTCCTGAGTGAACAGCAAAGTCTTAAGGTGTTTCCGAAAAAGCCCAAGACGACTGGTCGGATCTAGGTTTGTGGGGAAGAGCGCTCCAGTTACTTCGCAGCAATTAATAAAGTGCTCGATAGGCCCGAGGAATGGGCAGTGGCCACGGTGCTTCTATCGTGCCACTCAAACGCCAGGAAGATGAAGCCGAACTACTTTTGCCGTCATGTAGCCGACAGGCCACTGCCACTCTACAGGAGGTAGCCTGCCACTGAGTCAGACCCACTCAGAGTGGTGGCCTATGCCATCACTCTCATGTCAGGGGTCTGGTGAGGAAAGCACTACATGGCAATGCCCTTCCTGATGTTCTTGAGTTCCAGGTGTACGGTCAGTAAGGACATAGGCCTTAGTGCAGCCATAGGTTGCAAATAGGAAAACCATGTTAGGAAACTCTGAGGACTGTCTG